>NW_022095769.1:5394183-5731653 GCF_006542625.1 Nomascus leucogenys
AGAAGGCAAAAAGGCACAAGAGAGCACTCACATACGTGTGAACGCGAAAGTGACATACTCACATTCAGGGCGCTCCCCAGGCATCTCTGCCATTCATATGCATATCTCTCATTTTCCTGTGAATTGGATAAAAAGAACTGGGTTAAACACGCAAATCTGGAATCTTCTACTGATGACTGTCAATTCGAAGAGCTTGGAGGACTTTCCTTTTTATTACAATCACTCTAGTTCAAGCAGTTTATATATATATATATATATATATATATATATTTTTTTTTTTTTTTTGAGATAAGGTCTTGCTCTGTTGCCCAGGCTGAAGTGCAGTGGCATGATTTCTGCTCACTGCACTGGATGCAAGCAATCCTCACACACAGTTATAATGCTGTGTGTGAGGACGTGGCCCATGTGCACATGTAACAAGGCGTAGGGAAAGGTGGGAAGTTAAGTGTGTTGACCATAGGAGGAACACAGCATGGCACTAAGATGCAGCAGACAGAAATAAAAAATTCAGAATATTTTCTTATTTTTTTTTTTTTTTTTTTTGAGATGGAGTCTCGCTCTGTCGCCCAGGCTGGAGTGCAGTGGCGCGATCTCGGCTCACTGCCAGCTCCGCCTCCCGGGTTCACGCCATCTCCTGCCTCAGCCTCTCCGAGTAGCTGGGACTACAGGCGCCTGCCACCACGCCCAGCTAGTTTTTTTGTATTTTTAGTAGAGACGGGGTTTCACTGTGGTCTCGATCTCCTGACCTCATGATCCGCCCGCCTTGGCCTCCCAAAGTGCTGGGATTACAAGTGTGAGCAACCGCGCCCGGCCAAAAATTCAGAATATTTTCCGTCTCCTCTATTTTGAGGTTTCATGAAGACAATAAAGTCTAAGTGCTCGAGAAGAATGACACAAACACTGCCATCCTTGTGAAGTCCCATGAATAGTTTTGGTTTTAGGGTCACTGACTAGTTTCAGTGGGTGCCACACCTGGGAAATGTTTTCACCCAGGGCTAATGTTACCCTTGCCTCACTTTAATTACATAGTTTATGTCTGGTGCTTTGTGTCTTTCTGCCCCTCATTTTCCCCACGTGAAAGCTGACAGCATTCTTTCTTGGGGCCCTGTGTGCTTGCTGGTCTGTTACCCACCCCCTGTAGAAAGCTCTCCTCTCACCTCCACCTCTCCCGTCAGGTCTTTGTACTTGTCTCGGATGACGGGCAGGGCGGGCTTCTCATTCAGAGTATTGGAACGGTCTCTGAAAGGCTGCTCCAAAGCCGGAGAAGGAGAAGAACGGCTTATTTCTTTATCACCGAGGCTCAAACTCCTCTT
This sequence comes from Nomascus leucogenys, assembly GCF_006542625.1. Classification (NCBI taxonomy): domain Eukaryota; kingdom Metazoa; phylum Chordata; class Mammalia; order Primates; family Hylobatidae; genus Nomascus; species Nomascus leucogenys. Next base: position 5,395,497 of record NW_022095769.1, read on the forward strand.
GTGTGATCCTGGGAGAAGGGGATAATACAGTCAAAGGTTTTGGCTACTCACCTTAGTTCAGGCAGAGGCTCTTCCTCGCTACCACAACCCTCTTCTTCTTCTTTTTTTTTTTTTTTTTTGAGACAGTCTTGCTCTGTCGCTCAGACTGGAGTATGGTGGTGTGATCTTGGCTCAGTGCAACCTCCGCCTCCTGGGTTCAAGCAATTCTCCTGCCTCAGCCTCCTGAGTAGCTGGGACCATAGGTGCACACCACCATACCTGGCTAATTTTTGTATTTTTAGTAGATACACAGTTTCACTGTGTTGGCCAGGCTGGTCTGGAACTCCTGACCTCAAGTTATCTGCCTGCCTCCGCCACCCAAAGTGTTGAGATTACAGGTGTGAGCCACTGCGCCCAGCCCACGACTCTCTTCAGATGCTTATGTCATGAGGCATTCACAAACACATTCCTCATTCATTCTTTCTGGGAAGCTACATGTTAAATCCTTCCTACTGTTCTCTCTTGCATGGTTTCCCTGCGTTTCGTTTTCAACATGACTCTTCTCTGATCTATCACAAGTCTTCCATAATGCTCAGTGCAGAATCACTGGAGCCTGGAGAACAAAAGCACCTTTCTAAATATCAGTATGTAAGAGTTGTGTGGCTTTTCCAGTCATTTGTTATGGATTTGTAACCAAGTTCCTTCATAGGCTCTCAATCCAGCTGAAATCAACAATCCCTTCTGTCAGGATGAGATTAAAGCAGAAGAGGCAAACTCAAATGCCTTCAGAGACCAGGCAAGTAAAGTGAATAACTTAAGTAGGTCCACTGAGACAGGAAGCGGTGGGGATTATGGCAGGAGAGAGAGAATGACCCACCTATAGGGAGTGGTGCTCTTCGGCTCCAGCTGCCAACATACGGGAGTGCAGACCCACTAGTGCCAGATATTATGACTTCTCAAGAAAACATGGAAATCCAGATTGGGAAATCTCATGTCTTTTAAATACTGGCAATTACTTCGTACTTAAAAATCTTTCATGCGGGTCAATGTGATATGCAGGCTGGATGCAGATCCCCGGCCCCCACATTGCAACCTTTGGATTAAAAGACATTATCTGTGCCCAGGGAACATGAGCGGAGCTAACGTGCCCACAAGTGGCTCAAATCCATTTATCTGGCTCTTTGAACACAGCACACCTCTAACTAAACAAGCTAATGAGCAATACCTGCATGCTGTGCTTGTTTTTAGCCCATAAAGCAGTTATCTGAGGGATGCTGATTTTGACTCCCGTCTCAGGGAAATCTTTATTATAGCTATCTGTAATTTACCCTGATCTCAAAGATTAGAAGAATCTATTTCCTGCTAAACCAGGGAGCAACATTTTATTCTTAAGAACATCTAAGATCTCAGTGGAAAAAAACCACAATAGTAAAATCTACCTTGGAAGCTACTCACCTTGAACAGAAAGGTCAAAGGTTGCCAGCTCACTTTTGATCATTTCTTCACTGGATTTCATTTTGCTTTGTGAAGTGGCTACTAAGAAGTCAAATTTGCTGATTTTGGGCTTTTCACTTTGAAACTCTCCAAAGTCATCGGAACATTCGTTGGGGGTTTCTTGAGAGGCGCCACTTGACGCTGGGCTGGGACATGTGGCCTCCTGGCTCCGTTCAGCCGTGGGCAGGTCCTGTCTTGTGAAATCTTTATAGTCTCTGTTTTCATATTCCTTTTGCTCACTGGTCTGAGGCATCGTGTCTTTAAAACTGGCAAAAGCTGGGAAGGTGGTCTCTGGAAGAGCATCTTCACTTGCAAAGGTCGTTACTTTGGAGAGAGATGTCATGGTGATGTTTTCAGAACTGCCAAATGAAGTCTCTTTCTTTTGAAGAATTGAGGTGGCTGAGGGGGATCCACTTCCTGCTGAGAGGACAAATGGAGAGAGTTTTCTGCCCTGAGTTGCATCATCCCTGTCTGACCAGTCATAGCTTGTAAGTGTGCTCACTGCAAAATTGCTACTGTAGCTTCCAAAAGCAGCATATTTTAAGTCCTCTATATCTGAAAGGGAAGTAAGACCCCACAATTAGAGGCAAGCAATTTAGGCAAAATGCCCTAAACTCTGTAGAAGCAAAATGCCTAGCATATTTATTAGTTTTATACTATGTTGAAATTAGCTAAATTTAGAGTTTGTACTAAAATTAAAAGAGTTGGGCTGTAAAATCTGATCTTAAAAAAACCCACATTAGCCTTGAGTTGGCATTTACATTTAGTTACCAAGAACCATTTTCTTTGGCTATAAAAATTACTAAAAAAAGACAGGAGGTTCATCTACCAATGTATACACTGTTTGACATAAGATTAGGGCCATTTAATAAATTGTTCCCTTATCAACTTAAAAATGTACTGATATTCCTTGCCTAAAACATGTCTCCCTTGATCTTGACTTTGTTGGAAAATGTGCCTTTAAAACATGGTCATGTGAAATGCACATGGCAAAATAATTAAAAGTTGACAGTTTCTCAAAACTAAAATGAAAATAATGTCATCTAACTTTTAATCAATTATTAGGGTTTCTGTCATAATATTATCAATTATTAGGATTTCTGTCTCAGGCAATGCCAAATATGAGATTTTAATCAAGCAATTACTTACCTAGTTGTTATTTTGGTCAAATTGGACATCATATTGCTGTGATGAAGTATGAGGAAAGAAAAATCAATCTGATCTACTTTAGCCCTTATAAAATACAATAAAAAGATCTGGGTCCTGTTGGGCTCCACTTTTTCCTTCAACTATGTATCTACTCCCCATTTAAAACAAAAAAGGAAAGAAGAAAAAGAAAGAACTGCTGGGGCAGACAACTGATTTTACAAAGCATTCTTAATATATAGTTAAGTAATTTAAGAGGTAGCATAAAACAGCATGAAGAATGTAGGTTTTTGATTTGGAAAGACCTGAGTTCAACTCTGCTACCTACTATTTGTATGACACTAGGCAAATGATTGAACATTTCTGAACCTCAGTTTGCTTATCAGTCAAATGAGGAGAAGACCGTGTACTTGGAAGGACTGTGTTATGACCATCAACCATGATCATGTATGTGAAAGGCCAGGTTGGCGCCTGGGGAGCAATACATAATAGCTAGTGTCTGCTCAGCATAGGTACCACCAGCCTCAACTTGACAGTTAATTGCTGCTTTAGGGCCTACAGTGGAATTTCAAAGCAAAAATGAAAAGTCAACTCAGCATTTTAGTGGTGTTAGTAGGAGAAAAAGTTTCTTGCTCATTTTCAAAAAGCAAAACCAGCCGAGACTGAATTAGGCTGGTGTGGAGAAGTGGGTTGATATGCATTTAGTTTCACTGTAGTCACTGTACATGAGGCAAGAAAACCAAATACGAGACTCTCCCTCTGACAACCATATACATGATTTACAAGGAAAGTGCTCAAAAGCTTTATGACCTAGATTTTCAGAACTAAGTCAATAAGTGAACCGACATGGAGTCATTCTTCTCTTTCATTCACAGCAATACTGCATAATTTATGAGGGGTAAGAGGCTCCTGACATTTCCATAGCTCTTCTAATGGTATAATCCAAATCTCTCTTTTTAGGAAAGGGGTACTAATAATAAAAACAAAAAACACTAGCCGTACAAAAAACCAACCAGCAAAAAGCAAACAGCTTTCACAAAATGATGGCATATTTAAAAATTCTGTAGTGCAATGGTACCCTTCAATGTGGTTTATAAAACAAGGAAAAAACGATTCAGGTGAAAAGTTTTTTTATTTTAATTCATTTTTTGAGATGGAGTTTCATTCTTGTCACCCAGCCTGGAGTGCAATGGCGTGATCTCGGCTTACTACTACCTCCGCCTCCTGGGTTCAAGTAATTCTCCTGTCTCAGCCTCCCGATTAGTTGGGATTACAGGCACCCGCCACCACGCCCGGCTAGTTTTTGTATTTTAAGTAGAGACGGGGTTTCACCATGTTGGCCAGGCTGGTCTTGAACTCCTGACCTCAGGTGATCCACCCATCTCGGCCTCCCAAAGTGCTGGGATTACAGGCGTGAGCCATTGTGCGTGGCCTCAGGTGAAAACTTTATAGTTTAGAATGAATGGAAAAGCCTTTAGCCTAAAGCTTTCTTGGTCTTTTGCTGTAGTGATTTTTTGTTTTTGTTTTTTTTCCCCACGATTTAAAGGGACCAGAAGGTGTCCAGACTCAAATGAGGTGAAATTCAATCAGCGGGTGATGCAGTTAAATACAGGACTATTCTTGGAGGGATACATTCAGAAAAATGTTTCATAATACAGATATTTTTATTACTAGGCCCTACGAAAGCGTTTTGGGAAACTATATTAGGAACTGCTCCCAGAATCTTTCCTATTAAAAGGTTAGCAGGCCGGGCATGGTGGCTCACACCTGTAATCCCAGCACTTTGGGAGGCTGCGGTGGGTGGATCACCAGAGTTTGGGAGTTCGAGACCAGCCTGACCAACATGGAGAAACCCTGTTTCTACTAAAAATACAAAATTAGCTGGGCATGGTGGCGCATGCCTGTAATTCCGGCTACTCAGGAGGCTGAGGTAGGAGAATCACTTGAACCCGGGAGGCGGAGGTTGTGGTGAGCTGAGATCACGCCATTGGACTCCAGCCTGGGCAACAAGAGCGAAACTCCGTCTCAAAAAAAAAATAATAATAATAATAATTAGCTGGGCGTGGTGGTGCGTGCCTGTAATTCCAGCTACTTGGGAGGGTGAGGCAGAAGAATCGCTTGAATCAGGGAATCAGAGATTGCAGTAAGCCAAGATGGCACCACTGCACTCCAGCCTGGAGACAGTTTGAGACTGTCTCAAAAAAAGGAGACAATTTTCCTAGAAGCAAATGATAAATTTAATGAAAAGATAGCTCCAGTTCAAACACTGTAATCAAGATATTACTATGGTAATAAAAAGATCTTTCTGTGCAATTATGCAACAAGCAAATGTCTTTTAAAAAACTAAAATGACTAATATAATCAGGTAAAAGGCATTACAGGGAATAAGGGATTGCCTAAGCTGAGGCATTTTTAAGCATTTTAAAAATTTCAGGAAATCTTATTTTTATTAAAAATGATACGCCTGTAACATCTTGCCTTTTGGAGCAACTCCCAGAAAAGACTAAATGAAAGACTAGAAAAGCAAATGAAAGACTTAAAAAGAAATATTTTATACTTAAAGTGAAGAGTAAATATATAAGAGTCACTAAAATCAAGCCTCAAAATTGAGTTTTAAATTTACTTTTGCTTATTTGTTGGCTATTATAGTGTGAAAAAGTAATTTCGTAAAGTGTAATTCATTTGAACACAAGTACTGATGGTACATAAGGAATGTGAGACAGAACACCATGCCCCTAAACTTACAATTTATAAACAATATAATTACAGGGCAGTATGTTCTGGCATAGCAAATATATGTAAACCATTTTCTAAGAAAAATGTGGTACATCAGTTCATTGAAGGTAGCTTAAAGTAAGAAAATTCTTCATTTCCCCTGTTAATAGTTCTACATTTCTAAGCAGTCCAGTTATAGGTATTATTGTATAATGGTCTTAAAAATATTAAAGATTATGTAAGACCTACAACATAAGTGATAGAAAAAATGATGTGGAATAACCCACATTTTAGTTTGTAATCACTGAAGCTAGTATAGATGGATGTTCAATTTGATAGCCGAATTCTGAAAATTGCAAGAGAAAAAGGAAAAAGAAAATGGAGAATGAATGCAATAAAATGAACAGAAAATCACTATGTATTTCCAGTTCTGCTGCAAAACTCCTAGGCTGTGCTAGGTTGACTGCATTTGCACACAGATAATATGCCAAATTGTTGTTTTAATGCATACATCTGTTTGCAATCAGGGATGTCCTATTACAAAGGCCAAATAAATAAATGTATACGATCTGTTTTCCATCATGGATCTCAAATCAAAACGCATATTTCTTGCTTATGTTGGCAAGTAACCCTATCAGTCTCTTCCATAACCTCTATTCAAATCTCTTTTGAATGGATGTTGTACATGAAATCAGGGTGTTTTTTGGAACAAAGAATGTTGGCTGCTACTACAGGACACAGACAGCCAAGCTCATTCCCAGGGACATTTGCTAAAGCTGTTAAGTATATGCCCAGGTGAGGAAGAGTTACTGGCTTTTGAAGGAGTTTGGAGAAAGAAGAAAGGAGAAATATGTGCAAATTCCACCATTCTCATTTTATATAGCAATAAAAATGTTCATTGGACTAAGAAAGAAATATATTTTAATTTACAGCACTGATTTACTCTAAACTTCATTTACCAAAGCAAACCGTAAAATACTTGTACATTTCAGTTTCTCTCTACCCGGGGCCCTAATCTCCCTTAGTCCCTATTCTATCTTCGATCTACGTATGAGATCAGTTATATTCATATTCTCTATTAACTAAAAAACCTGGTTTGTGTCGTATCAGTCTCAAATACCGAAGAAAACAGGAATGAAAGTGATCACAGTATAAGTGACAGGCTGAAAAATGCTGCTGTTTAATTGCCTTCCAGTGTTTTCTAATCTGTATGAAAATTTCCTCTTCTTCATTTGCACTGACTCACACAACTCTATGGAATAAATTATATCCACACTATCTATAAGCACCTTTGGGTTTCTGTGTGTTTTAAGTTCAAAAAAGAAAACTGGAAATCCTGTGGATATTTTAAGTTAGACGAAGACAGAAGGCCAAGGAATGGTGTCAGGATACACAGTGGGACTGCCCCTGGTTATCAGTAAAAATCTCATCAAAAAGACACCAAATGAATACAGAAGACAGGAAGTGCAACTGAGGCCTTTTGGTTCTTTGCATTATTTTAGGATTTAGCACAGGTTTTTTGATATTGCCAGTGTTCCCTTCATGTTCATTTGCTGCTTTTTTTTTGAGACGGAGTCTCGCTCTGTCGCCTAGGCTGCAGTATGAGTGGCGCAATCTCGGCTTACTGCAACCTCCGCCTCACAGGTTCAAGCAATTCTCGTGCCTCAGCCCTCCGAGTAGCTGGGATTACAGGCACGAGCCACCACACCTGGCTAATTTTTGTATTTTTAGTAGAGATGGGTTTCACCATGTTAGCCAGGCTGGTCTCCAACTCCTGACCTCAGGTGATCCGCCCGCCTTCGCCTCCCAAAGTGCTGGGATTACAGGCGTGAGCCACTGTGCCCGGCTGTCATTTGCTACTTCTAAAAATCAGCAGGGATTTTGATGTGAACAACAGAGTGACTACAGAACAACAGATACATAGGTATACTTTCTCAGGCACTGATACATGAAGTGAAGCACTAACCATGTTACTTGGCATTAGGGTAAACAAAACAGTATTTTTTTTGTTTGTTTAAACCTATAGCATAGAATTCTTCCAGTCTTTTTTGCAAAAGAAGTTTAAGTCATTATATTAAAACTACCTCCCTAAAAAGTAATGTTACTTTGGAAATATTCATTACTCAATTTGTGAATGTATGCTTTACACACAGTTACATTCAGTCATTTTCTGCAGCCTGCTCAGATAAATGCAGAAAAGAGTTAAAATAAAGCAGTCCTACATGGACTAATCTAGCATTACAGAATTCCATTGACAAAGAAATTCCTCAGCCAAAGCCATCAAGAGATTGGTTTTATAAATAGCACGGGAAAATCCAAAATAAAGGGCAGCTGGCATTATCACTACATGGAAGCTACACTAAGATCTCTTTCTTTCAAATTTGTTAGGAGCACGTATCATAAATAAAATATAATGCATTTACACAAGGTTTTTGAAACCAAGTATTATTCAGCTTTTTAAAGCAGTATGCTCTGGAAAATGCTGTATTTTGAATGGCAGGCCTGGCTTTCCTCAGAGTTAAGCTAAACCTCTATATGCAACTTTTCTTTCTTAAATGGCATATTTAAGACACTACAAGTGATCTCTTAGGAATCCTATTCAAAATCTTCATCTTCTTCTAGGCCGGGTGCGGTGGCTCACACCTGTAATCCCACTACTTTGGGAGGCCGAGGCAAGTGGATCACTTGAGGCCAGGAGTTTGACACCAGCCTGGCCAACATGGTGAAACCCCATTTCTACTAAAAATACAAAAATTAGCTGGGCATGGAGGCAGGCACCTGGAATCCCAGTTACTTGGGAGGCTGAGGCAGCAGAGTCACTTGAACCTCAGAGGCAGAGGTTGCAGTGAGCCGAGATCCAAGATCGCACCATTGCACTCCAGCCTGGGTGACAAGAGAGAAACTCTGTCTTTAAAAAACAACAACAACAACAAAAAAATGGGCACGGTGGCTCATGCCTGTAATCCCAGCACTTTGGGAAGCCAAGGGGGGTGGATTACCTGAGGTCAGGAGTTTGAGACCAGCCTGACCAACATGGAGAAACCCCCATCTCTACTAAAAATACAAAATTAGCTGGGTGTGTTGGCATGTGCGTTTAATCCCAGCTACTCAGGAGGCCGAGGCAGGAATCACTTGAACCTGGGAGGCAGAGGTTGCAGTGAGCCGAGATCGTGCCATTGCACTCCAGCCTGGACAACAAGAAATGAAACTCAGTCTCAGAAAAAAAAAAAAAGAAGTCTTCATCTTCAGTGATTTAATTGCCTTCCTTCCTCAAATTCTAAAAAAGAACAAAGAATTAAAGCCTCAAAACATAAGAATACAAAATGTAAACCATGGAAATATCCCCTTTTCCCAGGGATTTTATTGCTTTGGGGTTTCTAATCTGAAAAACAGTAATATTCTCAAGGTTTTTTTTTTACGGTTACCATACTCTAAAATGGAGAAAATATTTTCCATGTTTGGCCTACACTTGTTGCCACATTTCATTGGTCCTTCTAGAAAATGTTTTCTTAAAAATAAGAATGGTTCGAACCTTACTTTGTTAGACACACCCCCTAAAGTAACATGTTTTAAGAATTTGCTTTATGTACTATGAGTTAAAAAAAAAAAAAAAAAAGGGCTGAGGGTTGCTTCATCATACAGAACACATAACTGCAAACCTAACATGCTCTGCAATTAGAGGATGGAGTACCCAATTTTTCTTTCTTTGAGACAGGGTCTTGCTCTGTCACCCAGGCTGGAGTACAGTGATGTGATCACAGCTCACTGCAGCCTCTACCTCCCAGATCAACTGATCCTCACACTTTAGCCTCCTGAGTAGCTGGGACTACAGGTGCACACAACCGTGCTCGGCTAATTTTTGTATTTTTTGGTAAAGATGGGGTTTTGCCATGTTGCCCAGGCTGGTCATGAACTACTAGCCTCAAGCAATCCACCCACCTTGGCCTCCCAAAGTACTGGTATTACAGGTGTGAGCCAGCGTGCCCGGCTGAGTACCCAATTTCAAACTCAAATCAAATTCCATCCTGAAGACTTCCTGTTACTAATACAGAACACTTTCCATTATGCAGATTATCAATTTAAATACAGTTTACATTTACTGTGCTCAGAAGTCCATTTCAATATTATTTGATGATATATATCTATCTAATAGCTAGTTATTAGATATATATTAGATATATATCTAATAACTAGCTATTAGATAACTAGATAGGTATAGTTAACTCCTTCCACAACACTCAACTCTTAGGTCTTTTTCCCCACCTTCCCCTTCTCTTCTCTTCAATGTAATGCCTGGTAGAGACAGATTCTCTACAATAAAATATGATCAGTTTCTTCAAGAGAAGAAACTGCAATAAATGTTCTTTCTCCCTATCATGTAAAGTAGTGTAAGGTTTACTCTTATTTAAGTTTAAAGTTATATTTCAATCCAATGCCATGTTAAAAACTTACATTAATGGAATTATAAGAAACAAAAGCTAAAATGTACCAATAGTTTCTTAGGAGACAAGTGTTTGACGAAACAAAACAAAAGGGGAAAACCCTCTAGTCTCAGGATACTATTGCTTTCAACTTGGTATCAGCCAGGTATTTCTTTGGTCTAACCCTGAAAAAGTACAAATTACACACATCCCCACACTTTCAAAATATGCCAAAGAATTATTTATTAACACAAGACTTACAGATCACAAAAGAGAGTGATACAGAAGAGCTGGAAAAGAAGTCATCAGAATATGCATGCAGATCAGTATTTGCAGAGGAATACACTAAAGCAAATTCGAAGGCACATTCACACAGAAAATGTCTAAATTGAAAAAAAGACATCAGAAAAGCAGCCAAAAAAAAAGGGTGCTAATTAAAATACAAAGATTTTCAATGTCAAAGAAGAGCTACTTTACAGATAGGTAGGTAGGTAGCTACAGAAGTCTTGCTAACCCTTTGAAAATGTCACAGATGAGGGTCAGCTCTTGCTGCCAATAAAACCATATGATTTTAATGACTGCATGTCAAGATGCTTCAGTGCCACAGATTAAATTTAGTCAGGGGGAAAAAGCAGCCTAGTTGAAATTATATGCAGCAAGGGCTCAAAGGGTTAAATGTAATAATATGCAGAGAAATCAGGCAATGTTATCAGTATTATCTACCTTCCATACAAAGAATTATAGCAAGAGTTAAAAGAGACAGTATCCCCTTCAGAGTTAAGTTAGGGCTTCTAAACAGGATTAAGGTCCACAGATAGCAATCTACCAGGTTTTATTCTTTCTTCATCAGCTCACTTCTTATTTCTCCAACATGAAGTACCTTTAACCCTCAAACTAAGAGAGCAAGAGATACTGTGGTGAACATGAGGATAAAATAAAACTATATTATTTTGAATAAGTCCTTGCCATTTACCCTCTACAATACATTTATGCAGCAATTTTGCACAACAGCAATATAGCGCATTGGTCAGACATCAACCCCTTTTAACAACCGCTCTAAAGGGATACTGCTCCTTTCTGACAGGAGGTTTACAGATCAATGGGAGGAAACCATCTGCTTTTAAGAATATCCTCCAACTGAAGAGAGTTAGCTTGAACATTACAGGCTCCAAGCTGGGGATGTTCCAAACATACATAAAAGAACATGAGCACAGAAGATTATTTTAACAGGTCAGTAAGAACAAGCTTGGTCAAAAAAACCAACCTCCAAATGAAATGGGGGAAAAAAAAAGACACCCCAAACCCGGATTAGACTCATTTCATAAAGACATCTAGCTTGGCACTGTGAAAGAATATAGATTCACCTTCAGAAAAATAGTTTCTAATTAATAACTTCAGATTCCAAAAGGCTAGTATACATGTTATGAGATTTTTAAATAAAATCCAATATTGTTCAGAAGAGCACTTTGCAACCAACTGCTGTGGTTCAAGCAGCTCATACAAAAAAAAAACAACAACAAAAACCCACAATCACTCTATCAAACAAATAGCAAAAAAATAAGAAAATTTCTGAGGAAAAGTACAAAAAAAAAAAAAAAAAGAAAGAAAGTAGACAGTCAAGGGCACAGGAGCTCTTCAGACTGCCCACTGCATTTGAAAAATACCTTAGCAAGTAGCAACATGAAACATGCAATGTCTCTGCTAACTTGCTCCTGATTCAGCACCCTGTTTAGGAATACCTACAAAATTTCCATAACCAAAGGATGGATGCAATTTTGTTTTCCGACTTGCCAATTTGACATATGCAAAAGCTATAGGACTTTACAATTTCTGCCTGAATCTGTAGGCTTGGAAGTGTCTCACGTGTCCCCCCTAGTTAGACAAAACCAAACCCTTCATATGCATAATACATATTCTAGAATAATACAGTGATACTGAGATATTTCTCATTATTAAAAGGCCACAAAATAGGTTTATCTTTCTATATACATATCAAAAAACAAAACAAAAGAAAAACCAGGACACTTGGGAATCTAGTTTTTATGACAGAAGTTGAACTAGAGAGTAAATTGCTACATGTAAATCCACACAGAATTTAAAGAGGGCTCCCTAATAAGATGTTTTCAAACATTTTATCAGAAAGTTAGCAGTTACCCTATCCTAGCATCTACAGATTTGCTACAACTTCATATTTCCCGTAACAGAGTTAACACTGAAAACAGCTCCTGGATTCCACTGACAACACACACCCTCCTCTTTGCCAGGCCCTGACACACAGAACATTCATATATACACTCTTTCCTTCTTCTTCTCTTAAAAGGATGTGGCAAACTGCACTACAAGTGGTTAGAAATTTTTACTTTCTTGGCCTAACAAGAGTTAGTTTCTGTAAATCAAACAGAATACTATACTGGCAGTTGCTGTGTATATCCAAGAGAAGAAAAAAGGAGAGGGAAACACTGATTTTACTCACAGAAATGAAGGAACACTGCTGGCACTGCAAAGGTCTTTATCAAATTTCTGGCAATGTGAGGTTCACTTAGCAGTGACTTTTTATGTGCCTCTAACACCAAGCTGGTGCTAGATTTCAAAAATAAAAATATCTTAGCTACCCAATCTAAGTTCCACAGTAGTCATAGTATCCATATCAAGTATCCATAGCATCAAATTTAACACTGCTTTAAGGAGACTGGCAACAAAGAGGTTGATTATTAGAGATTCATAAAGATAAAGGGCCAGAGCCTTACTCATGTAAATCAACACCTGCAGAATCATCTTTGAAATCTACAACACCATCACCAGAGCAATCTCACCAATTCCTCACCTGCAGCAGGAGGATGCTGGCCACTAACTGTTGGTAAATCCAAAGAGCTATCAGACATGACATGCTTAAGATCTCCTCCCACATCAGCCAATTTCATGTCAAACTGAACAGAGAGTGCATCTTCAGAGTCCTCCTTGCCAACACTGCTGCCACCAATGGAAGGGAGATCCAAGGACTTCACTGATGCAGAGTCTTCTTTGGTGTGTCTGAAAGCCACTGCTTTCTCTCCCAGGGATTTGTCCGAGCTTATGGAAGAAAATTTACTGGAGTGGAAGTCAGCAAAATCATCATCACTTTTTCCTGAAGGAATGTTATCTTTTAGGTCTTCAACACCTAGTCCAGACCCTTCCAGAGAAAGTTGTCTGAAGACATCATACTTGGTAGACGCAGCAATTGAGTTTTGTCCACCCTTCACTGTGCTGCCCACGTTGCTGGTTAGAGGAACAGGACTGGGTTCCTCTTTAAGGGCAACATATTTGTCATCTGGCTTTTGCTCAGATGAAATAGAGCTATTACTGAAAGCCATAAAATCTGCAAAGTCATCCTGCTCCCCAACAGGTGCTAGACCAGAATATTCCCCAAAAAGGCTGAATTCTCCAAAATCATCAGCCAAACTAGAAGTTTTTGTTGATGCCAATGCTGTCGTAGTAGCAGCAGAACCTGTTGACTGTGGTGTGGAAACTGATTTTGATGTGCTAAACGCAGCTGAAAAAGACAATGGTTTCTCGCTGCTGCAATTAACTGAGGAAAACATATCTAGGTCTGCTAAGTTCAGAGGGTTTTTCGCTTGTGTTTGTTGTTTCTGTTGTATAGTTCCTGAGGGGAAGGATGGTGGAAAAGTTTTGTCTTTTGTCGGTGGCTCTAGTGGTGACACACTATCAGCTGTTTTAAAATCGGTGAAACCATCATCAGTTCCCGCAGATCTGAATTCTGCAAAGCTTTCTCCTGAAAGAAAAAATACCACCAAACAAATAGGAATGCTGAACTGAAAACCATATAATACACAGCATATTAAACTGCAAGCATAATTTTACTGACTTTTCTCCACTGACTTGACATTACGTAATAATGTTTACATAGTTTAAACCCTATGGAACTACACAGTTGTTTCCACACTGAAGTCTAGTGATACTGAAATAAATAGACATCAAACTGAAAGTACCTGACAGTACCATTTTCAGTTGCTCATGCTTTCAGTGTGGGATCTCTCTTAGCTCCAGATCCTACAATTGGCTAAAAGTACTCCTCTCACTTTTTGTTCCCACAGCTAGCCAGCCAAGCAGACAATACAATAAGAAATAGGGCTAGAGGTTCTTGAAGAGAGGCATATTAAAATAGTGGCCCTTTAAAGATAAACATGTTACCCATTAAAAAAATTAGAGGCACCAATAAAGTATTATGAAAAATCCTACCTCTGATATTCAGGATGTACAACACTTGGTTCAGCCAGGCACTTTAAGAATAACATTAGATACTATGTGGTCTTGTTCAAGCAAATGAAGGCATTAATTGGAAGGGAACTTTGATGAACATTTTTGAAAAGGTGTCTATTTATTTGCAAAGCATTCTAGGTGGGGCACATTGTAAAGCAGCTCCTCCCCATCGTCTCTAATAAGCTGAATCTCACAGAAAAAAAGTCTATGAGCACGTGAGCTTTTCTAGAAATCAGCTGTCTCACTGTATCAATGAGCACTTATTTTTATTTATTAAAATTCAAAAGGATTTGAATAAATACCAACTCTGTTATATAAAGTTTTGGAGGGTATGACTTAGACGACTTTAGTTTACATTATGCTACTCTGAGGATGGGGTAACTGACGGAATTGTTTATTTATTTTATTTATTTTAAATAAAATTTCTTTTGCCCATGACACAGCTCTCAAGAGATCCTGAGAAACATGTGTCTCAGAATTGTTTATTTTTATATTCTGGTTAGAGCGGGTACTTACACACTTCTCATAAATAATTAAACAGACTCAGTTAAGACATTGATAAAAATTTAGGCCTATGATTCTTTTTTTTTTGAGACAGAGTTTCATTATTGTCACCCAGGCTGGAGTGCAATGCTGCGATCTCGGCTCACTGCAACCTCCACCTCCCAGGTTCAAGCGATTCTCCTGCCTCAGCCTCCCAAGTAGCTGGGATTACAGCCACCTGCCACCATGCCCAGCTAATTTTTGTAATTTTAGTAGAGACGGGGTTTCGCCATGTCGGCTCGGCTGGTCTCGAACTCCTGACCTCCGGTGATCCACCTGCCTCGGCCTCCCAAACTACTGGGATCACAGGCGTGAGCTACAGCACCTGGCTCAAGGCCTGTGATTCTTAAAAGGTTTCTATATTCTTTATTATCATAGTAATGTTATCACTCAGGTACAGCATCAGGATGCAGATGATCTCAGTTTTCTAACAGTATCTGAAGGTCAACCATAAAATCCACTAGGCTATACCAGGTAATAAAAACCAGAGATAAACCAAATGTAAATATAGTTATGCCAAGGCCGGGCACAGTGACTCACACCTGTAATCCCAGCACTTTGGAAGACCGAGGCGGGCGTATCACTTGAGGCCAGGAGGAGTTCAAGACGGGCCTGGCCAACATGGAGAAACCCCATCTCTACTTAAAATACAGAAAAATTAGCTGGGCATGGAGGCACATGCCTGTAATCCCAGCTACTCGGGAGGCTGAGGCACAAGAATTGTTTGAACCTGGGAGGCGGAGGTTGCAGTAAGCCAAGATCCCACCGCTGCACTCCAGCCTGGAGGACAGAGAGAGATTCTGTCTCAAAAATAAAAATAAAAAAACAAATAAATATAGCTATACCAACCAACTCATTTATTATTTAAAAAAATGACTGCCATTTCTGGAGATTAAAATTAAGTAAATTAAAATACAAGCTTTAATTTCCTCATCCATTTTAAAAAATTACATTTCCCCTAAAAATGACATGTAAGAGCATATCAATAATAAAAATGTATTGAGAACCAAAATCCAATTCTTAAATTGGCATATAAAATAATGCAGGCTTAAAATATACTGTGCTTGGGCCAGGCACAGTGGCTCACGCCTGTAATCCCTGCACTTTGGGAGGTCAAGGCAGGTGGGTCACCTGAGGTCTTGAGTTTGAGACCAGCCTGGCCAACATAGTGAAACCCCATCTCTACTAAAAATACAAAAAATTAGCTGGGTGTGGTGGCAGGTGCCTGTAATCCTAGCTACTTGGGAGGCTGAGGCAGGAGAATCGCTTGAACCCTGGAGGCAGAGGTTGCAGTGAGCCGAGATTGTGCCATTGCACTCCAGCCTGGGCAACAAGAGCAAAACTCCGTATCAAAATAAATAAATTAATAAAATAAAAATAAAAATAAATTAAAAAAAATATACTGTGCTTGTAACAAGATATATACTTGGATACAGCAGATGAAAAAAAAAAGCACCAAAAACAATACAAGCTGTTTTTCCTCCTAACCTGAGATAGTTAACCAATTCACCAGCATAATTCATCAACACCAAGGAATTCATCTAATAAGAGAGGAACAGCATTCAGATTTCCTGTAATTTATATTTGTAAGACATACCACTAGTAAAATTCAAGTCAATTTCACAAACTGACAGAAGATGTAAAACTTTTAAAAATCACCCTAGAATTTTTTAGATAAGTAGTATCACTGATCATACTTGTATTATTTCTGAAAATGTAGAGGTGATAAGCAGCCATTTTTATCACAGCCTAAATTTTTAATGTGTTGCTTTGAAATATCTGTGAAATTGACAAGTATTGCTTTGTTTGTTTATTTGTTTTAATCACCACAGCAAACTACACTTACTGATGAATTGTAAACTTTTCCATTGGAAATGTAAGCTGGGTGAAAGGGCTAAAAGGAAATAAAAGCGGGTGGGTTTACAAAGGGAATTTGTTGGCAAATAAATTAGTCACAGTCAATGGAAGCTTGTCTATCAGAAGGCATATTAAGCATATTATTTCATGGTTAGCTTTTTGGTTAATGTCTACATACTTGCAAGTTTCCCTCTCTGTCACTTTTTAGACTCCAAAAATCTCAAAAAAGACCATTTTTTTGCTAAAACTTCAATAAAAATGTGTCATTTCTTTATATAGAACATTTCCTCATTTACTTTAATTTATGGCTTAAACTCTGGAGATGGAAAAAAGGAAATATTATTAAACTCTGTCATTCAGTAACCTAAGAAACCCACAGCTCTGAACAACACAATACTATAAAGATTCTTCATAAATTCTAAGATACTAACGTACTTTGACAAAGTCAAGCCAATGTATTTTTTAATGAGTATAAAAAAGATATCACACCATTTAGGAAAATAAAATCTATTCTCCTAAAATGCATCAAGTTGGCAACGCTACTTGGAAGACCTTAGAATTAAAATTAAGATAGGAATGAAAGCAAGTAAATGAAAATAACAACAATCTGGAACTTTGTTTAAAAAGTACTGAAATGTGGCTGGCCATGGTGGCTCACACTTGTAATCCCAGCATTTTGGGAGGCTGGGCTGGAAAGACTGCTTGAGGTCAGGAGTTCAAGACTAGCCTGGGCAACACAGCAAGACCCCACTGTGGTGGTGCACATCTACAGTACCAGCTACTTGGGAGGGAGGCTGAGGCTGCTTGAGTCCAGGAGTTGGAAGTTGCTGTGAGCTATGACTGCACCACTGCACTCCAGGCTGGATGACAGAGCAAGACACTGTCTCTCAAAAAAAAAAAAAGTATTGAAAAGGCAGGACTAAGGTACTGCTTACATTTTGGTGACACCACTGTCTTTTCCTATTGTCTATTACAGGAATACACATTATGGTCATTAATACCATATTACACAAAGAACCCTCATGTTAAACCATGTGCTCTTTACTCCAAACTTGTCTTGGCCCAAGTGTTGATGAAAGCATTGCTAGGTGTAAATAAAAACCTAACAAGTCAAAAGTTCCCCTCAGGTTTATCTCTGTTACTCCCACTGTGTATCTGATACAGGCACTGAGGAAGAAATGGCTATTACATTCTAAAAGCTTGGATAAAACACAAGAAAATATTTCTAGAACCTAACAGTTATAAGGGGCTGAATATTCTTATAAGAGTTGGGCTTTCCTTCTTTAAAGATGATTAAGCAATACAATTTCTACCATACCTACCTACCTTCTCTCCCCGACCCCTAGCAGAAGGGTGGAAATAAAAGATTGCTGAAGGATGTCCCAAGTTTGAGCATTCAATACGTAAAGATAGAATTGGTATTGTTCCCAGAAGGAAATTCTCATTTGAGTATACACATTTCATAGCATGCATAGTTAAGCTTTGGAGAACATATTTTGACCTATGGGTTAACTAAACCCTACCCATCATGTTTACAGTAGGATTTAACCACAAACATAACATCCAGTTTTTACATATATGACTCCCAAATAATCATTTTATATTCCCTTGTACTCTAGGTCTTACTATCAGAGATGGTAACCACACGTGCACATAAACCCCTCTCTCTTCATCTTTCTCATTAAATTACAGCCAATCTTGAAAATTTTGTAAAGTGGTGATTGAGTTTAACACAAGCAAAGTATAGTAACTGATCACTCATTCTTACTGGATTAGTGTGCAGATGATTGAGTATCAACGTCTGCATCCTTGAACATACTAAGTGAGCATTGTTTGGCTACTGCTTCTGTTTGAAATGATCCTGTGTTTTGGTTGTGGCCCGAGCTTTGAAGTGCTACTTGCCATTCCCTTTCTTTCACAGAGCTCTCACCGTTCTAACATGAAGGATTTGGTAAAATACGAGTTTGGTTGAGTCCTGCTTACCCCCACTTGGTCATCTTTGTAGGAATCCAATGTTTCATTGGTTTGTTTTTAAATTATTTTTAGCTGATGTTCATGAAGAAAAGTGAGTACCTATAACCATGCTACTAATGAAAGAAAATCCTAGCTAAGAAGGTGCATTTCTGTATGAGAGCTGTGTCATTACCATCCTTTGGGCTCTCTGCTGGAAGAGTAGAATCAAATCTTATATAGTGCCTTTTTAATTGTATGCTCTAGTATTATAGATGTAAGACAGTACTGTAATATACCTCTGTGAATGTATCTTGTACCTGCATTATGATATGTAGCAGTGACTATGCCTTAATCAAGTCATTTTTAATAATGTTACTCTAGAATGTTTTATCTCTAGAACATGATTGAAAGGCTAAAAAATAACAAATAATAATGGTACCAAGTACCGCAACAGCAATAGAAAAAAAAATCTTGAAAAGGAAAAGACTGGCCAAGTGTGGTGGCTCATGCCTGTAATCCCAGCACTGTGGGAGGCCGAGGTGGGCAGATCACCTGAGGTCAGGAGTTTGAGACCAGCCTGGCCAACATGGTGAAACCCTGTCTCTACTAAAAATATGAAAATTAGCCAGGCGTGGTGGCAGGTACCTGTAACCCCAGCTACTTGAGAGGCTGAGAAAGAAGAATCGCTTGAACCCAAGAGGTGGAGGCTGCAGTGAGCCGAGATCATGCCACTGCACTCCAGCCTGGTTGACAAGAATAAAACTCTGTTCCAAAAAAAAAAAAAGACTAGTTGCTGCCTTTACAGTCCGCAGATTGCTGTACTGCTAATACTTCAAGCAGTGTAGTTTGAGTATTAGCAGTACATTGTTGAGCAGTGTAATAAATCAGAGTAACCACGGCTCTCATTTGACAAGGGAATTTAACTTGTCATGCAAGCTTCCCATGAAAGGGAATGTCCTATCTTCAGAGGAAACTACACTGATTTGGAATTTGCCCTAAATTTTATTTTTACTGTGACCAGGCTGGGGTACAGTGGCACAATCATGGCTCATTGCAGCCTCGACCTCCCAGGATCAAGCAATCCTCCCACCTCAGCCTCTCAAGTAGCAGGGACCACAGGTGTGCACCACCACATCTGGCTTTTTATTTATTTATTTATTTTTTTTGTAGAGACAAGGTCTCACTATGTTGCCCAGGCTGGTCTCAAACTCCTGGGCTCAAGCCATCCTCCCACTTTGGCCTCCCAAAGTGCTGGAATTACGGGCATGAGCCACTGTGCCTGGTGTGCCCTAAATTTTAGAAAATAAATAATTCTCGATAACTGAAGCACATTTACCTCCTTGTAATTTCCAGAACCACAAGAAGTAATCTTATCCCCCTTCTACTAGATAATCCCCCATTTAGTACCTACCATTTTTTTTTTTTGAGATGGAATCTTGCTGTGTGCCCAGGCTGGAGTGCAGTGGCATGATCTCGGCTCACTGCAACCTCTGCCTCCCTGAGTTCAAGTGATTCTTGTGCCTCAACCTCCTGAGTAGCTGGGACTACAGGCATGTGCCCATGCCTGGCTAACTTTTTTGTATTTTTAGTAGAGATGGGGTTTTACCATGTTGGCCAGGCTGGTCTGGAACTCCTGACCTCAGGTGATCCGCCCACATCAGCCTCCCAAAGTGCTGGGAATACAGGTGTGAGCTACTGTGCCCGACCCTATCATGATATTTTTTAAAAACAATAGCTATTTTTTTTTTTTTTTTGAGATGGAGTCTTGCTCTGTCACTCAGGCTGGAGTGCAGTGGCGCAATCTCAGCTCACTGCAACCTCTGCCTCTTGGGTTCAAGTGATTCTTTTGCCTCAGCCTCCTGCGTACCCGGGACTACAGGTGCGCACCACCACACCTGGTTAATTTTCATATTTTTAGTAAAGACAGGGTTTTGCCGTGTTGGCCAGGCTGGTCTCAAACTCCTGACCTCAGGTGATCCACCCCCCTCGGCCTTCCAAACTGCTGGGATTACAGGCGTGAGCCACTGCACCCAGCCTAAACTCGGTAGCTATTATTAAGGTTTTTTGAATTAGAATACTTACAGTTTGAGTATCTATTATAAACATCACTACTATACCATATTGTTTTATCCATTCAGTTTTTTTCTCCTAAACACACACACACACACACACACACACACACACACACACACACACACACAAATAAAGGGAATGCCACTGAAAGAACCATCAAAAATCCCTTTTTTATTAAAAATGGAAATAATTTATCCTTCTGAGGACTCAAAAACTTACCTAAAGGTTTATTCTCTGCTGTCTGTTCGAGTTCTCTGAAAGCACTGTATTTATCACCAGAATCTATGATAGAAAGGACAGAAGCTCAGTTAATGTTAGGAATCTTGAAATCACAGCTCCAGGAAGTGAGGCAGATTGGTTTAACCAAACACTATTAACATGTGGTATATAGGCATTTTACATATTTGGCACAGAAGACCACCACTTAAAGATTCATACAATTTAAATATTATGCAATTTAGCATTCACAAGTTTATGAATTTACCAACTGTTTTTACCTCCAGGTGGAACAGTATTTTCAGAGGACTTGTCAGCTGCAATTCCTTTAAACACAGCATATTTGTCCATTGAAGGCAATGCTTTAGTTCCAGGAAGTGGCATCAACAAAGAAGGGGCACTGAAGGAAAAAAGAAACATATTTTGATGACATTGAATCCTTCCTTTATCATCTAAAAGGAAGTTCAAATTAAAATGGCAAACAGGTATTTCATTAAAACTCATGGTTCTCTGCTTTAAAAGTTAGAAACTATATAGTATACATATATACCACAAAGAAAAAAAAAGATGTCCTTTTTCAAAAAACAAAACAAAACAAAAAACATTACCCAATCATTTTTTTCTTGATTAAATGAAGAGGGGTCAGATCCATGCTGACTGTCTAAGCATCTCTTTAAGCCATAGCAACAACTGGAATGGTGTTGGAAGTAGATTATTAAAGAATGATGACTTCCTGCAATTTTAGCTTAAGGTCCATAAAACTGCAAAAGTGAACTGTTCCACATATGTATACTCAATGTTTTAAAATAAATGTTAACCTTAATATAAATTATTATCTTCAATGGGTTCAGAGTGCAGAGGTAGAAGAGTTAAGATAAAAATCTATTTATGAAATGCTGTTCAAGCTAAAATGTAAATTGTTTTTCTTCTGATTGTACTGCATTGCCTACTGGCAGAAGTGCATACATCTGATAAGCTGCCATAGAGTTAATACAATTTGCATTTTTACAAGGGTCACATCAGCAGTTCCAGAAGCTATCTTTGTAACAAAACAACAATCACTTCAAAATTAGATAAAGATACTTTTGCCTGTGGACATACTTCGTGCTGGATGGAAAAATAGCGTTAATGAGTAATACCTGTGTGGGTAATTCTTAGCAGGCTTAAACACATACTATAAAAGCATTACTTTTTTTTTCTTCTTCTTCTTCCCTTATCAGACCCAGGCAGCTCCCTGGAAGAACACTTTTACATATGAATGACTACATTCCACCACTAGTTTGTGTCATTCAATACCATGCACAAATTATATAAATTGATTTCTATTGAGTTCTTTGCCCTGGAGCAAAAATCTTTCCACAGTCATTAAATCTTCTTATCAGTGGCTTACAAGCAAGGTAAAAACTAGGCTCTGGCAGCTGCATTCTAATGGGGTACACAGTCCTTTAGGGCTTAATGCCATCAAATATTATGATTTCACATCACCACCAAACAGCTGCTACATAACTGATCTTGACAAATGAAATAAGTCATCATCTATACACTGTAAGTTGACTTTTTAAAAGTTCCGTAAGTAATTAAAGTACAGTTCACTGTACAGAATGTTACATGGGAATAAAGGAAATTAACATCTTAGGGAAAAAAACCCCAAAAGTTGAATGATTTCTTTATTTTTCATGACCCTCCAGCTTTAGCTATGGCCTTTTAAGCCTCATTGGTAAAAATCTTTCTACTAAATGTTACACTTAATTGATTATTAATTTTAAAATTATATTCACAGAATTG
The DNA here is from genome assembly GCF_006542625.1 of Nomascus leucogenys. NCBI lineage: Eukaryota > Metazoa > Chordata > Mammalia > Primates > Hylobatidae > Nomascus > Nomascus leucogenys. The sequence goes on from NW_022095769.1 coordinate 5,417,936, forward strand.
GAAAAAAAACCCAACAGAATCTTTAGGGTAATGAACTACTGCTTGCTGATTAAAGTCAACAAAATTCCATTCAAAAAAAGTTATGACTCAGACTGTAATTTTATGCACACTGCAAATGAGTATTTTATTCCAGTTCTTTCTCTGAAGTTATTATTTTTAAAAACCACTGCAATCACCATGAAAGTGTTTATGCCAGTTACATAGTAGTCATCATCCGTTCCAAACATGAAGACAGTATTTCTACCCTTTCACACTAATGAAAATACTCAAGTGAGAAAGGCATCTATGATTTTACACTTAAGAACCTGTATTCTACTAAAAGGTAAGACTTAAAAAATTCGGCCACAAAAAAGTATTTTACATTTTCACTAGTGAATCTATTAGTGTTTTACAATCACTCCATATAACTGTGGTAGACAGTTTTATTTAGTTGCTTACCCTGCTAAATATATACATTTAAAAAGAAATATTTTGATCTCAGTAGAATAAACTAACCAACCCCGAAGTCCTATACGTTAACCCTTTGTGAACTTTTATTTATTTATTTTTTGAGACACTGTCTTGCTCTGTTGCCCAGGCTGGAGTGCAGAGGCACCATCATAGCACACTGCAGTTTCGACCTCCTGGGTTCAAGTGATTCTCCTGCCTCAGCAACCCAAGTAGCTGGGACAGCTGGTACTACAGGCATGCACCACCATGCCCAGCTAATTTTTGCATTTTTTGTAGAGATGGCATCTCCATAGGTTGTCCAGGATCAAGTGAACTCCTGGGCTCAAGTGATCTGCCCGCCTTGGCCTCCCAAAGTGCTAGGTTTACAGGCAAGAGCCACTGCACCCAGCCTTCCCCGCCAGCTTTTTTTTTTTTTTTAAGACAAATTCTTACTCTGTCTCCCAGGCAGGAGTGCAGTGGTGTGATCTTGGCTCACTGCAAACTCCACCTCCCAAGTTCAGCAATTCTCCTGCCTCAGCCTCCCAAGTAGCTGGGATTACAGGCACACGCCACCAGGCCTGGGTAATTTTGGTATGTTTTTTTTTTTGTAGAGACGGGGTTTCACCATGTTGGCCAGGCTGGTCTCAAACTCCTGACCTCGGATGATCCGTCTGCCTCGGCCTCCCAAAGTGCTGGGATTACAGGTGTGAACCACTGTGCCTGGCCAACCCTGGCCCCCTTGTTAACTTTTCTATGATCAATGTCCCATATCTGCTTTGTTGATTAGGCTCCCGAGTGCCTGGCACATAGTATTTTCTGAATGAATGACTGGATGATGTTGCTGCCTTCCAGAGGTCCTTCAGGTCTTATGTGCAGGCTCAACTGCCATCTCTCCTTTGACTCATCTAGTTTAACACTGAGTCTAACCAATTTCTCAGATATAAACTGTTCAGTGTCTACAACTCTAAACCCTGAGTAATTCTCATCATCTCACAGCAGGATTACCACAGCAATTGAATTTATTCTATACACGGTAGCAAGAATCACTTTCATTGTGCCACTTCTTACTCCTAAAATGCTTTAAAATAGAGACTGTCATAAGTCATAAGCCATCCCACAACTGGTGCTGTCCCTAACTAATGTTATTTTCTCACAGACTAACAATGCTCTCCATTCCGGTCTACTCCTAAAACCTTACTTGCCTTTTCATCTTCTCTAACAAGCCATGCCCATTTTCTGTCCAAAATGGTCTTTCCTAGGCTTAGCTATTCACATCATGATTTAACAAATCTCTTTTTAAAACAATTTGGAGTACAGATTATCATAAACTAAAGAATACATTTTATATATACATTTAAGGACTAATCCTAAGACAACTTTATCAGATAATTTAAATACCAGATAAAACTAAGTGTCTTTAGAGCAGGAACTGTGGTTTTTGCTTCTGTATTTCTCATGCCTATCCCAGTGTCTGGCATATAGCAAATGCCAAATAAATGTTTGCTGGATGAATAAATGAATAATGAGTATGAATTCTAGATAAAACCAAAATAGTTTCATTCAGCTGGGCATGGTGGCTCACGCCTGTAATTCCAGCACTTCGGGGGGCCGAGGCAGGCAGATCACCTGAGGTCAGGAGTTCAAGACCAGCCAGGACAATATGGTAAAACCCCATCTCTACTAAAAATACAAAAATTAGCTGGGTGTAGTGGCGTGTGCCTGTAGTCCCAGCTACTAGGGAGGCTGAGGCAGGAGAATCACTTGAACCTGGGAGGCAGAAGTTTCAGTGAGCTGAGATTGCGCAACTGCACTTCAGCCTGGAGACAGAGCAAGACTCCATCTTAAAAAAAAAAAAAAGTTTCATTCAAGGGAAGTATGGAAGTAGTCAAGTCAGAGCTGTATGTAAGAGGAATAGCTGCAAAGTATCATATATGAAAGTAAACTATTACATGGAGATTGCTAATACCCCATATATCTCAGGTCTGGCTACCATCTTAAAACTTTCTACCCCCAAATTTTAATTTCATCTACAAACAGTTTTGCTCAGAGAAATAAACCACCCATTTGATAAATCAGGTTTATAACCCACATACTATAACATAGTCATCCAACAGATCTTTATTAATTACATATGATGGGGCCAAGCACTACATATATAAACATGAATGACTGTCTTCAGATACTTACAGCCTAGAGAGGGAAACAGTCAGGTAAACCAGCAATTACAGTTAGGGCACAGATATTCATCAGGTACTATAGCAGTAGCAAAGGAGGTGGGAATTGGTTAGGAAAAACTTCCTATATTTAGCTGATTTCTGAAATGGAACTATAACTATAGGGAGATCAGGTAAGGGTATTTCAGACTGAAGCAAACAGAACGGATAAAGCTTGGAAGAGCATGGTCAGTTTGGAGTCATGCTGGCAAGGCTGGAGTGTAAGTCATGGGGAATAGCAAGAGTTGAGAGTGGGCAGGAGTTAAGATCACACACTGTCACACAGAGCTGACAGAGTTAATGGTGGTAAAGGAGAGAGGACAGAGCCAAAGTAAATAGCATGCTTTTAATTTGGTGACTGAATATGGTGACATCATTCACCAAGGAAGGGAATAACGATTTAACACATTTTTATTTGGCTTTGAGTAGGAAAACAATACAGTTAATTTCATGCAGTGAATTTGAGATGCCTTGAGTCATTCAGATAGGGATGCTTAGATAGCAGTAGTACATATAAATTTTGTTCAAAGGAAGAGATCTGGAGTAGAAATACAATTTACGTGTCTAGAAGGTTTAACTTGTGTTGGTGCAGCAGTCCTGGAAATACCAGCACTCTATGGTCACATTCCTTATATGTTTCTTCTATATGTTACGTACATACATTTAACATGTTTTTAAAATCAGGAGAATAATCTCTTTTCCTAATTTGTAATTCTCTATAATGTCTATCCCTTAGTTCTTGTTACAGTGTGTATGCAGCAAAGTGCTAAGAGATAATCAATTGGCTAAAGGGGAAGAGATGAGCGAAACTGCATAAACAGGAACATAGGATACATGGAATATGTATTCTGACAAAAACCAATTTGAAAAATAAAACCAAAGGAATTCATATCGCTTACTCTGGTGTCTGATGTCTTCCACTTTGCAGAAATATCCAAATACTTTCTTAAAAATGCCGGCTGGGCATGGTGGCTCATGCCTGTAATCCTAGCACTTTAGGAGGCCAAGTAGAGAGACTCACTTGAGGCCAGGAGTTTGAGACCAGCCTGGCCAACATGGTGAAATGGTGAAACCCCATCTCTACTAAAAATACAAAAAATAAGCTTGGCATGGTGGTGGACACCTGTAATCCCAGCTACTAGGGAGACTGAGGCAGGAGAACTTGGGAGGTGGAGGTTGCAGTGAGCCGAGATCACGCCACTGCCCTCCAGCCTGGGTGACAGAGCAAGACCCCATCTCAAAAAAAAATTAAAAATGCTGACAACATACTGAATCAGTTACTGTACCTGAAGGTTAAGGTGGCGTGTAAAACCTTAGAGAAATGTTTATGCAGCCGTCAGCAACAGAAATCTGAAGGCTTAAAAGACACTAATGTCAAATATACAAGAAATGTGAATGAATATGATTAGAGTTCTGAATTATGATTCTGTGGAAAAGCAACAGTACGTAACATTACAAAAACGTACAATTATGTGCTCCTGCCTAAAAAACTTTTTAACAGTTGAAGACCTTGCTTTAATACAGGAACACGAAGTCATCACTGCACAGGTGCTCTTAGCTATAATAAAGGTTTGGCACAGGTAAAAAAGAATATTGGCAGGCAGGTGTGTACTTACAGGAAACAGTAGAAGCTGAAATTTAAGGTGGACAAAGGGGAGAGAAGTTTGAAGAGTAGAAGTATTAATACAGAGGGAATAATCACAGAAAGTAGTAGAGTAAGGAGTCTTAATTTTTAAATTTCTCACACCTAGCCTTCCTATTATGGATGCCTCTTTCTTAATGGTTAAATGCAATATTAAATATATTAAACTCTTTGCTACCTGTTTCCATGCTGGGAGTTACTTGTTTTTGAAGAAGCAGGCAACTCTTGGAAATCACTGAATGAGTCATCAAGGGATCCTGACTTAGAAGCATCTTGAAAATCCTGGAAGTCGTCTTCTTCTGGCTTTACTACCTAGGTTTATAAAGGACATTTAAATAAATAGCACTGACTGACAAAATAAATACACAACAAACCTCCAAAAGTCAATCTCAAAGACTGCCTTTAAAATTTCTCAGTTTAGATACATTAACTCAAGTGCTTACGGCAGGAATCCTGTTTTGTATTTTTAGATGCTCTCTGGTACAAATGGTAAAAGACTGGTTTAAATAGCTAATCTAGGCTGGGAGCAGTGGTTCACACCTGTAATCCCAGCCCTTTGGGAGGCCGAGGCGGGCAGATCTCCTGAGGTCAGAAGTTCGAGACCAGTCTGGCTAACATGGCGAAACGCCATCTCCACTAAAAATACAAAAATTAGCTGGGCACGGTGGCATGTGCCTGTGGTCCCAGCTACATGGGTGGCTGAGGCAGGAGAATCACTTGAACCCAGGAGGCGGAGGTTGCAGTGAGCCGAGATCCTTCCACTACGCTCCAGTCTGGGCAACAGAGCAAGACTCTGGCTGAAAAAAAAAAAAAAGCTAATCTATACATTTGTAAAATAGCTGAATGACATTCATTGGGTTACTGAGCGCCTACCATCTTTAAAAGACATATCTAGCCAGGTGTGGTGGCGGGCACCTGTAATCCCAGCTACTTGGCAGGCTGAGGCAGGAGAATGGCTTGAATCTGGGAGGCAGAGGTTGCAGTGAGCCATGATCGTGCCACTGCACTCCAGCCTGAAACTGTGTCTCAAAAAAAAAAAAAAAAAAAAAAAAAAAAAATTAAAAAGGAAAGGTCAAAATGCTAAAAAAAAAAAAAAGACATACAGATATATCATGCATGTTTGCAAATTAAGTGACACAAGCTCATCATAACCAATCACATACATGTACAAAGAGTGGACACTGACTCCTAATCCCACACTCCAGAAGTACTGTTAACAGCTCATTTGTTTTAAAGAAAAATGAGATTACACTATGTTGCTCTATACTTTAACCATATAACAAAGACACATTTCCATGCAGTACATGTAGATCTATCTCATTCAGCTTAATGATTACCACTGTGTGAATGAACTGAAATTTATTTAACTTTTCTCCTCCTGTTGGATATTTAGCTATTTCTACTTTTTACTCTAACAAAGAATGTTACAACAAAAATTCTTGTATATCTTTGCTAATTTGAGTCACTATTTCTTGGGATAGATTTCTAATAATGTGACTACTAGGATAGAAGATATAGACATGCTGAGGCTTTTTTTTTTTTTAAACTCAGTCTCCTTCTGTTGCCAAGCAGGAGTGCAATGGTGTGATCATAATTATAGCTCACTGCAGACTTGAACTCCTGGGATCAAGTGATCCTCCTGCCTCAGCCTCCGGGGTAGCTGGGACTACAGGTACACATCACCACGCCCAGCTCAACATGTAGAATTTTGATAGCTATTGCCAAGCCTGCCTTTCAACAAGGCTGTACCAATAAGCCTAGAGTGTATTAGTCACTTTTACCCTACTTTTTCAATGACATCAAATATTATATATTTAAAACATTTTTGCTAATCTGAGAAGTGAAAAACTAAAGTATTTTAATTTCAGATTTAGCAGTTTTCCTGAAAGATACAACCTAAGAATTTAAATGTGCTCACCATAATCCAGTAACCTACTCTATGTATCCCTGGAAAAAATGGTGCCCAGATTCACTTTCAGTGATTATTTGAAATATGCACAACTTTGCCATTTACCTGATTTGCAGGATAGGTTGGTATGAAACCACTGGAAGCCTGGGCTGCAGCTCCACCCACTGGTCCAACAAGGTTAATGCCCATGACTGGCTGTCCAAGGCTGAGGGGCATGGAGCTCGCAGGGCCTGAAGGTATCACGGTTGGCTGACTCACCGGCGTAGGCAGAGTCATAGAAAAGCCACTTAAAGTTGGAATAGGAGCTGCTGGGAACTGGTTTAAAGCATCAGGACTCATTGCGGGAACGCCCCTCTACAAATGATAGAAAGAAAATGGATTAGGGGATTGTAAACCACATACGGTCGAAATCTGGCAGAGACCGAAAGGTAAAAATCCGTAGCCTTTGCATGTTTCCACTCCAGCTCTCAAAACTCATGAATTTGATTTAAGAAAAAAAGTTACAAGGTCAATGCAAACCTAATACTTAACAAATAAATGGCCAACACATATCAGTTCTGACATTTTCACTTTCTGACAAGTTTGGTTAATTCTGTATCATCAAATCATTTAAAATGACTTTGCAATAAAAGAAAAATTTATACCAGACTGAGAATACTTTATCTATATCTATGAAATTTTAGAGCATTTCAAAACACAGAGTAATTTCACCTATTACTGACTAACTTTCAAGTTCAGAGAATGTTAATATATTAAAAGTCTTTAGGCCAGGCATGGTGGCTCACACCTGTAATCCCAGCACTTTGGGAGGCCAAGACAGGTGGATCACTTGAGGTCAGGAGTTCGAGACCAGCCTGGCCAACATGGTAAAACCCCATCTCTACTAAAAATACAAAAAGTAGCCGGGCATGGTGGTGGGTGCCTGTAATCTCAGCTACTTGGGAGGCTGAGGCACGAGAATCACTTGAACCCGGGAGGCGGAAGTTGCAGTGAGCTGAGATCGCGCCACTGCACTCCAGCCTGGGCAACAGAATGAGACTCAGTCTCAAAAACAAACCAAAATAAAAAGTCTTTAAACAAAGGAATAACTTGCTATTATGCACATCATATAAACTCTACATTTTTGAAGTACTATATCCTGAAAATGATCTAAATTTTAATGTACCAGGAGTTACACAATGTAGTAAAAAAGATTTCATATCCTTGCAATTTATATTAATAAAGTTATTTGATCTAACTTAAGAAACATTGTTTACCTGTGTTACTGCTATCATGGCTAGAACGGTATAAAGTTCTTCTTTTGTAAGTTTGCCAGGTGTAGTTCGATTAGCTAAGGCCCATATCTGTCCAAGAGTTTCCCTGGGAAGCCCAGATGACATCAGAATGGGATACAGTTTGGCAGTATCTATTCCAGTTGGAGTCATTGTGGTTTCTAAGATTTTCTTATAGGCATCTATTAAAGGAAAGACCAGATTACAAATGGAAACACATTCCAAGTGATTTATTTTTTGGGGTGCCATTGTTGGTATACAAGAATAATCTTCAATCAAACTGCTTTAATAGAACCGAAGCCATGTCAGGGTTTAAATTGCTTTAAACATATTCAAGTGCAGCTGGGCGTGGTGGCTCACGTCTGTAATCTCAGCACTTGGGAGGCCAAGGCCAGCAGATCATCTGAGGTCAGGTGTTCAAGACCAGCCTGGCCAACATAGTGAAACCCCATCTCTACTAAAAATACAAAAGTTAGCCACGCATGGTGGCATGTGCCTGTAAGCCCAGCTACTCGGGAGGCTGAGGCAGGAGAATCACTTGAACCCCGAGACAAAGGTTGCAGTGAGCCAAGATCGCGACTCTGCACTCCAGCCTGGGCAACAGTGACATTCCGTTTCAAAAAAAAGAAAAAAAAATTTGAGATATTCAAGTGGAAATGTCCAGCAGACAATTAAGAGTCTGAAGCTTGGTACTAAAGATTAAATTTAGGGCTAGAGGTAAGACAAAGTCTTATAATTCAGTAGAAGATTGTAACAAGACAGCATGTTTTGGACTTTACAAGAGAAGCTGTAGAGTAATGATGGTGGGAACAGTTTGAAAAGAGCAACAGGAAGTAAGAATTATACCAACATCACTCTTCTCCAGTAAATTAGAGGCTGCGAGAGAAAACACCATCGGAGAAGGTGCTATGGAAATACAGCCTTTAAGGAAAGATCCAGTCTCTGTTAAGGTGAGGAGGCAGAACAAGTGTCTTAAAAAGGGGGGTACAGTCGGTGAGTTTTTGACAATAACATGGGTTTTCCAAAGGACCAAGTGGGAAATGTTGTTAGACATAGGGCTAAAATAAAGAATGCCAATATTGCATGGGACATACTTATACTAAAAAATTATTTGTTGTTTACTTGAAATTCAAATTTAACTGGGCATCCTGTATGGTTACTTACTAAATGTAGCAAGCTTAGTTAGGGAAATGAAAGTTAGTAGGGCTAAGGGGGACAGAGAAACTGTTTAAAACAAAAATTTTACATCTGGGATTATAAGTATGGATTACAGGTTAGTGGGCTCTCCATAAGAACACATACTTTTGGCCAGATGTGGTGGCTCACGCCTGTAATCCCAGCGCTTTGGGATGCCGAGGTGGGCGGGTCACAAGGTCAGGAGTTCGAGACCAGCCTAGCCAATATGGTGAAATCCTGTCTCTACTAAAAATAAAAAAAAATTAGCCAGGCGTGGTGGTGCACGCCTGTAACCCCACCTACTCGGGAGGCTGAGGCAGGAGAATTGCTTGAACCCAGGAGGCAGAGGTTGCAGTGAGCCGAGATTGTGCCACTGCACTCCAACCTGGGTGACAGAGCGAGACTCCGTCTCAAAAACAAACAAACAAACAAACAAAACATATTTTGACTAGAAAGTATACGTGCATGTATGTTTGGAAGGAAGAGGGAGAAAGTAAAGTAATACAAACTGGCAGAAAATGGATAAAACTCCAAAATATACCAAGATCTAGATATCGTTTGTTTGGCTTGAGGACAGAGAAGAAAAGATGCAAACTGTCTAATAGGCATTTGGAAGAAAAGCCACTATTTTAATGTACACTTGAATTGTACATACTATTTTGGTAATAGCCTTTTGTCATTATGAGTAGTATGAGAAAATGCATTTGAATGAAAACTATAAAACATTAATGCAAGAAATTGAAGGGGACATAAAAATTAGAGAAATATTCCATGTTCATGTTTTGGAAGAATCAATGTTGTTAAAATGTCCATAATACCCAAAGCAATGGGTAGTACAGATTCAATGCAATCCCTATCAATACCAATTACATTCTTCACAGAAACAGAAAACATAATCCTAAAATTTATATGGTACCACAAAGGACCCAGAATAGCCAAAGCCATTCTGGGCAAAAAGAAAAAAACTGGAGGGATTACAGTACATTACTGTATATTACCTGACTTCAAATTATACTACAAAGCTATAGTAACCAAAACAGCATAGTAATAACACAAAAACAGACACAGAGACCAATGCAACAGAATAGAGAACCCAGAAATAAATCCACACATCCACAGTGAACTCATTTTTCAGAAAGGTGCGAAGAACATACATTGGGGAGGGTCTCTTCAATAAACGGTGCTGGAAAAACTGGATCTCCATATGCGGAAGAATAAAACTAGACCCCATCCCACACCAAATAAAAAAATCAAATAGAAATGAATTAAAGATTTAAATCTAAGGCCAGAAACTATGAAACTACTAAAAGAAAACTGGGGGAAACTCTCCAGGACATTCGTCTGGGCAAAGATGTCTTGAGTAATAACCCAAAAGTAAAGGCAATCAAAGCAAAAATGGACAAATGGGATCACATCAAGTTAAAAAGCTTTTGCACTGCAAAGGAAACAATCAACAAAATGGACAACCCACAGAACAGGAGAAAATATCTGCAAACTATCCATCTGACAAGGGATTAATAACCAAAATATATAAGAAGCTCAAACAACTCAATAGAAAAAAAGCTAATAATCTGATTTTAAAATGGGCAAGACAACTGAACAGGCATTTCTCAAAAGAAGACATGCAAATGGCAAACAAGTTTATGAAAAGAGGCTCAACATCATTGATCATCAGAGAAATGTCAATCAAAACTACAATAAGATATCATCTCACCCCACTTAAAATGGCTTTTATCCAAAAGACAGGCAATAACGAATGCTGGTGAGGATGTGGAGAAAAGAGAACCCTAGTACACTGTTGGTAGGAATGTAAATTAGTATAGTCACTATGGAGAACAGTATAAAGGTTTCTCCATAGTGGCTGTACTAATTTATAAGCCAAGATTCAAAAGCAACCTAAGTGTCCATCAACAGACGAATGGATAAAGAAAATGTGGGGCCGAGCGCGGTGGCTCACGCTTGTAATCCCAGCACTGTGGGAGGCCGAGGCGGGCGGATCACAAGGTCAGGAGATCGAGACCACGGTGAAACCCCGTCTCTACTAAAAATACAAAAAATTAGCCGGGCATGGTGGCGGGCGCCTGTAGTCCCAGCTACTCGGAGAGGCTGAGGCAGAAGAATGGAGTGAACCCGGGAGGCGGAGCTTGCAGTGAGCAGAGATCGCGCCACTGCACTCCAGCCTGGGTGACAGAGCGAGACTCCGTCTCAAAAAAAAAAAAAAAAAAGAAAAAAAGAAAATGTGGTACATGTACACAATAGAGCACAATTCAGCCATAAAAAAAATTGAGATCCTGTCATTTCCAACAACATGGTTGGAATTGGAGGACACTATATTAAGTGAAATAAGCCAGGCATAGAAAGACAAATTTCATATATTTTCATTCATTTGTGGAAGCTAAAAATTAAAACAACTGAACTCATGGAGACAGAGAATAGAATGATGGTTTCCAGAGGCTGAGAAGGGTAGTGGGGGGGCGGGAATAATGGGGATGGTTAGTGGGCATAAAAATATAGTTGGATAGGAGGAATAAGATCTAGTATTTGATAGCACTACAAGGTAGCTACAGTCAACAATAATTTATTGTACACTTAAAATAACTTAGAGTATAATTGGAATGTTCATAACACAAAGAAGTAATACATGCTTGAGGTAATGGATACCGTATCTACCCTGATGTGATTATTACACAATGTATGTCTGTATCAAAGTATCTCATGTACTCCATAAAAATATACACTTATTATGTAGCCATAAAAATTAAAAATAAATTTTTTTTTCTTTAAAGAAGAAAATGCACTTTAAGGATTTTCTTTTCTTTTTTTTTTCTTTTTGGCTCAGCAGTAAAAATATACGTAAAGAAAAAGTAGGTCAGGTGCAGTGGCTCACACCTGTAATTCCAGCACTTTGGGAGACCAAGGCAGGCAGATCACTTGAGCCCAGGAGTTTGAGACCAGCCTGAGCAACATGACGAGACCCCGTCTCTACAAAAATTAGCTGGGTGTAGTGGCACGCGCCTGTAGTCCCAGCTACTTGAGAGGCTGAGGTGGGAGGATTGCCTGAGCCTGGGGAGGTCAAGGCTGCAGTGAGCCAAGATCCTGCCACTGCACTCCAGCCTGGGTGACAGAGTAAGACCTTGTCTCAAAAAAACAAACAAACAAAAAGTAAACACTATCCTTCACACCTTCTGATGTGAAAAAAAAGATCCCACATGGTCTTTTATTTCATATAGTATTACATGACAAGTCATAGAAAGAATATTTTTAAAAATATAAACTAAGAATTCAGAAAATTAATTATTTTAGTAAAATTCTTGATAAGTTATTAATCGCTGAAGTAAATATTTGATAATGTCCATTAAAGCAAAATAAATCTAAGAGAGCTTTTAGAAATAAAAGTATGACGGTTGATAAAACATTAAAACAAAACTATTCTCCTTTATTTATATAGTTATTCCATACATGAGGCAGTCTTATGAAACACGACATTTATTTAATTTCTGTACTCTTTCAGAAAAAAAGAAAAGTGACAACTCCTCCTGCATATTTTGTAACTACAACAGTAAATATTTACAACTCAATTTACAATATTTAAACCAAAATATCCAGATAGGAATCCTGGGTAAAGAAGCTTTTTTACCTGGAACCAAACTCTCATTGTAAATCCAAGGAGGCATTCTGGGCTGAGCAGGATCCTGTGAGGGAAATACTCCCACACCTAGAAGATAAGAAACATTAATGTATATAGTGGTCCATGGAGAAGATAGCGAAATCACACTGAGTCATGGTTTTTTATAAAGAGCACTGGCTGGAGACACTAAAAAAAGTCACCAATACAATGAAAATATTTGGTACCCCCTGCCTCCGATTCAGAATAAAATATTTGGTTTCTAAGCAACTCTTGCACGTTAACTATGTTCTAAAGAGTAAATTATACAAAAACTAAAATGTATCAAATCAATACTCTAAATCATATAAGCCTTGCACCATTTAACATGTATTACAAATTAAGGAAAAAAACATGATACATGATAGCTTAAAATTATGTATCTAAAAATATTGAATTGTCCAAGCTTTACTTGCAGTTTTTACTAATGCTTCTCTGCAAAGTTTCATTGTTTTTTAATCTACATATGATACTGCTGTCTTAAATATATAGGACTTTTGGGGGCTTTTTGTCCAGTAAAATATCCTCCCAAAAGTTTGCCTCCTAGGCTGCCCACATTCTAATTCATTTCTGAGGGTTGAATTTATAAAATTTAGATCTTTTAGGCAGTGCTGCATATGATTTATTTTAGAGAAACCAAAACTATATTCTCATTGGTGACTTTTCCAGTTACATTTCAACTTTTCAACCTTTATGGAAGAACAGAAAGTATAAGGGGGGAAAAAAAAGAGAGTTTTTATAAAATAAAAGGAAAGAAAATTTTAAATCAGAAATGATTCCAATTAAGAAAACCAGTTATCAAAATCATTTTTAAAAAGGAGTAACAGTGTGTTGAAAGAATTCAGAGCAAAATCTTAGGGGTTAATTGGAGAAAGGAATGCATTAAATATATTTCAAGCAAAATTTCAATTAGCAAAATGAAGCAGCATTCATTTGAAGATTAATGCTTAAGGTGTTAGCATTTGAGCAACGTTTGGTTAAACAAGTTTTTTGCTGAATGTTTCACGAGCTCACCACTCTCTTCAATTGACAGGTTTTGATCTGAAGTCTTTTCTGCCTCTGCAGTGGTGGTACCACTTACACATCCATCTACAGCACCCCCGTTACTGGCCGTTAAACTGGGATACTTCTTACTGGAACCTGGGCCTAAGGCTTTGTGGCCAACTTCAGAAGTATTTAATTTAATTTGTTCCTGCCCAGATGTACTTATATCACAAGATACTAGGAACTTCTCCTCCAAGGAAGGGCCTAAACAAACAGCATGAAGGATTATTTGTACATAACTGTATATGTCTAATCTTTTTAATCATTCATCTCCACCCCCATATTCTTTTTTTTTTTTTTTTTTGAGACGGAATCTCACTCTGTCGCCCAGGCTGTAATTGGCATGATCTCGGCTCACGGCAACCTCTGCTTCCCAGGTTCAAGCGATTCTCCTGCCTCAGCCTCCTTAGTAGCTGAGATTATAGGCGCCCGCCACCAAGCCTGGCTAATTTTTGTATTTTTAGTAGAGACGGGGTTTCGCCATGTTGGACAGGCTGGTCTCGAACTCCTGACCTCAGGTGATCTACCCACCTCAGCCTCCCAAAGTGCTGGGATTACAGAAGTGAGCCACGGTGCCCAGCTCACCCCCATATTCTTTTTTTTTTTTTGAGACGGAGTCTCGCTCTGTTGCCCAGGCTGGAGTGCAGTGGCACGATCTCGGCTCACTGCAAGCTCCGCCTCCCGGGTTTGCGCCATTCTCCTGCCTCAGCCTCCCGAGTAGCTGGGACTACAGGCGCCCGCCACCACGCCCAGCTAATTTTTTGTATTTTTAGTAGAGACGGGGTTTCACCGTGTTAGCCAGGATGGTCTCGATCTCCTGACCTCGTGATCCGCCCGCCTCAACCTCCCAAAGTGCTGGGATTACAAGCGTGAGCCACCGAGTCCGGCCATCACCCCCATATTCTAAAGGGAGGCCCTGCCACATGTAATGTAAACATTGTGGCCAGGCGCCATGGCTCAAGCCTGTAATCCCAGCACTTTGGGAGGCCAAGGCAGGCAGACCATGAGGTCAGGAGTTCAAGACCAGCCTGACCCACATAGTGAAACCCCATCTCTACTAAAAATACAAAAAATTAGCCCGGCGTGATGGCGGGCGCCTGTAATTTCAGCTACTCGGAAGGCTGAGGCAAGAGAATCACTTGAACCCAGGAGGCGGAGGTTGCAGTGAGCTGAGATCACGCCACTGCACTCCAGCCTGGGTGACAGTGCAAGACTCTGTCTCAAAAAAAAAAAAAACAAAAAAAAAGTAAACGTTGAAATAATTCAATCACTGCACATTTGTATAGGACTTGAGAGACTTGAGATTTTAGAGAATGTAAACATAATTATCTACTGTGATTCTAAAGAATTCTATGAGATAGTAGGTGGAAGAGTGTAGTGGAAGGAAGGAACACTACCTTTGAAATCTGACAATCTACATAAGATAACACTTTCACTAACTCCTAGGGAGGCCTCTGGCCAGTAACATCATCGTCATCTCTTGGTCTGTTTCCACGTCCATCAAATGAGACAGTCTGGACTAAGTACATGTCTGCCAAGATCCCTCCCAGCACCCTGTCTCAAGCCAGGATATGTAGCTGTCTCTATTCATTTTATAGATGACAAAATCTAAGGCACACCAAGGACAAATTGGTAGTAAATGAACAACCTGGGCTTCTGCCCCCAAGTGCCCTGTCACTGAAGCTGAAAGAGTACTTTCTAAAGAAGCCTTTCCTAGCTCCTTATTCTTAAGAAAATGATATTGGTGAATCTCCCAAACAACAATCTTCTGGAAAAATCAGAAGATTTCTTTTAAAGTTATAAGGCAGTTTAAAGTGCTCCTAGTTGAGGAGCAAAAGTTTTAAATCACCTTTCTGGAATGTGAAGACCCCAGAACTTAAAAATCTAGACACTTGTTTTGTTGAATTTCAACAGCAGTTATGCATTCATGTACATGTTTACTTGCCAACATCACTGGATTATTCTACTTATATAACAAAAATAAGTTATCCCAGGATATCTTAAGAATATTTTCATTAATAATGCTAAGAGTTACCTGCTTTTGGTACACTGTGTGAGGCTGAAGCAGTAGAGAAGTAAGGAATTTGCCCAGGGACACCATGTAAGGCAAAAGGCACTGGACTCTGACTTGGAGGGAGAGGCTGTGTCCCAGCCTTCTGTGTATGCAACTGGCCAAGTGGGGTGGAGGGGTGGAAAGACTGAAAGGGCTGGGATGTGGAAGAAGGCCCACATGGGGGAACTTCAACAGGTCCCTGCATAAAGTCACTGAATTCTTCTTCATCAAGAAAGGCAGGTGATGGGGAGACAGTTTTAGTAGAATGAGATGATGTGGGGCAATCTGCAAAATGGAAAATGGCAATGAAACACACAAAAATGGAAACCAACAGAGAAAAAGGAATTAAGATGTAGTATAATTCCAAAAGAATATATTGAAACATAAATAGTGGAGGTGAACAAGAAATAACAAGTAACAATAGTCAAATGGAATTACATGATGCATGTAAAACACTTTGATGTCTATTTATACACAATTTTATGTCTTTTTAAAGGAGAGTTTTAATAGCTATTTTGCATTTGGTTCAAAAAAGGTAAAACTAAAAATCTATGTATCCATTTATTTTAGAGACAGGATCTTGCTCTGTCACCTAGGCTAGAGTGCTGTGGCATGCTCATAGCTCATGATCATAGCAGCCTCAAACTCGTGGGATCAAGCAATCCTTCAGCCTCAGCCTCCTGAATAGCTAGGAATATAGGCACATGCCAGCATACCCAGCTAATTCTTCCTTTCTTTTTTTTTTTTTTTCATAGAGATGGTGTCTCACTATGTTGCCCAAGCTGGTCTCGAGCTCCCGGCCTTGACTGTCTTCCTTTTATTAGATTAATAATTTTTCCCCTGAGACCATTATGATTTACATCAAAGTGATAATTATTTTTGAAGTCAAAATGATCTGTTTATCTAGATAATATTATCTCAAACCAGTATACATCAGATATAAGAAAACCTACCTATATAGTGCTGAATACATTTTGGACAGATATATACCATGATGACTAAATTTCATTATTTATTAAGAAATTCAGTAAGAAATAATGCACAATACAAACTTGTAATTTTTGAAATATCATGCCTGATCCATACACTTGCATAGATCATATTTCAGTAAAGTTACCATATGAGAAATAAAAATTACAAAAGAACTTTTTTTTTTTTTTTGAGATGGAATCTTGCTGCGATGCCCAGGCTACAGTGCGATGGCATGAGCTCAGCTCACTGCAACCTCTGCTTTGTTCCCCGGGTTCAAGAGATTTTTCTGCCTCAGCCTCTCAAGTAGCTGGGACTACAGGTACGCACCGCCATGCCCAGTTAATCTTTGTATTTTTGTGTGTGTGTGTGTGTGTGACAGACGGAGTCTTGCTCTGTCGCCCAGACTTGAGTGCAGTGGCACGATCGCGGCTCACTGCAACCTCCGCCTCCTGGGTTCAAGCGATTCTTCTGCCTCAACCTCCCAAGTAGCTGGGGCTACAGGTGCGTGCCACCACACCCAGCTAACTTTGTATTTTTAGTAGAGACGGGGTTTCACCATATTGGCCAGGCTGGTCTCGAACTCCTGACTTCATGACCTACCTGCCTTGGCCTCCCAAAGTGCTGGGATTACAGGTGTGAGTCCCCATGCCCAGCTAAATTTTTGTATTTTTAGTAGAGATGGGGGTTTCACCATATTGGCCAGGCTGGTCTTGAACTCCTGACCTCAGGTGATCCACCCACCTTGGCCTCCCAAAGCGCTGGGATTATAGGCATGAGCCACCATGCCTGGCCAAGACAAGAACATTAAACACATTATTAAGGTGATATTTTCTTGTGAAAAGCATCAACATTAGGATATCATAAAGAGCTGAATCAAACAACTATAGTCAATTTAAGAAAGTAAACCCTGCCTAAAGACTATGACTACCTTTAAAAGACCTTTGGCACTAAAGGATATAAATGTCACTGTGGCTTTTTATTGTTAAATGTAAAATTCACTTATGTAATAAACCTCTACTGGGGCTACATTTAACATGAAGCTCATTAACAATACTATTTTATTGTTGCTTCTTCACATTTATTATTCTTATTACTATTATTATTATTATTATTATGATACTGGGTCTCCCTCTGTCATCCAGGCTAGAGTACAGTGGCACAATCTCAGCTCACTGCAACCTCTGCCTCCCAGGTTCAAGCGATTCTCGTGCCTCAGCCTCGCAAGCAGCTGGGACTACAGGTGCCCACCACCACGGCCGGCTAATTTTTGTATTTTTAGTAGAGATAGGGTTTCACCATGTTGGCCAGGCTGGTCTCAAACTCCTGACTTCAGGTGATCTGCCTGCCTTGGTCTCTCCCAAAGTATTGGGATTATAGGCGTGAGCCACCACGCCTCACCTTCTTTGTTTTTGTTTTTTTGAGATGGAGTCTAGCTCTGTCGCCCAGGCTGGAGTGCAGGGGCGCAATCTCAGCTCACTGCAACCTCTGCCTTCCAGCTTCAAGCAATTCTTCTGCCTCAGCCTCCCAAGTAGCTGGGATTACAGGTGTGCACCACCACGCCTGGCCCCATATTTTTTTTTTTTTTTTTTTTTTGAGACAGAGTCTGGCTCTGTTGCCCAGGCTGGAGTGCAATGGCGTGATCTCTGCTCACAGCAACCTCCGCCTTCTGGGTTCAAGAGATTCTCCTGCCTCAGCCTCCTGAATGGCTGGGATTACAGGCATGCACCACCACACCTGGCTAATTTTGTATTTTTAGTAGAGACAGGGTTTTGCCATGTTGGTCAGGCTGGTCTTGAACTCCCAACCTCAGGTGATCCGCCCACCTCGGCCTCCCAAAGTGCTGGGATTACAGGCATGAGCCACCGCACCCGGCTTCCCCACATTTTAAATTACTTTGAATTGCTTTAATATGACTAAAGTCTATTGTCACAATAAGCAGTCTTTTTTTTTTTTTGTCACTGACTTGAAGCTCAGGAGTAGTCTTTTTTTTAAGAAATGGCTCTTATCTGAAAAATGGAGACCCTGCATACTTCTTTCCTCTCTTTAGGATCAATGCAATAAAACCTGGATGCACTGAAAGTTCTAAGAAAGATGTAAAATTATTGCCTTAATTAAGTTTGTTTAAAAAAGAAAAAGCCCTCCCACATTGTATTCCAAGCTTCCCAACAATTACCAAGACTGGATTTAGGTTCTCAATTTGGGTTCCCAGCTACTTAAAATATTTTTTAAATGGACCCTATTTCCTTGGGATATACTGTAAAGACCAAACCAATGTTTCTTTGCATTTGGCTGGAATGTGTGAATTCTACGTGGAATATATTTTGGCCCATACCAACTCTAGCAGCGATGTATATGATTAAAAAGAAGTATAAAAGTTATATGATGGGCCAGGCACAGTTGCTCACACCTGTAATCCTAGCACTTTGGAAGGCTAAAGCAGGTGGACTGCTTGAGTCCAGGAGTTTGAGACCAGCCTGGGCAACATGGCGAAATCCTGTCTCTACAAAAGACACAAAAATTAGCTGGGCGTGGTGGTGTGCATCTGTAGTCCCGATTACTCGTGAGGTTGAAGTGGCAGGATCATCTGAGCCTGGGAGGTCATGGCTGCAGTGAACTGTGATCATGTCACCGCATTAGGGCAATAGAATGAGACCCTGTCTCAAAAAAAAAGTTACATGATCAATATAGTTTGTATATTCAGTATTCAGTATTTTAAGATAAACAATCTATAAAGAGAAATTTAAAAGGTGCCTTTCGTGGTAGAATGGCTGGAAACTCTTTTTATAAATACTTTAGGACTAGGTTTTTGGTTTTTTTTTTTTTTTTTTTTGAGATGGAGTCTCACTCTGTCGTCCAGGCTGGAGTGCAGTGGTGCAGTCTCGACTCACTGCAGCCTCTATCTCCCAGGTTCAAGCTATTCTCTTGCCTCAGCCTACCAAGTGACTGGGATTATAGGGACACGCCACCACGCCTGGCTAATTTTTTGTATTTTTAGTAGAGATGGGGTTTCACCATGTTGGCCAGGCTTGTCTTGAACTCCTGACTGCCTTTCTCTACTTTTCCTAACCTCCAGCCTAGGTCCAGTTCTAGTATTAACTTCTAATATATATTCCTAAATTACTTCTTGATTAGCTTATTTGGCTTATAATTTTCATTTTTAGATATGTTTTTCCTTTCTAATCTCAGCCTGATTGCTAATATCTGTTTTCTTTTCAATCTTGTATATTTTATTTTGGGGCATACTTTTGGAATGGGAATCTTAAGTGAAATTAACAGAACAGAGTCAAAGTTGTCCCGGAAAAATCAAGAACTGGTTACTATGCCAGTGATTATTCCCTCTTGATATCACCCATGAAAGGTACTATAATACAAGGGTTCAAGATAAAATTTATCAATGCAACATTTTCCAGCAGAAGATAGTACTTTCTTGGCTGGCTAAATGATTTATGAAAACTGTTCACCTATTAGGTATGTTTTCTTGGAATCAGCTGATAAAATGTCAAAACGTTGAATTTGGTTTTTTTGTTTTTGTTTTTGTTTTTTTTTTGAGATGGAGTCTTGCTCTGATGCCTAAGCTGGAGCGGGCAGTGGCATGATCTCGGCTCACTGTAACCTCCACCTCCCGGGTTCAAGTGATTCTCCTGCCTCAGCTTCCCGAGTAGCTGGGAATACAGGCACGCACCACCATGCCCAGCTAATTTTTTTATTTTTAGTAGAGACAGGGTTTCACCATGTTGGCCAGGCTGGTCTCGAACTCCTGACCTCAAGTGATCCCACCCGCCTCGGCCTCCCAAAGTGCTGGGATTACAGGCATGAGCCACGGCGCCTGGCTTGAAATGTTGAATTTTTAAAAAATAATGTGGTAACAATTATGCAAATACAAGACTCATTTCAACTGCTAAATGTTCAAAAGAACAACCAAACCCCACCCCGCAATCCCTTTGCCCTGCTCTAAAACAGGCACATTTCTTTTTGCTTACCTGACAATAAATGATGACAAAAATTACAAAGAAATGCATTAGGGAAAGTAAAATTTCAAGAAGAGCATAATTACACCCATGATTTTTTTAAAATGAGGCATTTGCTCTGGGTGAACAGATTTTACTAATGTTAACGTATTTATATACAGAAAACTTACAGGTGAAATTGTCATACTGACATTTAATTAGAAGACAAAGAGGTTTTTTCCTCCCAAGACAGTTGTTATCCAGACCAGAGCTCTTAAGCCACTGTATATTTGAGAACATCCAAAGCTGTACTTAGCTTGAAGGAAGAGTTCTACATTGACTTTTCACACACACATATAATGGCGAGGTAAAGAAACAGGGACTACATAAATCACCTTCCCAGAAAAGAAAAACGTAATGCCTCTTAAAACTACCTGATTTCTTGGGGTGCGATGCTGGAGTAGGGTGCATTTTTGCATCTCTGGAAAACCCATCTAAATTTCCTTTTATGGCTTCCAAAGCATCATCTCTACTCTTCTCTCCAGTCTAAGAGACAACAAATATATGTATATTTCTTTACTTATCCTTCACTGTATCCTAAACCCTCCCAAATTAAGAAAAGCATAGATATTCATCTATTTCCAATATTTTTACCACATACTTCCGATAATGAATTCTCCAAGTTAGAAAGACATTGGTAAATGATTAAACAATGACACTCCACAGAAAATAAAAACATTGCAAGGCCAATGTATAAATACTTTAGGATAGACCTGTTTGATATTAAATGTCCTGTGAAGGCTCTAAGAGAAACATGAAATATCACTGAATTCAGGATTACTGCTTCCCAAGAAAAAGATTACAGACATTGCCATGATACTAAAAAAGAGTTGAGAAGATAATGGCTGATACCCTATTCTCATTGACAGCAGTGTATCTTTGCAGAAAATGAAAAATCCTTCACATTAAGAATTAGATAAACCGAAATGAGAAGAATCAATCAAAGCCTCAGCTTGGGCTGGTGCCCCAATGACAAAATCCACTCAATGAGTGGGAAGAGGCACATTCAGGGTGTGTATGTTCTGGGTGAAGAGAAGTATTGAAATACTACCTTGGGTTTCACACTGCTCAAAAGTCTGAGCTTTTGCTTCTGCTCTTCAAACTGGCGTCTTTTTCTTTCTTCTTCTAAGAGTTTTTGCTGCTGTTCAAATCGTTTCCTGAAGGAAAAATGATCTAATAAAGAACCAGCTCCCGGAATTATACACTGTGTTTTATATTCAGATTTCTAACAGTTTCAGCAATATCATGTTGCACTTCCAGAAGTGTAAATTTCATTGATAAATATCTAGTTTTCTTACGACAATCCTGTTTCCTCACTATATTAATTCCAAAATATTTGACATGAGTCTAAAGAATGATTTACCTAAATTATGTATATGAATTTATTTCTCATCTAATTTGCAAGAGGAGGAAACAAGCTTTTGCATACAAAAGTATTCTCAAAAAACAGGCAGACAAACATAAGAACACACTTTGCTCTGCATATTAAAAAAGAACCTGCTTGGGAAGGCAGTGTCATACAGCAGAAAGAGTAATGATCTGGGAATCAGGAGGCCTGCCTTTAGGTCCAGGCTTTGCTGGTAACTGTGTAACCTGGACTGACAAGTTGTTTCATTTTCCTGGACTTCACTTTCACTAGATATAAAACAAGAGGGTTGAATTAGAGGATCTCTAAGGTCCTTTTTGACTCTAAACTTATAATAATGGTATTTTAAAGAGGCTTTTTTGTTTTTGTTTTTGTTTTTAAACAGGGTCTCACTCTGTCACCCAAGCTGGAGTACCGTGGCATGATCACGGCTGACTGCAGCCTCAACCTCGGGGCCCAGGTGATCCTCCCACCTCAGCCTCCTGAGCAGCTGGGACTACAGGCATGAGCCATCAAACCTGGCTAATATTTTGTATTTTTTGTAGAGGCAGGGTTTCACCATGTTGCTCAGGCTGGTCTCGAACTCCTGGGCTCAAGCAATCTGCCCGCCTCAGCCTTCCGAAGTGCTGGGATTATAGGCATGAACCACTGGGCCAGGCCTTAAGAGTTTTAAAGACAACTTTTGACTGTTTTAGTTTCAAATCTGCACTAGAGATCATTAGACAATTCTTAAGATACATGCTATAATCTATCTTTGTTATCCTTTAATTCTGGTGATTTCTTACTGCTGCTCTTCGGCAAACTGCTTCTGCATGTCTGGAGTGTACTGTGGGCCTGGAGGACGCATGCCCAGAAAGGGTGCTTGTCCTAGATAAGGCATTCCCGCTGCTGGCATTGGTCCCATTGGTATTCCTGCCTAGAAGAAATAGACAAAGGCTTAAAAAACACAATTTATCCCTTTAATTATCACACACAAAAAATGTGACTTCCATAAATTCTATCTTAATACTTTTATTTGTAAAAAATAGAAATATCTTGTATTAAAAGATGCAAAAATGCAAATAAATAAAAGATGCAAATATACAAAGAAATATATTATATTAAAAGATGCTAAAAATGGAAGGCTCCTCTTAATATCTAACCCCTCCATTCCCTTCACTGTCCCAGAGGTGACCACTGCTAACAGTCTGATTGGTGTGTTATGGAACTATATGCCCACAAGTTATATTCTTGTGAGCTCACTAATCCTCTTTGAGAAGAGGTATTATATCTTACATATTTTCAATTTGCAATAATAGGTAAGAGCCTGGCATATGGTAAATATACCACAAATGAAATTAAATCTGATTTTCCAATATATATGACAGGATAATGAATATTTTGATGTTATCAAAGGCCTAACAGCCAAACTTTTATAGAAAATGACACATATTCAGGCTGGGCGCGGTGGCTCACGCTTGTAATCCCAGCACTTTGGGAGGCCGAGGCGGGCGGATCACGAGGTCAGGAGATCGAGACCACAGTGAAACCCCGTCTCTACTAAAACAATACAAAAAATTAGCCAGGCGTGGTGGCGGGCGCCTGTAGTCCCAGCTACTCGGAGAGGCTGAGGCAGGAGAATGGCATGAACCTGGGAGGCGGAGCTTGCAGTGAGCGGAGACTGCGCCACAGCACTCCAGCCTGGGTGACAGAGCGAGACTCCGTCTCAAAAAAAAAAAAAGAAAATGACACATATTCAATAAAAAATGACATAATACAATATAATAAAGTTTGTTAAAGTGTCCAGAAATAAGAATAACCCAATAGCTAATCACAAAATTTAATAATATTATGTTTTTAGAGACAGGGTCTCATTGTGTCACCCAGGCTGGAGTGCAAAGGCGCAATCACAACTCACTGCAGCCTCCAACTCTTGGGCTCAAGAGATCCTCCCGCCTCAGCCCCAGAGTAGCTTGGGCTATAGGCGTGTGCCATCGCAGCTGGCTCAAAATCTAATATTAAGAATGACGACAATGATAATAATTAAATGGCTAATTTTTAATGAGTGAAAACCCTTCTACTACTCAACCTTCTCCCTGAAAAGTTCCCCTTCTGTCCCTAACTAAAGTCTGTCCGTGAAACACTCTCATTTGGAGACTGCTACTTCTCTTCTATACTTCCTGTAAGTGGGGAATATTCCTCCTTGCTTCTTCTAAACCTTTTCTCCTCTCTCTACCTTCAAAAACCTGAATACATTTTAATTTCTCACTAACAGACTTCATCATTTACTGTCTGATCTTGTTCATGTCATCTACTGACCCTCAACTTCCTCACTCTTCAGTTGAACACTTCAGACTTTGCTGTCTTCCATTCTACCCCAAAACTGCTCTTGGTACCGTCAACAATCACCCACATGGGTAACTCACCCAACACTGTGGTCTTCCAGGTCTTTAGCCTCCTCATCACAATCATGCCCAACATACAAATCCAGCTTCCCATTCCATGGTAATACCCATGATCTATCTGCACCAAAGACTGTGTCATGTCCAAAATCTGGATGTTAGGCATCCCGACACTTGACCACCACCTCCTATCCTTCTAGCTCATCTAGACCAGTAATGTTCCTATCTCATTAATATCTCCCACCTAATAATTTATTTTTTTTCCCTGAGCTTATTTTGTAGATTCCACCTGTTAATTTTGCCACTTTTCTCATGATTAATCATCTTCATTATATCCTCACTTCCCTTCTTGCTCGACTTAGATTCTAGGGTTCCATATTAAATGCCCTTGTAAATATCCTTAATTCCCTTAATTGTCAATTCCTTAACATGGTCTCCTGGGAAACTTCACCCCGATTAGAATCAACTAATCGATTTCTCCATGCTTATACAAAAACCACTGAACCATGCTGGAGAGAAAAACATTGAGGATTCACTTTAAATTCTTTTTTTTTTTTGAGACAGGGTCTCACTCTGTCACCAAAGTTGGGATGCAGTAGTGCGATCTCAGCTCACTGCAACCTCCACCTCCCAGGCTAAAGTGATTCTCCCACCTCAGCCTCCCAAGTAGCTGAGACTACAGGCATGTGCCACCATGCCCAACTAATTTTTGTATTTTCAGTAGAGATGGGGTTTCACCAGGTTGGCTAGGCTGGTCTCGAATTCCTGACCTCAAGTGATCCACCCACCTTGGCCTCCCAATGTGCTGGGATTACAGGCGTGAGCCACCAAGCCTAGCCAGCTTGGAATGCCTTTGGAGGGTTTCTAGCACTCTACAACCGGAGTTACACACAATATTGGTTTATTGCTAACATTCTCTATTCTAAATCTTGGGTGGAGATAGCTTTGTATACTTATTTTAAATCACAGTATTGATCTCTTGCTGCTAAAAATTAGTATCACAGTCCTAGAATTAAATTTTTCTTTTTTTTTTTACTCATTTCACCCAAAGTATATAAAATACAAAAGAAACTACCCAAATCATAGAGATTAAAAATAAGGCAAAGTATTCTACAAAAATAATAAAGAATGAAAGAAAGAAAGGTGTTATGCATATTGCCTTCTTACATACAGACTCCTTTCTTGAGGAAAATTCAAATTTACTAAACAGCATTTTGTGTTTCCCCTACACCTGGAAAGGAGGGACTATCTAACTTTTAATAGACTTTTGAAATCTAAATAAACTAAAAGGTTAAGAGATACTAGTCTTTAATTGTATACTGAATGGATGACATAACAAAAGAAAGAACTCAGAAATCTGAGATACATTTGATAAACTACTGATGGCACTTAAGATTTCAATAAGTTAAGAAGTATAGTGTGACAGTTAAGACTAAAAGAGTAAAAGTGTCCATTTCAGTCAGAGCCCCAACAGTTTTGTTTTGACAAGTTGATCTTAAAATTATACTGAAGGGCAAAGGACCACGAATCAGCTACAATTCTGTAAAAGAAGGTTGATCCATACTACCAGATATCAATGCTTATTTCAGGCTAGATAATTAAGGCATAAGATATTTACTGATGGAAGGAAAGACAGATACAGCAATGGGACAAATACATGAGCCCAGAAATTAATCCAAAGCATATAAAGAAATGTGATATTACAGGAATAATCATAGAAATCAATAAATTAAAAATGGGCTATTTAGGGCCGGGTGAGGTGGCTCACGCCTGTAATTCCAGCTCTTTGGGAGGCCGAGGTGGGCGGATCACGAGGTCAGGAGATCGAGACCATCCTGGCTAACACGATGAAATCCCATCTCTACTAAAAATACAAAAAATTAGCCAGGCGTGGTGGCAGGTGCCTGTAGTCCTAGCTATTCGGGAGGCTGATGCAGGAGAATGGCATGAACCCAGGACGCGGGGCGTGCAGTGAGCCAAGATCACGTCACTGCACTCCAGCCTGGGTGACAGAGTGCGACTCTGACTCAAAAAGGAAAAAAAAAAAGGCTATTTATAAATGATTTGGAAATAACTGACTACAATGGAACATAATAAAATTACATCCTTCTACCTCACACTGATTCTAAAGAACAATTCTAGGTAGGTTAGAGACTTAATTTGAAAAGACAGGCCAGGCGCATTGGCTCACACATGTAATCCCAGCACTTTGGGAGGCTGGGGCAGGCAGATCACTTGAGGCCAGGAGTTCCAGATCAGCCTAGGCAACATGGTAAAATCCCATCTCTACTAAAAATACAAAAACTAGCCAGGCATGATGATGCATGCCTGTAGTCCCAACTACTCTGGAGGCTAAGGCAGGTGAACTGCTTGAGGCCGGGAGGCAGCAGTTGCAGTGAGCTGAGATTGCGCCACACTCCAGCCTGGACGACAGGGCGAGACTCTGTCTCAAAAAAAAAAAAAAAAGAAAAGAAAAGAAACTTAACTTTTTTAAAATAAGAAGATATAGGTAGGGAAGAATGTCTTAGATAAGTCAGAAAAAAAAAAAGAAATGATTTATCCATCTGTCTTAATTTCGACACAACATGACACTATAAACAAAATTAAAAGAGATGCCAATGACTAGGAGAAGATACTGGCAACACATGTAACTACAAAGGATTAGAATCTAGAATATATAATGAACACTCGGAAATCAATTAGATCAAAACAGCAAAACATTAGAAGCAATTTAAATGTCTGTCAATAGAACAACATATATTCACTCTATGAAATACCACACAGCAGCTACTATGAATGAACTTGGCATAATTTTACAACAGGGATAAATCTCGGGGGAAAACAATGTTAAATTAAAAAGTCAAGAATTTGAAGGGTACACACGTAAAATTTAAAACCTAGAAAATATGATATATTGTTCATGAGTATACAAATATATAAAATAATAAAAGTATAAAAATATGGCCAGGCGCAGTGGCTCATGCCTGTAATCCCAGCACTTTGGGAGGCGGAGGTGGGTGGATTGCTTGAGGTCAGGAGCTCGAGACCAGCCTGGCCAACATGGTGAAACCCCATCTCTACTAAAATACAAAAATTAGCTGGGTGAGGTGGCAGGCACCTGTAATCCCCGGTACTAGGGATGCTGAGGCAGGAGAATTGCTTAAACCCAGGAGGTGGAGTTTGCAGTGAGTCAAGATCACGCCACTGCACTCCAAGCCTGGGTGACAGAGTAGTATAAAAATATATACGAGAACTATAAACACTGAATTCATGATAGTGATAACAACCTCTGAGGAAGGAGAGGACGGAAAGTATTTTTTAATTCTTTAAAAAAATGTAAAGCAAATGCAGCATGTTAAAATTTGATAAAGGTAGGACATGACTACCTATATAAAAAATCCCATGGAATCCACA
Organism: Nomascus leucogenys; assembly: GCF_006542625.1. NCBI lineage: Eukaryota > Metazoa > Chordata > Mammalia > Primates > Hylobatidae > Nomascus > Nomascus leucogenys. The sequence continues at coordinate 5,445,477 of NW_022095769.1, forward strand.
AAAAAATTCCCAGAGCTAATAAAATGAGTTCAGTAAGGTTGAAGGATATAAAACAAACATATACAATCAATTATATTTCTATATACTAGCAATGAATACGTGAACACTGATATTAAAAAACACCATTATAATTACTCAAAAAAATCAAAATATTTAGATGTAAATCTAACCAAACATGAATGTGACTTTTATGCTGAAAACTATGTAAATGATAGTTTACATAGTCTTCTGATAGAAGAAACCAAAGATCTAAACAAATGAAAAGACATCCCATATTGATATGTTGGAAGACATCAATTCTCCCTAAATTCATACAGAGGTTTAACACAATGCCTATCAAAACTCCAGCAAGAGTTTTTCCAAAGATAGACAAGACTATCCCAAAATTAATATGGAAAGACAGAGGAACCAGAATAGTTAAATTTTGAAAAGAAGAAGAATGTAGGAGGAATCAACCTTATCGTATAGCTACCGTCATGAAGACTGTGTTATTGGTGAAGGAACAGGCATATACGTAAAACAATAGAACAGAACAGAGAACCTAGAGAAAGATCCATACAAGCATGCTCAACTGATTTCTGACAAAAACGTGAAAGCATTTCAATGGAAGCAGAATAGCTTTTTCCACAAATGTTGCTGGGGCAATCGCACTTGCATAGATAAAAAGAGAGAGAGAAAAAACAACCTCAATCTAAGTCTTAGATCTTACACAAAAATTAACTCAAAATGGATCACGGACTTAAATTAAAACTATAAAACTTTTAGAAAAAAACATAGGAGAAAATCTTCAGAATCTAGGGCAAGGCAATGAACTCTTAGACTTATACCAATGCATGATCCATAACAGGAAAAGTTGGTAAATTAAATTTCATCAAAATTGAACTTTTGCTCTGTGAAAGACCCCATTAAGAGGGTGAAAAGACAAGCTAAAGACAAGAAGAAAATACTTGTAAACCACATATCTGACAAAGGAGTAGTACCTACAAGATATAAAGAACTCTCAAAATTCAATAGTAAAATACCAAAAAATGCAATTAGAAAATGGTCAGAAGTTATGAAAAGGCATTTCTCTGAAGAAAATGTAATGATGGTAAATAAACAAATGAAAAGATGCTCAACATCATCTGCACATTAAAACCATGCAAATTAAAACCATGAGATATTACAACGTACCTGTGAGAATGGCTAAACAAAAAATAATGACACTAAATGCAGGTAAGGATGCAGTATAATTGAACCTCTGATACATTGCCGGTGGGAATGCACAGCTACTCTGGAAAAAAGTTTGGCAGCATCTTAAAAAACTAAAAATGCAATACCATGCAACCCAGTAATTGCACTCTTGGGCATTTATCCCAAGAAATGAGGACTTATGGGCCTGGCATGGTGGCTCACGCCTGTAATCCCAGCACTTTGGGAGGCCGAGGCGGGCGGATCACGAGGTCAGGAGATCGAGACCATCCTGGCTAACAGGGTGAAACCCCGTCTCTACTAAAAATACAAAAAATTAGCCGGGCGTGTTGGCGGGCGCCTGTAGTCCCAGCTACTCGGGAGGCTGAGGCAGGAGAATGGCGTGAACCCCGGGAGGCGGAGCTTGCAGTGAGCCGAGATCGCGCCACTGCACTCCAGCCTGGGGGACAGAGCAAGACTCCGTCTCAAAAAAAAAAAAAAAAAAAGAAATGAGGACTTATGTTCATACAAAAACCTTTATTTGTGATAGCCAAAAATTGTAAACAACTCTGATGTCCTTCAGTGAGCAAAAGGTTAAACAAACTGTCATACATCCACACCATGGACTATTACTCATCAATTATAAAAAAAATGAACTACTGATACATGCAACAATTTGGATGAATCGGAAGGGATTATTCTAAGCGACAAACGCCAAACCCAAAAGGTTAATGATTCAATTTATATAACATTTTTGAAAACACAAAATTACAGAAATGGGGAACACACTAGTGAATGCAAAAGGGGTAAGGTGGGGCAGGAAGGAAGTGAGTACAGCTACAAAAGGGCAAGGTGAGGAGATCCTTGGGGAGGTGGAAATGTTCTGTATCTCAGCTGTGCCAATGTGCATATGCTGGTTGTGTTACTATAGTTCTACAAGTTTTACCAATAGGGGAACTGGGCAAAGGATTTCTGTTATTTCTTATGATAACACAACAGTTTGCAACAGGTTTACACATGTCCATCATGTGCTCTACACTTGCCTAGATGTTTGAAATGCTTCAGAATAATAATTTTAAAATGTATTGTACATCATGAGGAGTGTTTTCTTTTTATGTGTTTTGGGGAAGGGAGAGATTATAATAATCAGTAATACTATAATAATAATCAAGACTAAATTTCTGGCCAGCGCGATGGCTCACGCCTGTAATCCCAGCACTTTGGGAGGCCAAAGCAGGTGGATCACTTGAGGTCAAGAGTTCAAGACCAGCCTGGCCAACACAATGAAATCCTGTCTCTACTAAAAATACAAAAATTAGCCAGATGTGGTGGCATGCCCCTGTAATCCCAGCTGCTTGGGAAGCTGAAGCAGGAGAATCACTTGAACCCAGGAGGCAAAAGTTGCAGTGAGCCGAGACTGTACCACTGCACTCCACCCTGGGCAACAAAGCCAGACTCTGTCTCAAAAAAAAGACTAAATTTTTTTTTATGTTGACTTTTATCCGAATCATCACTTTTATCTCCAAAGACTTAAGAGATAACTAAAGGAACAATGGGTTTGCTTCATATATGTCCCTGGCTGGTTAGGGCTATTGAGTTTCGGAGGAGGAAAATAAAATCTGGATGTTTTTCTCCTTAAAAAATGGTGAGCAGCGGCCGGGTGTGGTGGCTCTTGCCTATAATCCCAGCACTTTGGGAGGCCGAGGCGGGCTGATCACCTGAGGTCAGGGGTTTGAAACCAGCCTGGTCAACGTGGCAAAACCCCATCTCTACTAAAAATACAAAATTAGCCGGGCGTGGTGACACACGCCTGTAATCCCAGCTACATGGGAGGGTGAGGCAGCAGAATCGCTTGAACCTGGGAGGTGGAGGTTGCAGTGAGCCGAGATCATGCCATTGCACTCCAGCCTGGGCAACAAGAGCAAAACTCCATCTCAAAAAAAAAAAAAAAAAAAAAAAAAGTGGCAAGCAGCTTCCAAACAGTATAATGCCTGTCAGCAAGATTAAAGGTTAAAGAAAAAGACTTTGGCTGCTTTGTCTTAGAATCACTAATACTCAAGCTTCTGATATTCAGGGACATTATTAAGGCACTAACAACTCTCATAGTTTACTTTTTTCTTATTGTTCTGCATATTAGAGACTCTTACTGTTTTTGGTTGTTTCAAACGCTAAAAACATTTTTCAGATAATTGTGTAAGTCATAAAATAATGTTTAGTGTAAAAATTAATCATCTAAAATTTGTATCAATTGTTATTAAGATTCAGTATTGAGCTTAGGAAGTCTTAATTTAAAATACATTGTATTCTATGGTAGATTGTTTTTAGTTATTTGCTGCCTTTATTCTTTTTTTTTGAGATGGAGTCTCACTCTGTCACCCAGGCTGGAGTGCAGTGGTGTGATCTCTGCTCACCGCAACCTCCGCCTCCCGGGTTCAAGCGATTCTCCTGCTTCAGCCTCCTGAGTAGCTGGGATTACAGGCACGCACCACCACGCCTGGCTAATTTTTGTATTTTTAGTAGAGACGAGGTTTCACCATGTTGGTCAGGCTGGTCTCGATCTCCTGACCTCATGATCTGCCCGCCTCAGCCTCCCAAAGTGCTGGAACTACAGGTGTGAGCCACTGCTCCCAGACATTTGCTGCCTTTATTCTAAGAGAACTACACATCCCTATGTGGTTTACATTCCTCCTGGTATATTCCTCCCCTATTGATGTTAAGGCCACATTACTTTGGTGAGCAGAAGTGACTAATAAATGCTACCTCCAAGTGTTAGCTTTAAAAGACATCACAGGGTTTGGCCATCTCTTTTTCCTATGCCAAGAGCCTAAGATGTCCTGGCTGAGGGTCCTAGGATAAAGAAAACATGGAGCAGAGTCAGCACTAACCCATAAGGATATGTATCACGAGTGAGGAATAAACTTTTGTAAGTCACTGAGATCTGGGGACTGTTTCTGCAGCACAGCCTAGTGAAAGCTAGCTTAACGTGAATTAAAAACCTACAAAATCTCAATGTATTCCCTTCTTTCTAGAGACGGATAAAAAATGACACTGGAAGTTTTCCTGACCCTTAAACACAAAACAGAAGCTTTATTTGCATAATCGACTTCAAAACAACAATGGTTTCAACTTAAAATTCTGGTCGTGAACTCCTAATATTACTTATTTATAAGTTATATACATGTGTTACTGTATAAAAGTATACACTGTATAACAAAACACACAGAAATAGAAAATGTTAAAGTATTAGGTGAATAAGGAAACTAACGCAGAAACAAAAAACCAAATACTGCATGTTCTCACTTAGAAGTGAGAGCTAAACACTGGGTGCACATGGACATAAAGATAGGCTCGACAGACACTGGAGACTACAAGAGGGGAGAAAGAGTGGCGGAAGGGTTGAAAAACCACTTGTTGGTACTATGCTCACTACCCGGGTGATGGGTTCCATCATACCCCAACCCTCAGCATCACACAACATATTAGTTTAACAAACCTACACACGTGCCCCCTGAATCTAAAATATAAGTTGAAAAAAGCAAAAATAAATAAAGTATTAGGTAAAAAAGAAATACAGTATATGGCCTTAAAGACAGCTGTTAATAGTACAAAAGCAAAAACCTTTTTTTCCTCTGGCCTTTGTTTTTTTTTTGAGACGGGAGTCTCACTTTGTTGCCCAGGCTGGAGTACAGTGGCATGATCTCGGCTCACTGCAACCTCCGCCTCTGGGGTTTAAGGGATTGTCTTGCCTCAGCATCCCGAGTAGCTGGGACTACAGGCACATGCCACCACGCCCAGGTAATTTTTGTAGTTTTAGTAGAGATGGGGTTTTGCCATGTTGGCCAGGCTGGTCTCAAGCTCCTGACCTCAAGTGATCTGCCTGCCTCGGCCTCCCAAAGTGCTGGGATTACAAGCATGAGCCACTGTGCCTAGCCTTTCCCTCACTCTTGGAGGGTGAACACATCTTCATTTTAGTTTGAAGGAAGCCATTTATTTATGCTTATTTCTAATTGTAACATTAAGCTCTTCGCCTGTAGCTCTTGATATATAAACGTAACAACAAACAATAACTTTGTAAGAAACCAACTAAAGAAGCAAGTACCTGCATAGCAATAGGTCCTTGGGACATCTGAGAGCTGTAATTCATTCCCATAATGCCTTGCATATTAGGCTGCATGACAGAGACCATAGGAAATCCTTGTTGCTGCATCGGCATCAGGCCTGCTGAAAATATAAAGACATTATTAAAGTCAATGTGTTTTAAAGTTTATTTTCTTAAAACCATAAGTACCTAAAGGACTTGTTACTTGGCAGGAAGCAGAGTGTAATGAAAAAGCACAGGGTCCTGAGTGAGATAGATGTGAATGTGAATTCCAACTCCATCATTTACTTAGCTGTGTGATCTTGAACAAGTTACAAAACTTCATCTGTAAAATGAAGATAATATCTCTTCTATGGAATTTGTATGCATATTAAAAAACAGTATGGCCTAATTGGGGTACTCAGCCTTCAAGATGGCCTCCAATGACCTCTGTCTCCTGGTATTCATACCCTTGTGTTGTTCCATTCCATACTGAATAGGGCTGATCAGTATAACCAATAGGATACTGTGGAAATGACAGCATGTAACTTCGAAGACTAGTTATTTTTTTTTTTCTTTTGAGACAGAGTCTCACTCTGTCACCCAGGCTGGAGTGCAGTGGCACGATCTCAGCTCACTACAACTTCCACCTCTTGGGTTCAAGGCTCCCGAGTAGCTGGGACTACAGGTGCCTGCCACCACGCCTGGCTAATTTTTGTATTTTTTAGTAGAGATGGGGTTTCGCCATCTTGGCCAGGCTGGTCTTGAACTCCTGACCTCAACACCTGCCTCAGCCTCCCAAAGTGCTGGGATTACAGGTGTGAGCCACTGTGCCTGGCCTGAAGGCTAGTTCTTAAAAGACACTATAGTTTCCTCCTGGTTCTTTTGGATCACTTGCTCTGGAGCAAGCCACTGCCAAGTCATGAAATACTCAATAAGACCTATGGAGAATCCATGTGGTAAGGTACTGAGGTCTTCTGCCAAAAGGCAGCATGAATTTGCCATCTATCTCAGTCAGCCACCTTGGCAGCATCTCCATGAAACTTTCAGATGACTGCAAGCCTGGCTGACATCTTCACTGCAATCTCGTAAGAGGTCTTGAGCCTGAACCACCCAGCAGAGCTACTCCTAGATTCCTGACCCACAGACACATTATGAAATAACAAAATGTTTACCTTTTAAAGTTCGGGATAATTTGCTACACAGCAGCAGATAACTAACAAAATAACAGTTAGGAGCATGAACTCTGGGAGCCAACTAGAAATGACACATACTACTTTGGAACCTTGGGCAATCTGCTTCTTTCTATGCCTTGGTTTCTCATTTGTAAAACTGTTTAATACTTACTATGCTCAAAGAAATGTTATTCTTCTTCCTTTTTCTTACATGAATAGGTAATATAACAGTTACCACAAAACAGCCAGCAGCACGTGCAATGGCAGAAAACTACCACAAAAGTATGATTTAGGCTAGTGTTTCCCAAACTTTTCCAAGAGCAGAGGTGAATGAATATACATCCCTTTGGGATTTTAATAAATACTAAATGCCTACCATATGCTAGGCATAGTTCTATGTGCTTGGTACACAGAAGTGAATAAAACAAAATCCCTACATAGCCTGAGCACAAATTTCATTCTAATTTTGCATTCAAACTACGTCCATGTTGGTTCTATCATAAGGAACTTTATATCAAACTGTCAATTTGAAAAATTAAAGATCTAGGAAATTATACCATGTTTATCTTACGGTTTTTGTGTACCTCCCAGGTTATTTATAACCTAGCCTAATTTCAGAAGCATGGACATCCACATTTGTGGCTAACAGTTATTGGAGGTAGGCCTTCCACTTATTCAAATATTTGAAGCCTACTCCATATTAGGCACTGTTCTAGGGACATAGCCATGAACAAAACCAGGTCTTCACTCTCATGGAACTTACACTGTAATTAGGAGAGGTAGATAACAAAAAAATAAGTACATGTCAGGTGGTGATAAGAGCTAGGGCAAAAAATAAAGCAGGGCAAGGGGGAATGGAGTGGTTGCTATTTTACATAGGGCAATCAGAAAAAGTTTTACCAACAGGGTAGTATTTCAGCAAGGACCTCAAGGAAATAAAGAATCAAGCCATGCAGATATTTGGGAAGAATATTCCAGACCAAAGAACACCAAGTACAAAGATGATGAGGTGTCAGGGAGAATTAGAATACACAGATTGAAAATAGCCACAGTAAGATGTTTTCCATCTTATTTCTTTGGACTTAAAAGTTTTATTCATTTTAATTGATTTTATTTTATTTCTGAATGGGTAACTCAGATATCTGGCATAATATTTCAAGGCACAAAAGTGTACACAGTAAAAAACAGGTCTCTTTCTCTCCTCTGTCCCCTGTTCAAGTACTCATGATCTTGTGGCCATCCTTGCTGTCGGTTTCTTACATATGTTTTCAGAAATGATCTATGCATAATTTAAAGCCTTCAAATGATCAAAAAGTCCATTCTAACAATTGTTAAAAAAAAATCTCCAAACCAATTCCAAATTCCCTAAGAAAAAATATCAGGCAACACTTTGGGATCTCTTCTTGTCCAGTTCCTTCACTCCATATGCATATTTTTACTTGAAAGTGTATAGAAATGCAAAATAACAAACATGATAATGGACACATAATTCTGTAATACCTTCCTAAAGAACAAAAGATCTCAAACCATTTGATCTCAATCTGGGACACATCTAATTACAGATAGCTTAAATAATGCATAAACGTGAACACGATGAAAAGAATACAACTGACCCTTGGAAAAACTTACCCGAAACTCAACCGCCATCACTGATTATAAATGAAGACCAAGTCAGGATGAGCCACTGACCACCTGCTACTGAGCTGCTCTTTATCTTTTATCTCTACTGCTGACCTAGGAGTCTCTGTTTCTTTAGCAAATCTATGACAAACAATCAACGCTGGCTTTTTAAGAAGAGCCAGTTTTCAGAAGCATCTTGGTGTGAGGGGAGAGAGAAGACATCAGAGTGCGAGAAATGAGCGGAAAGAAGCCAGAGAAAGGCAGATCTATTCCTTCTTCACTGTTGTGTCCCAACTGCATGGCAGCATGGGTCAAAATTATATTCCTTCACTACTATTTCCTTGAAGATAAAGCCAGAATTGATATTGGTGGGTCCTGGTCTGAGACCAAGAGAGAAGAGGTATACTTTGTAGAGAAATTTCTGGGAATAGAACTGAGACTTGGCCGGATGTGGTGGCTCATGCCTGTAATCCCAGTGCTTTGGGAGGCCAAGGCAGAAGAATCGCTTAAACCGAGGAATTTGATACCAGCCTGGGCAACATAAGGAGACCTTGTCTCTACAGAATATTTAAAAATTAGCCAGGCGTGGTGGTATGCACCTGTGGTCCCAGCTACCTGGGAAGCTGACATGGGAGGAATGCTTGAGCCTAGGAGGCTGAGGCTGCAGTAAGCTATGACTGTGTCACTTGTACTCCAGCCTGGGCGACAGAGCAAGAGACCCCATCTCAAAAATAAAAATAAAAAACCAAACAAAATCCTGAGACTTAAATACTTAAGCTGAATCAGACTATGTGATCTCTTTTAATTTCAAAATTATATGTTTATAAAACATGATTATAATAAGATACTATCATATAGAGAAAAAATAGCAGTGTGAAACAACTAAAGATGTTCATTTATTCATTCAACAAACATCTACAGATAACCTATTATGCTAAATCAACATGCTGGGTGCTACAGATAATGCTAGATGAGCATTAGACAGACTTGGCACTAACAATCTAGCAGAAGACTAGATAGAAGGAGAAAGACATCAAGTGAATTACAGCTCGTTTCATTTTTATCACTTATTCTTTAACATTCTTGTCCTAAAAGTCTCTTTCACCTCTGAGGTTAAACAATCTATGAACATAATGTTTATATAAGTTTGGGAGAAACGAGGAGTGATCCTTATTACTCCCAAAATTATATAATTTTTGAGAAATTTTAAGAGTAGCTGTCATATAGGTTTAAGAGTGTAGAAAATTTTACTCTATTTAGCAGCAACATAACTTATTTTCTATTTACTTATTTAATTCCCAGATTCAGAAACACAAGAGTAAAACATAAAAGTTCAAAACTTAAGCTCTCACATACCTTGAGGGGGTCTTATCCCACCTGCAACAGGAAACATGAAGCTGAAAACAGAATAAAAATGCATTATAATCTTCATATGTACAAAGATTTCAAATAACATATATACTTTTTTACATGGATAAAAGACTCATAGATGGGACCTGGTGTTTATTCTGCACCACAATACTGAATTGCCCAACATCAGTACACTGAGCATCCATAGGATGCATGTCAGCATGCTACTGCAGACGGAAACTTGTTGAAACAAAAGACAGAAGACCCTGAAACTAGTCCTGGCTCTGTCACCGTGTGTCCTCTCTGGATTCCAATTTCCCCATCTATAAAATGAGAGAGTTTAGATTCAATTTAGTCAACATCTATTGAGTGTCAACTACATGAAATGATGGAACCTTATAATCAAAAATACACATATGCAGGCAAATAACTATACCACAGGGTAAATGTGCTAATTGCTATAAGCGAGGTCCAAATTATTAATAGAGATGAGAAGAAAAAGATGAATTTTAATGGGCTATATCTTGAGAAGCTTTATGGAAGTAGCTCTGGAGCTGAATCTTAAAGGAAAATAGAGGCACACTATATATTTTGAGCAAAAGCTCTGAGGCAGAGATGCAGGGATGTTTGGAGAAATGAATGCAGGTTAAATGTTAACTATATGATTTAAAAGCAAGCAGATTATACAGGGCCTTTATTTTTATTTTTATTTATTTATTTTTGTGAGATGGAGTTTTGCTCTTGTTGCCCAGGCTGGAGTGCAATGGCACGATCTCGGCTCACTGCAGCCTCCGCCTCCTGTGTTCAAGCAATTCTCCTGCCTCAGCCTCCTGAGTAGCTGGGATTACAGGCGCCCACCACCACGACTGGCTAATTTTTTGTATTTTTAGTAGAGGCAGGGTTTCACCATGTTGGCCAGGCTGCTCTCGAACTCCTGACCTCAGGTGATCCACCCACCTCAGCCTCCCAAAGTGCTGGGATTACAGGCGTGAGCCACTGTGCCTGGTCAAGGGCCTTTAAAATGTTTAATTTTATTTTGAATATTATATGAAGTCGTCAGAGGTTTTATTGTTATTGTGGTAACATATACATAACATAAAATCCTATCATTTTAACCATTTTTAAGTGTATAATTCCACAGCATAATTAACGACATTCACAATATTGTCAACCATTACCACTATCCATTTCCAGAACTTTTCCATCATCCCAAACAGAAACTCTGTACCCATTAAACAATAAGTCCTCATTTTAGAGCATAAGAAAGCTCTCTTCTAAGGGTTTTTTAAGCTGACAACTTTATTTTTATTTTTTTGAGACGGAGTTTGCTCTTGTCGTCCAGGCTGGAGTGTGATGGCATGATCTCAGCTCACTGCAACCTCCGCCTGCCAGGCTCAAGTGATTCTCCTGCTTCAGCCTCCCATGTAGCTGGGACTACAGGCAAGCACTACCAAACCTGGCTAATTATTGTATTTTCAGTAGAGACAGGGTTTCACCATGATGGCCAGGCTGGTCTTGAACTCCTGGCCTCATGATCTGCCTGCCTTGGCCTCCCAAAGTGCTGGGGTTACAGGCGTGAGCTACGGCACTTGGCCTAGGCTCTTTTAAATAAAGGTTAAGCCTGGGCAACAGAGTGAGATTCCGTCTCAAATAAATAAATAAGGGTTAAAAAGTTAAGCTCTGGCTAGGTGCGGTGGCTCACGCCTGTAATCCCAGCACTTTGGGAGGCCAAGGTAGGTGGATAACCTAAGGTTGGGAGTTCCAGACCAGCCTGACCAACATGCAGAAACTCCGTCTCTACTAAAAATACAAAATTAGCTGGGCATGGTGGCACATGCCTGCAATCCCAGCTACTCAGGAGGCTGAGGCAGAAGAATCACATGAACTCGGGAGGTGGAGGTTGCAGTGAGCCAAGATCGCGCCATTGCACTCTAGCCTGGGCAACAAGAGTGAAACTCCGTTTCAAAAAAAAAAAAAAAAAAAAAAGAAGCTCTGGTTGTAGATGAAAGAGCCAAGGGCATATATCCAGTAACAAAACAACTAAGGACAAACTTGGAGAATTCTTACAGTGAAAACTGAGTAGGAAATGGTCATTGAGAACCAAGGGAGGCCAGGCGTGGTGGCTCACACTTGTAATCCCAGCACTTTGGGAGGCCGAGGCGGACGGATCACGAGGTCAGGAGATCGAGACCACGGTGAAACCCCGTTTCTACTAAAAAAAAATACAAAAAAATTAGCCGGGCATGGTGGCGGGTGCCTGTAGTCCCAGCTACTCGGAGAGGCTGAGGCAGGAGAATGGCGTGAACCCAGGAGGTGGAGCTTGCAGTGAGCCGAGATTGCGCCACTGCACTCCAGCCTGGACTACAGAGCGAGACTCCGTCTCAAAAAAAAAAAAAAAAAGAGAACCAAGGGAGTGCATATAACTGAGAGTTATAACTGAAGAAGGACCACATTTCAAGAAGGAAGTAGTTACCAGTGTCTAATGCTGTAGAATAGCGGTGAGAATGAAGATTAAAAAATAAATCACTGCTTTCAAAAATGGTGATCGTTAAGTGAGCTAGTTTCAGCAGAGAAAGGGGAAGAGACCCTAGGGAGAAAAAATTTAAGAGACAAAATACATACCTAGTGATTGATAAGGTTTTTAAGGAAATGGGATTAACACGCAAAGGAGCAAAAGGGGGCCAGATGAGGTGGTGCATGCCTGTAATCCCAGCACTTTGGGAGGCCAAGGCAGGCGGATCACTTGAGGCCAGGAGTTCAAGACCAGCCTGGTCAACACGGCGAAACCCCATCTTTACTAAAAATACAAAAATTAGCCAGGCGTGGTGGCATATGCCTGTAATCCCAGCTATCCAGCAGGCTGAGACATGAGAATTGCTTGAACCCAGGAGGCAGAGGTTGCAGTGAGCTGAGACTGCCCCACTGCACTCCAGCCTGAGCAGACAGAACGACAGAACGAGACTGTCTCAAAACAAAACAAAACAAACAAACAAAGTAGCAAAACGGATCTGCTTTGAAAAGGAGGTGGGACTTCTTTCTCTGAGCCTAGAAAGAAAAAGGGACAAATCAAGGAAGACCTCTGAGTGAGAAAGGCTCTTAATCTGGGAGTCAAGGATCTGAAAAGGAGGTTTCTAGATACTCTTTAGAGAATCTAGTGAATGGCTGGGGCTGGTGGCTCACGCCTATAATAATCCCAGCACTTTGGGAGGCCAAAGTGAGAGGACTGCTTGAGCCCATGAGTTTGAGACCAGCCTGGGCCAACATAGTGAGACCTCATCTCTCCAAAATAATAACAACAATAAAAACAACAATAAATAACATAAAAATTATAATGGTGATTCTTTTCCAGAAAGTTTTCAATTTACTGTGCCCATTTCCATCAAAAGAATCAGTATCTATGGGAGTTACAGCCTTAGATATAGCCTTAGAATGAATTTCTCAAATAATAAGAGATGAAAGAAGAAATTACTCCTTGATTCATGGACTGCAGAATGGATGTTGTTTTAGCAGACATGAGAACATTAACCTTCTTATGCACTGCCATCAGAGCTCTTGGGTGACCAGGCACATTGTCAAGAAGCAATAACATTTTCAAAAGAATCTTTTTTCTGAGAAGTAGGTCTCAACAATGGGCTTAAAATACTCAGTAAACCATGCTGTAAATAGATGTGCTGTCACCCAGGCTTTGTGGTTCAATTTATGGAGTATAGGCAGAGTATATTTAGCATACTTTTAAAAAGCCCTGATATTTTCATAGTGGTCAGTGAGTACTGGTTTAATTTAAAGTCACCTGCTGCATTAGGCCCTAACAAGACAGTCAGCCTGTCCTGTGGCGCCAGGCATTGACTTCTCCTCCCTAGCTAGGAAAGTCTTAGAACGCATCTTCATCTGCATTGAAAATCTGGCCAGGTATGGTGGCTCATGCCTGTAATCCCAGCACTTTGGGAGGCCGAGATGGGTGCCTGAGGTCAGGAGTATGTGACCAGCCTGGCCAACATAGTGAAACCCCATCTCTACTAAAAATATAAAATTAGCCGGGCGTGGTGGTGCGTGCCTGTAATCTCAGCTACTGGGGAGGCTGAGGCAGAAGAATCACTTGAACCCAGGAGGCGGAGGTTACACTGAGCTGAGATCACGCCACTGCACTCCAGCCTGGGTGAGAGTGACACTCTGTCTATAAAAAAAAAGAAAAAAGAAAAATCTATTGTTTAGCATAGCCACCTTCATCAATGATCTTAGCTCTTCTGAATAACTTGCTAAAGCTTCTACATCAGCACTTGCTGCTTCACCTTGCACTTTTTTGTTATGGAGATAGCTTCTTTGCTTAAACCTCATAAACTGACCTGTTAGCTTCCAACTTTTCTTCTGCAGCTTCCTCACCTCTCTCTCAGCCTTCAGCCTTCACAGAATTGAAGAGACTAAGGATCTTGCTTCAGATTAGGCTTTGGCTTAAGGGAATGTTAAGGGTGGTTTAATCTTCTATCTAGACCACTCACCCTTTCTCAATATCAGCAATAAAGCTGTTTAACTTTCTTAACATTTGCGTTTCCTGGAATAGGACTTTTAATTTCCTTCAAGAACTTCTCCTCTGCATTCACAACTTAGTTAACTGGTGTAAGAGGCCTTGCTTTTGACCTACCTCAGCTTTCAACACTTAATGACTAAGCTTTATCATTTCTAGCTTCGGATTTAAAGGGAGAGATGTGCGACTCTTCCTTTCACTTGAACACTTAGAGGCCATTGTAGGGTTAATCACCCTAATTTCAACACTCTTATGTCTCAGGGAATATGGAGGCCCTTGGAGAGGAAGACAGGGGAACAGCCGGTAGGTGGAGCAGTCAGACTACACAAAACATTTATCAATTACGTTTGCTGTCTTACACGAGCTGGCTTTGTGGTGCTCCAAAACAACTACACTAGTAACATCAAAGATCACTGATCACAGATCACCATAACAAATAATAATAATGAAAGAGTTTGAAATACTGTGAGAATTACCAAAACGTGACAGAGACATGAAGTGAACACAGGCTGTGGAAAAATTGTGCGGATAAACTTGCTCGATGCAGAGTTGCCACAAACCTTCAATTTATAAAAAACACTGTATCTGCTAACTGCAATGAGGTATGCCTGTATTCAGTTTTTAAAGACATTACTCATATCCTAAAATTGATAAATTTAGGAGCAATGAATACATTTAAGTAATCAAGCTGTCAAGATTTTTAAAAATCAGGCTTAAACATTTAAATTAGTCATATGGCCTAGTGGCTCAAAAGAATTGGAAACTCGTGTTATATTTTCTTTCTTCCAGCCTTGCCATAAATTAACTGTGAAGCTCTGTGCAATCTCCTTCAGCCCCTGTCTGGTTTCCCCTCTGTCAAATGGGGACGTAGAATCAAGTCTGCCAAAGTCTCGGCTAAGACAATCACATAGACATGAATACATAAACAGATGTATAAAGGTTACTTGGAAAACAAAATAAAAACAAAATTAATACTGTCAAACATGACTTTCTCTAGTAAGAATTTAGCAACTCGAACTGCTTAGTGACTTATGAAAAATTCGTATTTTTCTCTGAAATGTTTAGACAACTAGTATCAACATGCTTAAAGATTGGTTAGATAAGCAGTTAAGGCATTAATAAGACAGTAAAAGCTTGGCAAAAAACTGGGCAGGAAGGTGACCAACAATTTAATTTCAAAGGTAAAACCACTAATTCTTATATTACTGACATCTCAGTATGAAAGCAGAGCTCTGTCACTTACCTATCTCATCTGTCCCTCCTTTTCAGTTACCTTTGTTACTAACCTAGATTTGACACTAGGCTTCACTTCTTAGGCCTAGACTCCTACATAAAGACTTCCTAATGGATCTCCCCACCTCCAGACTCTGGTTTCTAATTCATCTGATGCAGCACAAGTGAGAGACATCTTTCTAAATGATGGACCATTACGCAATAATTAAATGGTCCTTTAGCAAGATGCACTCCTGAAGTTAAAACTATGGAATGATTTCTCTGAAACTGAATTTCCTTAGTTTACACTCAAGGCCCTCTCTAGTTTGGGCACAACTCTACTTTGCAGTTTCATCTCACGAAACTCTTCTCTGCCACTCAGAGCCACAGTCATCTGGCGCTGCAGGTACATTATTTCCTTAGTGTTCACTAGGCCTTCCCATCTCTATGACGATCTCTTGACCGCTTCCTCTTCCTCTAACTCTGTGGGCCAACTGAAATACCCCTTATTTGCCTTTGATATAGCTGGAATCCACAAATATTTACAGAATGTTTTTTTATGTGCAAAATGTGCTAGACGCAGTGAAAGAAGAAAAGATGAGGAAGCCCTCTAAAAGCTTGTAAAAGATCAGGAAAAAACAGACAAGTTCACAAATGACAACATCCCAGAAGAACGTGACCTCTTTGTTCTCCTTTACTTTGTACCACAGTTATTTTGTACATTCTCCAAGGATAGGGACCATGTTTTGATGTCTTTTTAATTCATTACAGCATCAAGAACAGTACCTTACCCATGTAGGCATTCAATGACTACAGACTAATCCAGATCTTTCAACTCTTTTTTTTCCTGCCTTGATTAAAAAAAAATATATCTATATATCTATATATAGATATATATATCTACTTCTCATCTCTTAGGCAAATTTTGCCCTTTATACAACTCTACCATTTATTCTAAAGTAGCTCATTCAGGACACCAATCAAAAGTAGGGTAATATTAAATTTGGAAAACGTTATTGTAGCCTCTTAGAATAGAGAGAAGTATGTAAACAATACGGTCAGTTATAGTTCATGGATTTTCTCCATTAAAGGTGTAGAGAAGTTGCCTTTTTTTTTTCTTCAAATATACTTAGGTTGCCATAATGTTAAGTTTCCTTACAAAATAATTTTAGGGAGGGTGGGTGGCAAAAAGAAAATTAAAAATAAAATAAAATAACTTCAGCCTTTACCATTACTCTCTAAAAATGCATAATATTCCTTTTTCTATTAAGGATACAGCTTCTCAGCCTCAGAAAGTTGCCAATATATGTAACATCCGTACCATACATTTTTCAAGGTAAGGATCATTTTAACCACTTCCTTCTCTCCCATATATCGTTTACAGTTTTAGAATGCAGATGTTACTACATTTACAAAGGAGGGAAATTTTAAAATCATTCTAATTTCTATCAAAATTCAACCCATATTTATTTTAAAAATTTGTGTCCATGGACCAATGATACTCAAATATTATAAACTAAAGGGAATAATGCACTTGAATTTCTGAACCTGAGGTCCTCCCCACCCAAAAACATTTTTTAAGTAAATAAAAATTTGGGTCTAGATACCAATTCTTCTAAGTTTACATTTTCCCAGAACTTGGTGCCATGATTAATCATATACTTGATCAAATTAATACCATCCAGGGACATTTTAGAAACTATAATAGGAAATAAATAGAGGATGCCGGGCGTGGTGACTCACGCCTGTAATTCTGGAACTTTGGGAGGCCAAGGTGGGCGGATCACTTGAGGCCAGGAGTTTGAGACCAGCCTGGCTAACATGGTGAAACCCCGTCTCTACTAAAAATACAGAAATTAGCTGGGCGTGGTGGCGCACGCCGGTAATCCCAGCTACTTGGGAGGCTGAGGCAGGAGAATCGCTTGAACCCGGGAGGTCGAGGTTGCAGTGAGCCAACATCGTGCCACTGCACTCTAGCCTGGGTGACAGAACGAGACTCTGTCTCAATCGATCAATCAACAAAATTAGCCGGGCATGGTGGCGCGCACCTGTAATCCCAGCTGCTCCGAGGCTGAGGCAGGAGAATCGCTTGAACCCAGGAGGCAGAGGCTGCAGTGGGTGAAGATCACGCCGCTGCACTCTGGCCTGGGCAACAGAGCAAGACTTCCTCTCGGGAAAAAAAAAAAAAAAAAAAAAAAACCAGAAAAAAACAAACAAGACAAAAGAAAAAAGAAAAAGAAAAAACAAATAGAGGGGAAATTATTACATATGTTTCTTCTCCAGCCAGAAACTGGCTTATACGAAGTATTTATTTTTTAAAAAACCCTCTAATGAAACAACGAAGAGAACAAAAGAGAAAACAAAAGGTTTAAAAATCTAAAAGATGTGCAGAGGAAATGAAAAATGGGGTTGCACACAGGTGGTTTATTGAACAGCCACTGCTCGTTTACTGACAAGCACCTGCAAGAGGTGATAACTTTAAGGACCTTACACTTTTGTAGTGTTCACGACTCCGAAATTGGAACACTACATATAAAAAAAAAAAAACACCTAACACTTCGTTTTCCAAAGATAATTTAGGATACTGAAGATGCAAAGCTACTTTTACCTCCAAATGTGTGTGCTGTTATGTGTTGGTTAGTAAAACAAAAGCAGACTAGGTCATTATAGAAGTGGAGTGAAAACTTCCCAGAATAAAATATTTCCTTAAATGATAACGAATCTGTTAACTTGTAAAATGTACATCTCCCTTACCATTCTGGGTATAAGAACCACGGCAGTTCTTGGCTGAAATGTGGCAGAGGGCACATTTGTTTAAGGGCTGAGTCTGGAAGCTTTGTTCTAATAAATACGCAACTGCTGTTTAACAGTGCACTTTCTTTGTTTTTAAATGCCTTTTTAAAAAGGAGACAGACAAGTCTTAAGAGTTAGTGTACAAGACAAGAACTCTATCTCAAGACCATTACTAATTCAGGTCTTTAGATGTTCCTGCTGTTTGTCGCGGGTTAAGGAAATAAAGAGGACAGGACACTTTAAAAGGGAAAGAGACAAATCGTCCACACACACCCCCCTTGGAAACAGTCCTCCAGCTTTGTGAACAGATTTTTAAAGCCCTCCCTCCAATACATCTAGTTAAGTCTAGAAAGCCCAGGGAAAGGGAAGACCCTGGTCGCTTCAGAGGCAGCCAGGACTAGGAGCGGAGTCGCGGTTCTTGATTTACCCCGCCCCCTCACCCCAAGAGGACCCTCATCTTCTCTCCCCTCCCACACTGGGCGCGCGCTCGCTCCCCGCTCGACCCCAGGCGGCCGGCGCCCCCAACTGATCCCGGAACACAAGCGTCCGGCACCCGGGCTCCACACGCCCCTTTCGGCCTGGGTCCCTGGGGGATGACCCTCCACCCGCAGCCCAGTTCCGAGGAAAAGGATCGGAGCTGGAGAAAACTGCCATAACTGCCAAGCGCCCCTCGCCGCCCCCGCGGAGGCCAGCGGGCTCCTGCCCGGCTCTTCACACCTACCCGCCTCCCCCGGCGGACCCCGCGCCGGCTCCCGCGGCCCCGCCGCCGCCAGAACCACCTCCTGGCCGCAGCGCCATCTTGCTCCCGACCTGCCGCTGCCTTCGCCGCCGCCACCTTATCAGCACTGTCAGCTGAAGACAGCCACTTCCGGGGCAAACACCAGGCCCCACCTCGCCGCGGACGATGGGGCGGGGCCGTGCGCCCACGTGACTCCCCCGGCCCTCGGGGAGGCGTGGCGCGCCCACGGCACGTGATCCAGCGCCGCAGGGGTGCCCCAGGTTCAATTCTAGCTCTCGGGCTGGTGGGGCGGTCGCGGGCGCCTCTCCAAGGGAGCTGATTCATTGTCTGGTAGGCCCTCTGCAGGGCGCAGCTGGCGACCCAGTGGCAAAGCGCCGTTGGTCCTCCGTTTGAAAACCATGATCGCGGTTAGTGGAAAGAGTAGGCTGAGTCCTGATTTTTAAACTATACGGTGGGTACACTGGTGTTCTTTTATTGTTACTCTTTACAGACAAAGAACAGATAGGTTCTGAAGGGCCCTTTGATAGTCTCGCAGCACTGATTAGCTCTCCCGTCTTTCTCTGGAACTCGGTAGCTTCATGTTGGCACCTATCACAGACGCTGAAGGCATTTAAATTTTATTTTAAATCAACCAAGAGCACAAAAACCCAACCCATATTTCAAAAAAACTCCAAGGTGTACTACTCTTGTTTGGTTCTGCCATCCTGCCACCTTACAGTCCCTTTGTTTTTCCTATTCTTGCAGGCAAGTGCAAAACAGTGGTTTTTGGAAGGCAGTTCAAAATTACTCTGCAGCTATTTCGGCTATTTTTTACTGATTTTTTTTTTTTTTGAGACAGGGTCTTGCTCTGTTGTCCAGGCTGGAGTGCAGTGGCATGATCATGGTTCACAGCAGCCTCAACCTCCCGGGCTCAAGCGATCCTCTCGCCTCAGCCTCCTGAGTAGCTGGGACCACAGGCATGCACCACCACACCAGGCCAATTTTTTTTTTTTTTTTTTTTTTTGTAGATAGGATCCATGTTGCCCAGGCTGGTTTCAAATTGCTGGGCTCAAGCTATGCTCCCACCTCGGCCTCCAAGTAAGTGCCAGGGTGTGAGCCACATGCCTGGACTGTGATTTTTTTTTTCTTTTAATCAAACTACTGTCTGGAAGTAAAACATGAAAGTTGAGTAATTTTCTCAAGCACGTAGTTTGCTTGCTAACAAGTAATGGATCAATTAGCTTTATGTTTTCACTCGTCTCAGGGTTTTTACTGGGTAATAATTTGTAGTAAGTTATTAGGCACAAACCACTGGTCAGGAACTGTACAGGCATTTTTAAAAATCCTCAGTATCCTTAGGAGTTACAATTGGCATCTTACAGATGAGAAAATCAAGGTTAGAAACAGTTACTGTTATTTGTCCAGATCATACAGCTACAAGCAATAGGATCAGGATTCAAATCCAGGCCAGTTTGACTCCAAAGTCCTTGCTGATTTCACCAGTGCCAGCTATTCAATTTTTATGTTTTTTGTTTCTTTTGCTGTAACTGTCTATTCACTAATTTCACTCCTTCCCTTCCTTGGGTGAAGCTGAAATTTATGTAGCACATAGTTCAGCTGCTTTGAAGGAGCTAAATTTAGTATTAATACACTGACAAACTAGGTTGATACAGGTTACTGCAGATACTTTAAACAAACACAATAAAGTCAAGGATTATAGATGTGACCTCAGTTTGTCCTGGAATCCCTTTTGTTCCTCTTCTTTGCCTATTGGTTTTTACATTTGCAGGATTCAACTCAGGTTGTCGGCCTTCCATGACATCCCCAATCTGGGTTAGATGCCCTCCCGTGATGCTTTAGCATCACATGGCCTTACATCTAACAGAGCACTTGCCACATTAGTCATGTGCTACATGATGATGTTTTGGTCAGCCACAGACAGCAGATACAATGGTGGGATGAGAGGTGGGGGTGGTAGACAGTGAGACAGATGATCCTGACCTTTTGTAGGCCTAGCATAATGTGTGTTTGTGCCATGGTTTTTAACAAAAAAGTTTTAAAAGTAAATAGTAAAACAAAACAAACAAAAAACTTAATAGAAAAAAAGCTTCTAGAGTAAGGATATAAACAAAGAATTTTTCTACAGCTGTACATTTGCATTTTAGGCTAAGTGTTATTACAAGAGTCAAAAAGTTTATAAAGGCCGGATATAGTGGCTCACCCAAGGTCAGGAGTTTGAGACCAGCCTGGCCAACATGGTGAAACCCTGTCACTACTAAAAATACAAAAATTAGCTGGGTGTGGTGGTGCACGCCTGTAGTCCCAGCAACTCGGGAGGCTGAGGCAGGAGAATCACTTGACCCCAGGAGTCAGAGGTTGCAGTGAGCCAAGATCATGCCACTGCACTCCAGCCTGGGCGACAGAGCAAGACTCCATCTCCAAAAAAAAAAAAAACAAAAAAATTCTAAAAAACCCAACCTGGACAACAAGCAAGACCTCGTCTCTACAAAATTTAAAAATTAGCTGAGTGTTGGTGGCCCGCACCTATAGTACCAGCTACTCGGGAGGCTGAGGTTTGAGGATCACTTGAGCCTAAGAGGTCAAGGCTGCAGTGGGCCATTATTGTGCCACTAAACTCCAAATTAGGTGACAGACCCTGTTTCTCAAAAAAAAAAAAGAAAAAAAAATCTTATACAGTAAAAAAGTTACAGTAAGCTAAGTTTAATTTATTGAAGAAAACAATATATATCTAATATATATAACACATAATATATATAATGTGTGTGTGTGTGCGTGTATATAAATATATTTTCAAGACAGTCTTGCCCTGTCACCCAGGCTGGAGTGCAGTAGCGCGATCTCGGCTTACTGCAACCTCCGCCTCACAGGTTCAAGCTATTCTCCTGTCTCAGACTCCTGACTAGCTGGGACTATGCCACCACACCCGGCTAACTTTTTTTGGTATTTTTTTAGTAGAGATGGGGTTTTGCCATGTTGCCCGGGCTCGTCTCTAAAATCCTGAGCTCAGACAACCTGCCCGCCTAGGGCTCCCAAAGTGTTAGGATTACAGGCATGAGCCACCGTGCCTGGCCAAGAAAAATATTTTCAATAAATTTCGTATAGGTTAAGTGTTGCAGTGTTTATACAAGTCTACATGTTCCAACTGTCTATAGCGTTCAGGACTGTAACATGCTATACGGGCTTGTAGCCTAGGAGCAACAGACTGTGCCATATAGCCTAGGTGTACTGGTAGGCTATACCATCTAGGTTTGTGGAAGTATACAACATGATGTTTGCACAATGACAAAATCACCCAACGATGCGTTTCTCAGAACATATCTCTGTCATTAAGTGATGCGTGACTCTATTTGCTCCTTTATCTCTAACATTACATTGTAAGGGTAAGGACTGTGTTATCAAGCTTGTATTCCTAACAACATCTATGTTTGTTAAAGAAATATTTATTGTGAGTTTACTATGTGTCAGGTACAGTGCTAGGTACTTACAATTTGAGACATAATTTCATAGATGAGAACACTGAAACTCTGAGAAATTAAGAACTTACTCAAAGTCACACAGCTGGCAAATGGGTTGCATCAGTATACCTACCTCCAGAATACATATTGGGTAAAGGATCTGTTTGCATGAACAAACAAAAAAATCATATTCTTGTAAGTATTTTTACACCCTGTACCAGTAGGTCTTTCTTTAAATAAATTCTGAAGATGAACAATTTTTGTCCCATCTAAAATATTCAAAGCAAAGTCCACCTGTTCTGACTCTAGAACAAAAAGCTACGAATAGAGGAAATAAATAAGTTGAATTCAAATGCTGCTGAGAAAAGGTAATGTATATTATAGTTCTGTGGTAGTACTGGTAACATTCAAGTCATTCTTAGGCACCAGTCTTACGTATATGAAGTCAATTTTTCATTCCATTGTACAAAACTCGTATTTGAGAAAAATCTAATAGCTAATAGTCTCCAACACCATATGATCATAATCCTTTAGCTTAGGTAGAGATCTACTTACTAAATGAGGCACCATCAACCTAAGGAAAGATAAGCTGTGAAGAGAATGAAGACAGAGGTATATCAAGTAACAAGAACATTCTTCCTTATCAGGATAAAATGTTTATCAGTATTCAAATAAAATATCTTAAATGGAAAGAGACAGGAAAGAACATGGTTAAATGACAGAAAATGAAGAAAGGGAGAAGCTGATCATGATCTTGTACAACATTATGACAGTGCTAAGGTATTAAGTATCCAATACAAGGATACTTAATAGACCAAAGAATTTAAAATCCCAGGGAACTGGAACAACCAGCCACAGAAGAGGCCTCTCTTTGTTGCGGTTCACAACACAAAAGGCCATCAACAAATTAGGAAATATTAAAATTAAGAGAGCAGCAGGTTTCTTCTTGGTAGACAGCCCATGTTACCATCCACAAAGTGAGCAGTGGAAGGGGTATTTAATGTCAAGGCTTTATTTCGAATTTCTGTTCCAGATGCCTCTCCACAGCATTCATCACACCTTCCTTCACACTTGAAGGGAAAAGTCCTTAAGAGTTCACCACATTTTGGTGTTATTTTTAGCATAAACATTTGTTCTTCTATAAGAAGTATCCCTCTGGATTCAAACCACAGAAATGTTAATGAATGTTATTTCCATTGTATAATCATTTAAAAGTCACCTACAGAGTTGGCTGCAGGAGCTTGTGCCTGTAATCTCAGCTACTCAGGAGGCTGAGGCAGGAGGATTGTGTGAGGTCAGGAGTTCAAGACCAGCCTGGGCAACATGGCGAGACCCTCATCTCTACAGGAAAAAAAAAAAGGCACCTACAAATTGAAATTGACTTGATAGTTTAGGATCATTTATCACCAATCCCATGTACTTGTAGTTGATTTCAAATGTTTGGTACAGGTGACTGTAAGACTTCAAGTATTCCATGAAAACAACATTCATGCTGGGATCATAAAATTACATTTCTGGGACAGTATTTTTAAAGTCTGTTTTTAACTTTTATCTTCAAGAGCTACTTTCTTCCTGTTGTTCTGACCAGTGACCTTTTTCCTGTAAAGAGCAAAGTAAGGAAAATTGAATAAAAAATTCTACATATATTTACTTTCCATAACCCTACCACCAGTTTAATAAACATTTACTGAAACCTACTGTGTATCAAATAATGAGGTACTAGGAACACAAAGATGCATTAGACATGGTCTCTGCCCTTTAGAAAATCACAATCACCTAAGTGAGGCAGAACCATCACAGTAAACTACATTACTACATGGTATGACAGTTAGATTCAGATCCTGACCTAATGAGTTCACATTGATTCAGTGCTTACTACATGCTAGAAACGGTTATTAAGTGCTTTACATGTATTAACTCGGGTAATTTTCCTAACAACTTATGAGGAGTATTCTATTATTATCCTCCGTTTACAGACGAGGAAAATGAGGCATAGAGTGGTTGAGGCACTTGCTAGTCATCACTCACTGGCAATCCATGTTAGACACGAATCCTATCAGTCTGATCCTATAGCCTAGTGAAGGTTGAATGTCATTAAGTGGTAACAGATAAAGGAAAAAAGTTTTGAGAAAATAATCAATGTTTGCACACTATTATTACAGTAATACAAAGTTCTTTGGTGTATATTAACTCATATAATCCCAAATCCCAACTCTACACAGGGAAGCAGATATTAGAACCAGTTCTTCTGGCTCCAAATCCAGTTCCTCCCCCACTCACTGCATGGGGCTGAGTTTGTGGTGCCTGAAGTAAGGTCCACTAGGCAACAAGGATTCAGGTTTGTAGCTCAATGGGGAAGTTGGGGCTGAAGATAAGACCTTAAGAGCTATCAGCATAGAAGTATGAGCTGAGCCTATAGGCATGGGTGGGATCATTAAGGAAACATCTATAGCGTAGAGGTAAGCCAGAGTTGGATCATGATGGGTCTTGCTTGTACGCTATGTTTAGTAGTATGGCCTTTACATATGAAAAAAATGGAGACACAACCAAAGCACCTTAAGCAGGGGGCTGATATGACAAGATTTATATCAAGTGTCTTCGAAGTCTTAGTACAAATTAAGTTTTAATAACCTCAGAAGAAGGTAGGTGCAGTGGCTTATGCCTGTAATCCCACCATGTTGGGAGGCAGAGGCAGGCAGATCGCTTGAGTCCAGGAGTTTGAGACCAGCCTGGGCAACATGGCGAAACCCCATCTCTACTAAAAATAAAAAATATTAGCCAGGCACAGTGGCATAAGCCTGTAGTCCCAGCTTCTCAGGGGGCTGAGGTGGGAGGACTGCTTGAGCCCAGGAGGTCGAGGCTGCAGCGAGCCCTGATTGTGCCACTGCACTCCAGTCTGGGTGACAGACTGAGACCCTGTCTCAAAAAACCCCAGAAGTAGAAATGCTATAAACTTATAAAAATCAGCATTTAGACTGGGCGCGGTGGGTCATGCCTGTAACCCCAGCACTTTGGGAGGCCGAGGCGGGCAGATCACAAGGTCAGGAGATCAAGACCACCCTGGCCAACGTGGTGAAACCCCATCTCTACTAAAAATGCAAAAATTAGCTGGGCATGGTGGTGCGTGCCTGTAATCCCAGCTACTCAGGAGGCTGAGGCAGGAGAATCACTTGAACCCGGGAGGTGGAGGTTGCAGTGAGCCGAGATTGCGCCACTGCACTCCCGCCTAACGACAGAGATTCCATCTCAAAACAAAAACAAATCAGCATTTAAAGTGTAATTATTTAAAATACTGATGTATCTTATTAAAATTCAACATAGCCACCATCTTATGTTCTGGTTGATTTTTGACCTTTGTAAAAACTTTCATCAGTTGCTGCTCAGTGCCTGAAAGGACTGCATTTGTTATCTTGGCTTTAAGACCATCCGAAGAGTAACGCATGCACAACAGTTCTGATGTGACCCACTCCTCTACCACCAACAAATCTATTAAGACAGATTAGGTGACCAAAGTGGCCAAGCATAACAAGGTTCGCTACCAATCCACTGGTCTAAGTGTCACCCAGAAACTGTTGTGACAGAAAATTAAAATTTAAAAATGTTGGCCAGGGGCAGTGGTTCACACTTGTAATCCCAGCACTTTGGTAGGCTGAGGCTGAGGTGGGAGATCACATGAGGCCAGGAGTTCAAGAGATCTAGACCATCCTGGCCAACATGGTGAAACCCCATCTCCAGTAAAAATACAAAAAAATTAGCCAGGCATGGTGGCGGGTGCCTGTAATCCCAGCTACCCAGGAGGCTGAGGCATGAGAATCACTTGAATCTGGGAGGTGGAGGTTGCAGTGAGCCGAGATTGCACTGCACTCCAGCTTGGGCGACAGGGTGCCAGAGCAAGACTCCATCTCAAAAAAAAAAAAAAAAAAAAAGTAAATGTGATTGTGAAGCATTCCCAAAACTGAGTAAGTACAAATGGAATTAAAAGGACTGATCATTCAAATATACTTTTTTCAGTTTGTAGCACTTACCCTTCCCAAGTTATTAAAACTTAAAAGTATGATAAAATTTTGGGACACTATATATACATTGTATATTTGAACTGACTTTTATTCCTCATAGTCAATACCAACATGTGAAAACTCTTGTTCACTTATTTACAAAGCACACTCTAATTTTCATGCCTCTGTTCTTCTTGTTCCCTTCTCCATGCCTAAATTTTATCTATCCTTAAAGATAGTTCTACTTTGTTGAAACTTCTGTAACCACACCAATTCACAATCTTCTTTCTCTTAACTCCTATTTTATTTAAAAACCAGTCTCTAATTTTCTGTCATGTACACCAATCTTCTTTCCCTAACTTCAGGAGAGGAGTCGCATTTTATATTCAATTGTATACCCTACCACCACCAGGTACCTTGCAGAACAACTTGGTAAATGCCTACTGGTTGATGGAAAGTTTCTTTCTAATGACTTCCATAGAACAGATGTGAGGTAACTGGAAATAAGCATTAGCATATTTCACAATGGTAATATCCTAGGCCACTGATAGCACTCTCAGGGGAAAAAAAAACCAATAAATTACAGACTTGAACAATTCTATTAAGAGTATATAATAACCTGGTTCTGGTAGAATGTGAAGAGTGCCGTTTTCCTTAAATAGTGCAAAGAGTATAACTGTTCAAAATATCTTGGCCTATCCTTTTCAAAATATAAAGCTTCCTAGTATTACTGGGCAAAATAAGGTAGCCTATATGTATGCTAAAAAACTATAATATCCTCATAAAACTCAGCTAAGCTAGCACAAATTTACCTAAGTAATACTTTTTACAGGTGTTACAATGTGCATCTGCATAAGCCTGAGATCATATTGAAATCCTGCCCAGAATATGCAGCTTCAAAGAAGACTAGATCCATGTAAGTCAATGGTCCTAACTATTGGCCTTAGTAGCATGTCCTAATGTGGGCTGGGTAGAGAAGGTGGGCAGTATAATTCTAATTTATAGAGAACTGAAATAATATTTTCCAGGATGGAAAAAAAACAGATCATCAACATATTGATACAGAAAAATTCCAATATTAAAACAAATTCCTGGCCGGGCATGGTGGCTCACGCCTGTAATCACAGCACTTCAGAAGGCTGAGGCAGGTGGATCACCTGAGGTCAGCCTGGCCAACATGGTGAAACTCCGTGTCTAATAAAAATACAAAAAAAAAAAAAAAAAATAGCTGGGTGCGGTGGCAGGAGCCTGTAATCCCAGCTATTTGGGATGATGAGGCAGTAGAATGGCTTGAACCCGGGAGGCAGAGGTTGCAGTGAGCCGAGATCACGCCATTGCACTCCAGCCTGGGCGACAGTGCGAGACTCCATCTCAAACAAACAAACAAGGGCGGGCACGATCCAGCACTTAGGGGCGGCGACAGTAGATCGAGACCATAACCCTCTACTAAAAACAAAATACCCAACATCAACTACAAATCAACCAACCAAACTTCCACCAATTACAGGCCAACCAAACAAACCTAAAAAATATATTATTTTTGTCACGTTTTATAACAGACTGTGGTATCAATTCTACTTTTAAAAATTTACCTAAGGAAAAATAATGCCTACTATAACTTTATGATGGTGTCAAACAGCCATTTTTCTTACCACATACTTACCGTTTATCCTTAGCTTTTTCTAAGAAACATTTTGGAGTTGTACTAATGCTCTCCCTTTCCAATGGTTTCTTAATCATCTTTTTCTTTTGTTTGCTGAAAGTTACAAAGTAAAAGAGGAAACAAATTAAGTGCAACTTCAATTAGACGAGTTAAAGCTAAAATTAGTTTTGATCCTTGATCACAAAATTCATTTTTTTTTACTTTGAGACGGAGTTTTTCTCTTGTTTCCCAGGCTGGAGTGCAATGGCGCAATCTCGGATCACAGCAACCTCTGCCTCCTGGGTTCAGGCGATTCTCCTGCCTTAGCTTCCCGAGTAGCTGTGATTACAGACATGCACCACCATGCCCAGCTAAATTTTTTTTGTATTTCAAGTAGAGATGGGGTTTCTCCATGTTGGTCAGGCTGGTCTCAAACTCCCGACCTCAGGTCATCCGCCCGCCTCGGCCTCCCAAAGTGCCGGGATTACAGGCGTGAGCTACCATGCTCGGCCACAAAATTCATTTTTTAAAACCATTTACTGGCTTAAGGTGGGGCTGTAACTAATAAACGAGATCATCTAATAGCATTTAGAGAGCTAACTCAAAGGGATGATAAATTCAATCAACCTTTTAAAAAGCTACTGACTGTGATTAAAATATGTCCTGTGCCAACCTTATATCCTATGTCAACAAGCATCAGAGTTTGATTTTGATCAATTAAGTTTTTTACCAGCTTTATGAACTAAGATAATTCTCAGCATATTTTACTTATACTGAATACTTTTAAAAGAATCAGAATACTTAAAATTTCAAGGATCAGCCTAGGTGCAGTAGCTCATGCCTATAATCCCAGCACTTTGGGAGGCCGAGGCGGGCAGATCACTTGAGGTCAGGAGTTTGAGACCAGCCTGGCCAACATGGTGAAACCCCATCTCTACTAAAAATACAAAGATTAGCTGGGCGTGGTGGCGCACACCTGTAATTCCAGCCACTTGAGAGGCTGAGGCAGGAGAACTGCTTAAACCTGGGAGGCAGAGGTTGCAATGAGCTGAGACTTCATCTCAAGGAAAAAAATAAAAAAAATAAATAAAGGATAAAAAACTGGCAAGGAAATAACATGTAATATTCACAAGCAGTTTTGGACTGGGCGCAGTGACACATGTCTGTAATCCTAGTACTTCGGGAGGCAAAGATATAAGATAGCAAGATCACTTGAGGCCAGGAGTTCAAGACTAGCCTGGTTAACACAGCAAGACCCCATTCCTACACCCCAAAAATCTAAAAAATATTATAGCCAGGCATGGTGGTACATTCCTGTTGTCCCAGCTACTCAGGGGACTGAGGCAGGAGGATCACTTGAGCCTAGGAGATCAAGACTACAGTGGGCTGTGATCATGCCACTGCACTCCAGTCTGGGCAACAGAGCAAGAAAAAAAAAAAAAGAATGTATATACAAAGAGACAAAGATAAAGGTAAATTCAAGATTGTACCTTAGTAGTTTCTGAAAACCTTTTATGTATTCTGGTACAGGACACCCGGCCTGCTGTATAACATTGGCAACGCTGAAAAAGAAACCCATAAACATAAACTTGTATCTTTGCTAAATTGATGTTTATGAATGTAAACCCTCTGCACAACCTTCCAGGGAACTAAAACTACACAAAGTAATCCACAAAGTGTTCTGATATATTCTCAATTATTACCTGATGTAAGCACACTGGATTACAGAGAGAACTATCCACTGGGCTGAAATTAATGCACTGATGAATAACTATAGATAGCAGCTATTTCAACATTTATCAAGCCCTATAAAGCTGGTAAACTCAATCTTGGAGGAGCATTGACTGAAGCCAGAGACAAGCTTAAATTCATTAAGTGAAAGTGCCTACTATGGGGTTGGCACTGTTGCCAAGTTTTTTGTGTATAGTAACTTCTTCACTCTTCACGACAAGCCTGTGTTGTAAATACTATCACTATCCTCATTTCACAGATGGAAAACTGAGGTGCATAGTTACACTAATATTTGGGTCATGAGATTCACATGCTTGGAGTTGCTGAGGCCTATGGTGGATCTAGGTTGTTGGAATATATCCCTCTACACACGCACATTTGAATCCGCTTAAAGCGATACAAAGGCTGACAGGTGGCAGAGCCAAAGCTCAGAAAGCACAACTAAAATATTTACCAAAACTGATAAACAGATCTAAGTACAAACCCCCTTTGGCCAAAACTAGATTTCATTAGCTAGAAATGTGAAGTGTTAATCATCATCAACCAAAAATTACTGTAGGCAGTCAAACTGCAGGAAACTCATCTTCTACATTAAAATCTAACATCAACCATTGAAAGAGTCCTATGAGTCTGAAACTTACAATGAACATTCCACTTTGAATATGTATTTCCAAATTCTAATAATGGAAGGGCAAAAAGGCCTTTTGATCATTTTTCCTTTCCCATGGCTAAAATTTGGTCAACTAACACCATTATCAGTAGAATTTGGGACATAGCCATTTTGTAATTATCTCTTAATTGAATATACATATAAGAATAATGAAGCAATTTTGCCAATAACACTAGGTTATTTTTTCTAATTTACCTTCTTAATAATGGCTTATCATCTTCAGTGAAAAATGTAATTGCTTTTCCCTTATTCCCTGCTCTTCCAGTTCGACCTAAGAAAAATTAGACCATTAAAAAACACATTTTGGGGGGAAGGAGGCTCTCAAAATTCATTTATAAAAGTCACTGGATTTTCACAGCACTAAGAAGTGAGCATATGCACAGGGAATAGCAGAGGTCCTAACACAGATCAGTGGGTGACAGAGGGGAAGGAAAAAAAGACAACTCACCTATCCTGTGGATATATTCCACTGAGCTGGTTGGAAAGTCATAGTTGATCACCAAGTTCACACCTTTAAAATCAATCCCTCTTGCTAGCAAAGCTGTACAAATCAGAACCCAGATTTTTCCTGCTCTGAAACTGTGGACTGTGTTATCTCTCTGGTTAACAGAATATATATTAAAATTGTTTTAGAATGAAAACAGGTACTTCATAAATTTAATGTCAATAGTTTAAAATCAAGTAGTTCTTCTGAGTTTCAAAGTATATATTTGATTTTACCTGTTGTTGTGTTCTCTCTGCATGAATAACATCCACATTAATACCTTCATATATGAGCTCATGAAAAAGTTCTTTAGCCCTTTCAATGGACTGAACAAAAACAAGAACAGGTGGATTGAAACCCTAAAAGAAGGCAAAAATTGGCATACATAACTCAATCAAGAATACAATTGGTCATTATTTCATAATTTGATTGTAGCTTCTAAGAACCCATTTCAATTTAGTGTACTTTCTTGGCTAAATTTCTTGGACTAGTGGTCTAACTCTGCCTCCATCTTCGTCACCATTCTCTCCAATTGGTTATTTCCACTCAACTTGAACTATATTTTCCACCTTGCTAATTCCAATAATGTTGTCTAATCAATCCCCCTACACCGCCTACGATAACAGATGCCCAAACTTTGAAATAATCATCTCTTGACTTCTGTGCCTCGAAACTTTTTTTATTCTGCTTAAAATGAAACAATTATATTTTTAATTCATTGGGTTTTTTGGGGTGAAATTAATTTTTTTATTCTTATGGATTTAGGGGTACAGGTGCAATTGTGTTACACAGATATATTGCATACTGGGGAAATCTGGGCTTTTAGTGTACCCATCACCCCAAAGGTGTATACTGAACCCCACAGGTGGTATTTCATCCCTCATTAACTCATTATTTGTCCTAATTCTGGTGCTCTCCCCAAGCTTAGTCCTTGGTTCTCAGTTCTTTCAATATAATCTTTATTTTACTGAGTTGAATCTCTACTACTATCTCTAAGTAAACTTTTTTTTTTTACTACATCTGATGTCTGCGTATCTAAGCAAATTATTTTTACATTTACACTATCAAACCCTTTCTCTCTCTCAAACCAGCTTTCTATCTTTTTAATTGTTCATATTAGAGTTTCTTAGCCTTTTTTTTTTTTTTTTTTTTTTTTGAGATGGAGTCTCGCTCCATTGCCCAGGCTGGAATACAGTGATGCAATCTTGGCTCACTGCAACCTCTGCCTCCCAGGTTCAAGCGATTCTCCTGCCTCAGCCTCCTGAGTAGCTGGGATTACAGGCACGCACCACCACGCCTGGCTAATTTTTTTTTATTTTTAGTAGAGACGGGGTTTCACCATGTTGGTCAGGCTGGTCTCGAACTGCTGACCTAATGATCCGCCTGCTTCAGCCTCCAAAGTGCTGGGATTACAGAGGTGAGCCACCGCGCCTGGCCGAGTTTCTTAGCCTTTTTATGATGGCTTAAACATCTCTTTCAGAATCTAATGAAAGCTAAGAAACTTTCTAATAAGTAACCACTCATTCACACAAAAATCTTACGTATAATTTTACAGGGTTTGCAGACCTCCCAAAGCTCATACATGGCTAAACATCTCTGGTGTATAATCTCCAAGGAATATCCTGGAAAACCTTAAATTTCCTAGTACCAAATGATTCTCTTAAGAATATTAATAAAATACATTTAGCATTTACTATGTGCCAAGCACTATTATATAATAAGTACTATGCTCGTACTAATGAATTAATAGTAAAACAGCTCTATGAGGTAGATATTATTATCCCATTTTACAGACAAGGAAAATGTGGAAGAGAGGTTAAGTTGTGCAAAGCTATCGTGGTGGAGCTAGAACTTCTACCCAAGTAGCCTAGCTCCAGAGTCCATGGTCTTAACCACTAAAGCAAACCATTTCTATAGTCGCCAGGTACTTGCAAACTTTTCCCTTTCATTCTCCAACTATACTTAATGTCCCACCACTAAGGCTGCTGCCCTTATTTCTTCCTCATCTCTGCCTACCCCAGTTTAAAAGCCTGATTGGTTTCCTTACTTTCCATATTTCCCATTACAATTCACCTTACATATTACAGTTTAACTAATTTTCCTTAAAAATTATGTAGTCACAATTAGCCGGGCGTGGTGGCAGGCGCCTGTAGTCCCAGGTACTCGGGAGACTGAGGTAGGAGAATGGCGTGAACCCAGGAGGCAGAGCTTGCAGTGAGCCAAGATGACACCACTGCACTCCAGCCTGGGTGAAAGAGCAAGATTCCGTCTCAAAAACAAAATTATGTAGTCACATTCTTCAAAAATATCCTGACCCCAGCTTTCCTGTCCAACCTGGTTTTCAATTCCATACTATAAACTGTTTGCCTTAGACAGGTAACTGCTTCATTAGTCTTCAAACACATGGTGTTCACTTCCACCTCTTAAGGCTTTACTCAAGCTGCTCCCCCAGCCGTCAATGCTCTTCCCCTCCACGTTTTATCCTGAAAATCTTTCAAGGATCAGTTTAGTAGCATTTCTTCTATAAGGCTCAACCAATTTGGCTCACCCTGGTGGCCCCATTATGACTATATGGATGCTTAAAAAAGTACTCTTTAGCCCTTTAGGACACTTTACCAGAGACTATGTTACACAAGTGTATTTATTTTATCCCTCTAAATAAGACTAAATTCCAGGGGCAGGGCTTAGGAGATTTCTTGTATTGCTCAGCACTGACACCTCAGTACTTTTTAACTATGGCTTCTACTCAGTACTTACTGAAAGGATAAAAACAGAAAACCCCACTCAGTGTCCTACACCCCAGTTCTTCTATAAGAAACCAGCAGAGGGATGGAGCAGGCAAATGTGGAAAAATGAGATTCTCAGGGCAGCAGATCGTTTCCTAGCCTAATCTGAGCTGCTAAAAGACAACTTACCATATTCTGAGAGGCAAGCTTCTGTCCCTTGGGATAAGAGTTGGGACAACATGCTTCTTAACAATTTACTCCTAGATTACTAAATACGATGCAGGATGATCATATAGTTAGCACAATGTACTTTCTTATCAATTTACCAGTGGATTACTGAATACGAGGCAAGATGATGATGATACAGTGCTACCACTGTAATAGCCTCACACCAGTAATATGTGTCTTGGCAAACTTTACCAAAATTCAAGAAGGTAATACAAATATACCTTTTTAACAAGTTCTCTCATGGCCAGAAGTTTTCCAGTCTCAGATCCAACAAAGAGAAGCTCTTGTTCTACAGTTTCTACTGCAGAATTCCTGAGAAGGAAATATACCTTGTAGTTTGTAAGAGTTAATTTTTGCTTTTTCCCCCTGAACTCTAAATAAATGAAAAAATTTACACACAACTCCAATAAAATCAATTTTTCCACTGTCAATATTAATAAGTACTTAATTATTTATACTTTAACTTGAAGACAAAATTATTTTTAAATGCTTTCTTCTAATTTTAAAAATATCTTGAAATGCCACCCATTAAAACTTATGTTTCAGTCATAAATTTTCATGTATTTGATTATTTATAAAAAATTTCTGACTGTAAAATTATTGAGTAAAATAATAAAAACATTTTTAAGGTTGTTATTACATATGGTTAAACATTTTTCATAATGATTAGCAAAGATTTATTTATAGACCAACAGGGTTGAGACATATGAAGACTTTATTAATACTCTGTAAGATGTTACAATGTACTGTGTTGTATCATATTTTTCCCATTTAATTATGTTTATCTAAATATATTTAAATATAAATTAATTATATTTAAATATGTTTAATTTCCCATTTAAATTATGTTTATGGTGAACTCACTCTGCTTTCCTCTTTTTTTTTTTTTTCAAGATGGAGTCTCACTCTGTCATCCAGGCTGGAGTGCAGTGGGGCAATCTTGGCCCATTGCAACCTCCACCTCCCAAGTTCAAGCAATACTCCTGCCTCAGCCTCCCAAGTAGCTGGGATTACAGGCACACACCAATTTTTGTATTTTTGGAAGAGACAGGGTTTCACCATGTTGGTCAGGCTCGTCTTGAACTCCTGACCTCAAGTGATCCACCTGCCTCTGCCTCCCAAAGTGCCGTGATTACAGGTGTGAGGCACCGTACCCAACCTTGCTTTCTTCTTATAAACGGGAATTTTAGGTTTAAAATAGGGTATTCTTTACTGTTCCATTGGCTACTTTTTCACTTAATATGGTACTACAAACACTTTTTCATATAGCTACAGTCTTCCTACATCATTTCAGGGGTTACATAATCCATCAGGTAGCAGTATCATAATTTCTTTAAACTTTTTTCTATCACTGAGCATTTATTTAGCATAAAATGCTCCCCAAAACATTTTTTAAAAGGAAATATATATCAAGTGGCTCAGTAACATCAAGTTCTTCCTCTGTGGTCCACTTATTTAAGCCATCAAAGAAACTAAATCTTCCAGGTGGCCACAGAGCTCATGTTATACTCTGTGGATGGAAAAAAACACCTAAAAGCATAATGACAGGAATGTCAATATGACAATATAAAAACCTTCTTTTAGATTACTCTAAAATAAAAAGCCTTAAACAATCTTGGCTTAAAAGAACACGTTTCAATCAGTAAAACTCTCTCCCTTGCTAGTCTCAGGCCAAGAAACCTATCTCCTTCAGTCTTTAAAAAAGACTTGTATTTAAAAAAAAAATCAGTGTGATAATGTTGAAAAACAATTCAATACCTTGCTCCAATGGACACACTGATGACATTGTCCAGGTTGAGTTTGCACCACTGTTCAACATCATATGCAAAAGTTGCACTGAACATAGCTCTTCGGACCTTGTGGGACGTGCAGGCCAGGAAAATGGAAGCCAGCTGGTCTCTGAACCCAGTTTTGCCATCTTCAAACAGTTTATCTGATTCGTCTACTACAAGCCACTCAACACTAAGAAATAACAAAACAACTTGTGGATATTGAACTGAAAGATCCAAGACACTTCAGTAAACCGTGGGGGCAGTGGACACATGAGGAAGTCAAATTATGATGCTGCTTCTCAGATCCACTTTATCATACCAGAAAAAAAAAATAAGAAAAACAAGCAGGTGATATGGTTTGGCTGTGTATCCCCACCCAAATCTCATCTCGAATTGTAATCCCCACGTGTTGAGGGAGGGACCTGGTGGGAGGTGACTGGCTCACGGGGGCACTCTCTCTCTCTCTCTCCCCCATCTGCCACCATGTAAGATGTGCCTTGCTTCCCCTTCTGCCATGACCGTAAGTTTCCTAAGGCCTCCCCAGTCATGCCCTGACTTGTGGGTCAATTAAACCTTCCATTCTTTATAAATTACCCAGTCTCAGGTAGCTGTTTAGAGCAGCATGAAAACAGACTAACACAGCAGGAAAAAGGTAAAAGGAAGATAAACATAGCTTAATGTACCTATTCCAATAGCCTCAAAGATACGAGGTTCCATTAACGACAACAGAGATTTTCATAAACTTCATTAACCCCATCACCATTGCTGAAAGATGCAAAAAGGTCTAGGGGAATTCTGTACCAACTGCTTATCAAAATGTGTAACTTTCTTCCAGACAAGATAGTTTTCTTTTCTATGAATTTTTTTAAAAAACCATTATTCTGAGTGCCAACACTGACTGAAGGTAGCAAACAGCAAGCTCCAAAGACGAAAGAATACAAGCAATGGAGGACAAAATATAATCAACTAAATTAAAAATACACACGAAAGACATGAAAATATCATCTATACCTTGTTAGGTCGATTCCGGGGGGATCTTGCTTTAATAAATAGATTAGTCGATTTGGAGTAGTCACAAGAATATCTATAGGAAAAACAAATGGTAGAAATTGCAAAAACAGGATTTATCCCTCTTGAACTAGGAATTAAGCCTCCTCAACTTCAGTTGATAACCTGAAGTGGGAAGTAGTTACAGCCAACAACACAAAACTATTATATCCTTACTTTCTTTTTATTATATCTGAGTAGCTTTCTCTTTTTCTTTTTTTTTGAGACAGGGTCTTGCTGTGTCACCCAGGCTGGATAGAGTACAATGGTGTGATCATAGCTCACTGCATGCAACTTCAAACACCTGGGCTCAAGAGATCCTCTGGCATCAGCATTCTGAGTAGCTGGGACTACAGGCACATGCCACTGAACCTGGCTTATTTTTATTATTATTTTTTTTTGAGACAGAGTCTAGCTCTGTCGCCCAGGCTGGAGTGCAGTGGCACGACCTTGGCTCACTGCAAGCTCCGCCTCCCGGGTTCACGCCATTCTCACTCCCGAGTAGCCGGGACTACTACTAGCTGGGACTACTACTAGCTGGGACTGCTAGCACCCACCATCACGACTGGCTAATTTTTTGTATTTTTAGTAGAGATGGTAAATTTTTTTTTTACTTTTATTTTTGTAGAAACAGGGTCTCCCTATGCTGTCCGGGCTGGTCTCGAATTCCTGGGCTCAAGCAATCTCCCTGCCTCAGCCTCCCAAAATGCCGGATTACAGGCATGAGCCACAACACCCAGCCTCTTCTCAATTTCTAAGAGGAAAGAACAATTTAATTTTCACACCTTTTTTTCCCCCCAGGAAAATCAATTTTTTTTACATGGAATTTTACGCAGAGGCCCAAGAGTTAAAAACAAAAACAAAAACAAAAAAAAAACAGATGAAAGCTTATCTCCAAGTGGACAATGTCAAAAAACAAGAAGAAAGAAAAATAGATGAAAGCAGATTCTCTGACTGATATAAGGGTGAGGATGTAAGCCGTTCTTTTTGTTTTTTTTTTAAGATGGAGTCTCACTCTGTTGCTCAGGCTGAAGTACAGTGGTGCAATCATAACTCATGGCA
This sequence comes from Nomascus leucogenys, assembly GCF_006542625.1. Lineage (NCBI taxonomy): Eukaryota > Metazoa > Chordata > Mammalia > Primates > Hylobatidae > Nomascus > Nomascus leucogenys. The sequence goes on from NW_022095769.1 coordinate 5,482,948, forward strand.
GCCTTGAACTCCTGGGCTCAAGTGATCTTCCCACCTCATACTCCCAAGTAGCTAGGTCTACAGGCGTGCACCACTATGCCTGGCTAATTTTTTTTTATTTAAAAAATTTCTTTTAGAGATCGAGTCTCGCTATGTTGCCAAGGCTGGTCTCAAACTCCTGGCCTCAAGCAATCCTCCCATCTCAGCTTCTCCTTAGCTACAGGTATGGAGAAGAATACAGGTGTGAGCCACTGCACCCAGCTATGCATGCCATTCTTGTCTGCCAGAGTATTTCCATGGCAGATTAAAAATCAATGGTATAAATCAGAATTTTTCAGCCTCAGCACTGTTACCACTTTGGGCCAGCTAAGTGTTGGTTGCAGGAGACTGTCTTGTGTACTGCAGAATGTTTAACAGCATCCTTGGCTATAGGCTTGTAACTACAGGCTAGTAGCACTTCTCCCCAGTTGTGACAACTACAAATGTCTCCAGATTATTGCCAAATGTCCCTGTGGTGAAAGGTGGGGGGCAAGATTATCTCTAGTTGAGAACTACCGGTATATATTTATGTATAACTTCTCAGTAGAGTGAGAAGGGGATCTCTTTAGTTCTCTAAAATTCAAATTTTATACATACATGACTATACTTTAACAACACTTACATAGTAATTAGGATATTTATAATTTCCGGATTCCTTACATGCTCTACATCCCATGTATGAATTCCTTACCAAACTTTTTAGATGATTTAGGTCCAAATTTCTTGGCTGCCACTGCTGCTTTGTGGATCATGTGTATCCTGAATCCTGTTCCCTCAGAAATTTTTATTAACTCTCTGTGAATCTAAAAAAAAAAAAAAAAAAAAGATAAAAACATTAGCTGCTAATATACTTGGACAAGATGTATACTCTCTTTTACATGATTAATGAAATAAATCTATTACCAACCCATGAATATCTGAAATTACACTCATAACAATCTGGAGATTAACCTGAAATCTTAGCATTTTGAAACTTCGATGCCTAATAAGATTCAATAATTTCTTCAGGTGGAATAAACTAGTTGCCAGAGATAAAACTAACCTATTACGTATTGTTTTCAGAATACAGTACTATCGGCCAGGTGCAGGGGCTCACGCCTGTAATCCCAGCAATTTAGGAGGACAAGGTGGGTGGATCACTTGAGGCCAGGAGCTCGAGACCAGCCTGGCCAACGTGGCAAAACCCCATCTCTACTAAAAACACAAAAACAATTAGCCAGGTGTGATGGTGCGCACCTGTAACTCAGGTACTTGGGAGGCTGAGGCAGGAGAATCACTTGAACCTGGGAGGCAGAGGTTGCAGTGAGCCGAGATGGCGCCACTGCACTCCAGCCTGGTCCACAGAGCATGACTGTTCCAAAAAAAAAAAAAAAAAATAAATACATATATATATATATATATATATATATACATACACACACACACACACACACGTATAGTACTATTACAAGAGTATTTCTTACTTGATAGGTGTTTCATATTAAGCACATTGGGAGGGTAGAACAGATCACTGTATAGTTTTCCCTTCTCAAAAAAAAAAAAACAACAGAGATGAGTCAGGCATAATGACTCATGCCTGTAAGCCCTGTACTTTAGTAGGCCAAGGTGGGAGGATCACTTGAACCCAGGAGTTCAAGATCAGCCTGGGTAACATAGGGAGACCTTGTTTCTACAAAAAGAAAAAAAATAACCAGGCGCAGTGGCATGTGCCTGTAGTCCCAGTTACTCAAGAGGCTGAAGCGGGAGATCTCTTGAGGCCAGGAGATCAAGGTTGCAGTAAGCCATGATCACACCACTGCATGCCAGCCTGGGTAACAGAGTAAGAATCTGTGGCTAAAAACAAACAAATAAATAAATAAAAACCAAAACTAACATGAGTATTCCTTTTTTTTAAGATGAGAAAAATAAAAGTCCAAGAAGGACTATATTTCATTAGCCTTTCAACTTCAAAGACCTTAAAGCATTTACCAAAGAAGTGTAAATATTAAAATCACTGTGTTTTAGAAACTTATAGAAAGACTTAAAAGACTTGCCCACATGGAGTAAGATCCAGAGAACTGTGCTGTGTAGAGGATACTTTACCATGACAGAAGACATGGGCCTTGCTTTTTTAAGACCTTTTTATTACCTTCGAATAAGAAAGATCACTGAAGTAAACACCAATCGCATTCTCTTCAAAAGCTACAAGTCATACCTGGCTGGCAAGTTCTCGTGTTGGTGATATAATCAGGGCTCTGAAGCCTTTATTTGCAGGTTGTTTCAGCTGCATTAAAATAGGAATGCTAAAAGCTAATGTTTTTCCAGATCCAGTTGGAGCAGAAGCCAGAAGTTCCCGACCCTAAAAACATAGGGTATATTAAATACTACAAAGAAAGTACATAAATTTTTCAGAGCCTGGTCAAATAATGCTACCAGCCATAGAAAAAAACAAATACAATTTTACATAATGAATCTAATCATTCAAGTCATATCTGCTTTCCTAACATCATCCATCCATGCCACTATCACCCCAACAAAGTTTCTGAGCATTGCCCTTGAATTCCCTTTGAATGAGTGTAAAGAATACGGATAACTAGGCCAGGCGCGGTGGCTCACGCTTGTATTCCCAGCACTTTGGGAGGCCGAGGCAGGCGGATCACGAGGTCAGGAGATCGAGACCACGGTGAAAGCCCGTCTCTACTAAAAATACAAAAAATTTGCCAGGCATGGTGGCGGGCGCCTATAGTCCCAGCTACTCGGAGAGGCTGAGGCAGGAGAATGGCGTGAACCAGTGAGCCGAGATCGCACCACTGCACTCCAGCCTGGGTGACAGAGCGAGACTCCGTCTCAAAAAAAAAAAAAAAAAAAGAATACGGATAACTAAAACCCAAAGATATTCCATAACCTAAGTTATATCCATTATTTCAATTTTTCTTTTCCACTAAACTATTGTCAAAATAAAATTATAAAACCAACTTTTTGTCCTGGTATCTACATTGCTCAATCACTAGGGAAGGTTTTATTAAATAACAGAATGGCTGAAGAAATAAAAAATGGCAATGACCTGAGGGACAGAGTAATTTCCAGGAGACGGTTTTCAAAAACTCGCTGTGATTTTTTTTTTTTTCTTCACACGGAGTCTCACTCTGTCACCCAGGCTGGAGTGCAGTGGCGCGATCTCAGCTCACTGCAACCTCCGCCTCCCAGGTTCAAGCGATTCTTCTGCCTTGGCCTCCTGAGTAGCTGGGATTACAGGCACACGCCACCACGCCCAGCTAGTTTTTGTATTTTTAGTAGAGACAGGGTTTCACCATATTGGCCAGGCTGGTCTTGAACTCCTGACCTCGTGATCTGCCCGCCTCGGTCTCCCAAAGTGCTGGGATTACAGGCGTGAGCCACCGCACCCAGCCCACTGTGATTTTTTAAGCTTTAAGCTAAAGCCATGACAGAAACAATCTTAAACAAAAATTAAAAGCAAATTTACTATAACATGAGTCAACAGCATCATTTAAATGTATGATTGTATTCTCATTTCAGCTCTCAAAGAAAACGAAAAGGACTAGTATAGATGAAAAGGTATCTTATATCCTTTGGAAACCAGAACCGAAGGCCATCTCGGTTACATGGGGAAAAAACCCAACTCTCATCGCTACAGAAACAAACCTCAGAAAAACTTAACGTCCGAAAACCTAAGTTAATCCATACCTCTATCAACAAGTGACTGGATAACAAATTGTGGTATATTCATACAACATAATACTACTCGGTAACAAACTATTGCTCTATGTAATATAGAAGAATCTCAAAGCATTACACAAAGTGAAAGAAACCAGAAATAAAAGATTAATGTGTGATTCCACTCATATAAAACTCTAGAAGAGGCAAAAGGAATATACAGCAGTAGAAATCAGAATAGTAGTTGCCTCTGAGCAGCGGCCGGGTGAGGACTGAATGGAAAGGGCACAAGAAAATTGTTCAGGGTAATACATATGTTCTCTATCTTCACTGGAATAGTGGTTACACAGGGTATGCATTGCTGAAACTCACTAAACTGGGCACTTAAAAATCTATGCATTTTATTGTATGTAAAGTATACTTTAATAATAAAAAGTATTCAGAAAAATAAGTCAGGTTATGTACAAGAACTTTAGAAAGCATTTGTATTTCTGGAGTAGTTCCTGGGCATTATAAACTAAATAATGAATGAATGAATAGAACATAATCCCCATTCTCCAAGGGGTTACACACTAGTAAAATGAAAAAGATAAATATGATTGGTGCAAATACAAAGTAGTGTAAAATGTAAAATAAATGTTGTAAGGAAAAGAACACACCAAATACCAGAAAGGGTACTAGAAAAAGAAGAAGATCACATCTAGGTGGAGTGATCAAGACAACTTTTATGGAGGCACAGGCATTTGATGAACCTTAAAAGGAAGTGAAGGATTTTAACAGGGGAAATAAGGTGGAAAAAAAGATTTCAAGAGGAGAGGGAAGAGAATGAGCCAACACACAGAGGAAGGAATGTTACAGGCATTCTAGATCTTCATACTCACATGCAGCATAACTGGGATGGCTTGCATTTGGATTGGCGTAGGCATTTGGAAACCTGCATCTAGAATGTTCTGAAGTAGTCGAGAATTGATTTTATATTCCTGGTCAAGTTGCTGAAATGTAGCAATTGGGTCAGGAAGATCGGTTCCTTGGACGTGAATTTTGTGTTTATTCCGCAAGAAGTTTATCTGAAAAGTGAAGTAAACAGGCCACCATGGATATGGCCAAATAAATACATTCTCAGATGTTATAAAGCAACATTAACAGTTTCTGGGATAACCCTTAGCAGCATATGAAACTTTTTGGTTAAATCCAAGAACCAAAACATCACAGATACTAGGTACATTTCATGCCCTTTCATAGAAAACCTTCATAAAATGTCTATGCTTTCTTCATATTAATGTGTTACTGTCATAGTCATAACTTCTAACCTTAAATAAACTTCTTAGAAGGCAGGCATTGAACCCATCTACCATTTTAATATGGTGGTTACCATACAAGTATCAATGCTTTTTGATGATTTACCCTAAAACTCTGCTTATTAAAACTGAGTGCCAAAAAGTGGAGTCTAGTAGTGCTGATTTGGTTTGTTTCCCCATTCTCTGGACCAGAGACAGCCAAATTCTGGTTTCTGGGTTACTGAAGCATTGCCATAGTAATCCCTGAAGTGAGCTGAATATACCTCTCCATCAGGAATATGGCAGGTGTACAGCAGACACAAAAAAGGTGTATTTGTTGTTTCTTCCATATCCTACTCCTCTTATTCCCAAGTCATAAAATACCTTTCTTAAGAATTCTAACCCTCTGATCTGTGTCAGAGGAAATCCCTCTAAACTGGTGAGCTCAACACAGAGAAGAAAGGGAGCCAAATTTTGTTTGTTTATCGAAAACAGTTACAAAATTTTAAAAATTTAATTCTAAACATACTATCAATCTTGAAACTTGAGCAGGTCAAGAATTTTATATATATATCTGTAATTTAAATTTTAAAATGTTCACCCACAGCACAAATGCCTACTTTGCTTTAAGTTTTCATTAAAGTAAAATCTAAATGAATGTAATTAACCTTCTATCTTAACAAAACTATGTTCACGTTAACAACAGAATAACCCAAATCCAGCGAATAAGTCACTTGGTCAGAAAATATATATACTTTTGGCCCCAAAATATTTTTCTAACCTTTTCTTTTCTGAGATTCTCCAACTTTCCGGAAGTTAGTTTACTTTCTCGCTGAACTTTTTTGTCTTCAATCTTTGCTTCTACAGATGATATCCACTGTATAGTAGCACCTTCTTCTTGGGAAATAATTTCTAAAATATATTTTTAAAAAGTAAAAGATTTTAACAGTCTAGGCAACATAGTGAGGACCTGTCTCTTAAAAAAAAAAAAAAAAACTAAAAATTAGTCAAGGGTGGGTGGTGGTGCAAGCCTGTAGTCCCAGCTACTCAGGAGGCTGAGGGGGTAGGATCATTTGAGCCTGGGAGGTTGAGGCTGCAGACAGCTGTGATCACACCACTGCATTCCAGCCTGGGTAACAGAGAAAAACCTTGTCTCAAAAAACAAAAAACAACAACAACAACAAAAAAAAACAAAAAAAAAAAGAAAAGAAAAAAAGGTTTTAATCTTGGGTGTATGTGTAGCAAGAGAGCCATACCTTCACACTAAAAAAGGAAAACGTATAGCTGATGCAACTAGGTTAAGAGAAAGTAATAGGATGTATAAAAATGGAAATGAAAAGGCAAGTTCTGTGTTGGTATGATCAGAGCTCCGAAGCTTACTATCTTCCCTTTGTTGGCTGTTTCAGCAGTGTACTGAGTATACTTGAAAACAACAGGGGATTAATTGAAAAGCGACTTAAACAATGATAAATTTCTTTCCTTTTTTTTTTTTTCTTGAGATGGAGTCTCGCTCTGTTGCCCAGGCTGGAGTGCAGTGGCATGATCTCGGCTCACTGAAACTGCTGCCTCCCTGGTTCAAACAATTCTCTGCCTCAGCCTCCCAAATAGCTGGGATTACAGGCATCCGCCACCATGCCTGGCTAATTTTGTTTTGTATTTTTAGTAGAGATGAAGTTTCACCATCTTGGCCAGGCTGGTCTCAAACACCTGACCTCAAGTGATCCACCCGCCTCGGCCTCTCAAAGTGCTGGGATTACAGGCGTGAGCCACCGTGCCTGGCCAAACAACGAGAAATTTCAATAAGGCAGCCAGGTTCTCTATATGTAAACAACCAACAACTAAAAAATAAATATGATGAAAGATCTCACTTAAAATAGCAATGAACGGCCAGGCGCAGTGGCTGATGCCTGTAATCCCAGCACTTTGGGAGGCCAAGGCGGGTGGATCACCTGAGGTCAGGAGTTTAAGACCAGCCTGGACAACATGATGAAACCCTGTCCCTACAAAAACACAAAAATTAGCCAGGCATGATGGCAGGTGCCTGTAATCCTAGTTACTCAGGAGGCTGAGGCAGGAGAATCACTTGAAGCCAGGAGGTGGAGGTTGTAGTGAGCCGAGATTGTGCCACTGCACTCCGGCCTCAGCAACAGAGCAAGACTCTGTCTCTAAATAAATAAATAAATAGCAATGAACATAACACAATACTTTGAGCTACTCAGTATTACAAAGACAGCCATTATCCCTCGATCTATGAAGAACACTAGCCAATTAAAAGTAATGGCAGAACTGTTTTGGTGACTAGACCAGCTGACTTAACAGTTTCTATGGGAGAATAAATATGTAAGACTAACCTAATTTTTTTTTTTTTTTTTTGAGATGGAGTCTTGCTCTGTCACCCAGGCTGGAGTGCAGTGGCATGATCTTGGCTCACTGCAACCTTTGTCTCCCAGGTGATTCTCAGCCTCCAGAGTAGCTGAGACTACAGAGGCATGCCACCATGTCCAGCTAATTTTTGTATTTTTAGTAGAGACGGGGTTTCACCACGTTGGCCAGGCTGGTCTCAAACTCCTACCTCATGATCCGCCCACCTCAGCTTCCCAAAGTTTTGGGATTACAGGTGTGAGCCACCGCACCTGGCCTAACCTAAAAAAATTTTAAGTTTAATAAGCAAAGACTAGTTCTACAAAGCAAAGACTAGTTCTAATTTCTAAATTAGTTCTAAAACTAGCAAAGACTAGTTCTAATTTCTTAATTTTTTTTCAACTTCACTGAGGCATAAATATATACAATAATCTGCATATATTTAAAGTATCTAATTTGCTGAATTTTAACATATCTACACACCCAAAAAACCATCACCACATTCAAGGTTATTTCTATCACTTCTCCAAATTTCCTCATGACCCCTTATAATCCATCACTCCATGCATAGGCAACCACCAATCTAATTTATGCCACTATAGATTAGTTTGCCTTTTCTGGAATTTTATATAAACGGAATCATGTCATATGTACTAATTTTTGCCTGGCTTCTTTCACTCAAGATAGTTATTTTGAAATTCATCTATGTTGCAGCATGTATCAACAACTTACCATTTTATTACTAGGTAGTATTCCATTGTATGGATGTACAGTTCATCATTCACCTGTTGAGGGACATTTGGGTCATTTCCAGCTTTTGGCTATAAGTAATGTTGCTATGACAATTTGTGTACAAGTCTTCCTGAAGATGTATATTTTCCTGTCTCTAAGGTAAATATTGACAAGTGGAATAGCTGGGTAATATGGTAAATATATGTTTAACTTAAAAAAAAAAATCCCCAACTATCTTCCAAAGTGGTTGTACCATTTTACCATCAACACTGTGAGAGCTTGTTTCTGTACATCCTTGCTCATACTTGGTACGGCCACCCTTTTTTATTTTTAGCCATTCTAATGGGTATGTAGTAGTATTGTATTGTGGTTTTAATTTGCCTGATGGCTACTGATGTTGAATGTTTTTTATGTGCTTATCACCATGTGTATTATCTTCTTTAGTGAGTAGATACAAGTCCTTTGATATACATTTTGCAAATATTTTCCCATCTGTGGCTTGCCTTTTCATTTTCTTAATGTTATCTTTTGAAGAATGAAAATTTTTAGTTTTGATAAGTCCAATATATCAATTTTTTCTTTTTAAAAAATTTTTGTTGTTGTTGTGCTAAGGAACCTTGACATATCTCAAAGACACAAAGATTTTTTTCCTGTGTTTTCTTCTAGAACTTTTATAGTTGTAAACTTCAGTCTGAGTCATTTGAAGTTAATTTTTGCTTACAATGTAAAGTTAGGTTTGATGTTCACTTTTTTCCCCATGGATCCAGCACCGTTTGTCGAAAAGACTTTCCTTTCCCAGCTGAATTACCTTATTACTTCTGTTGAGAATTAACTGACCATATATGCATGGGTTTGTGGACTAGCTATTCTGTTTCACTGATCTATATATAAGGGGGTCTTCAAAAAGTTCATGGAAAATCCATATTATGAAAAAACTATGCAAAAATTTCAAAATTTTTTGCACCAAAATAAACTCATATCAACTTGTTATAATATGGGTGAACTGGATCTAGTCTGAGACACTAAGAAGGATAAGACAGCAGTTTGAAAAAAGCAACACGAATTCTGCTTAAAACTGAAGCAAGAACAAACTTCAAATTTACAGTGAAGCTTGGGTAGAAGAATAGTGAAATCACTGATGCTTTATGAAAAGTTTATGGGGACAAGGCCCCAGAGAAATCAGCTGTTTACAAATGGATAACCTGTTTTAAGAAGGAATAAGATAATATTGAAGATGAAGTCTGTAGCAGCAGACCACCCACATCAATTTATAAGGAAAAAATTCATCTTGTTCATGCCCTAATTGAAGAGGACTGTTGATTAACAGCAGAAACAATAGCCAACACCACAGACATCTGAGTGTACATAACCAATTACAAGCTTATGCTTGTAATCCCAAATATATATATATATGATTTGGCTTACACCATATATATATATATATATATATATATATATATATTTTTTTTTTTTTTTTTTTCAAGATAGGGTTTTGTTCTGTCAGCCAGGCTAGAGTATACAGGCATGATCACAGCTCACTGTAACCTCACACTCTTGGGCTAAAGCAATCCTCCTGTCTCAGCCTCCCAAGTAGCTGGGACTACAGACATGTGCTACCACGTGCAGCTAATTTTTTTTTTTCTTTTTGGAGTCTTACTGTGTCACCCAAGCTGGAGTGCAGTGGTGTGATCTCGGCTGTGGCTCACTGCAACCTCCGCCCCCCAGGTTCAAGCGATTCTCCTGCCTTAGCCTCCCAGGTAGCTGAGATTACAGGCATGCGCCACCACATCCAGCTAATTTTGTATTTTTAGTAGAGACAGGATTTCACCATGTTGGCCAGGCTGGTTTCGAACTCCTAACTTCAGGTGATCCACCCACCTCAGCCTCCCAAAGTGCTGGGATTATAGGCATGAGCCACCGCTCCTGGCCCTATTTTCTGTATAGATGGAGTATTGCTATGTTGCCCAAGCTGGTCTCAAAATTCCTGGCCTCATCTGATCCTCCTACCTCAGCTTCCCAAAGCACTGGGATTATAGGTGAGCCACTGCTCCTGGCCTCCCTACCAATTCTTTGTTGTTTGTTTTTGAGACGGAGTTTCACTCTTGTTGCCCAGGCTGGAGTGCAATGGCGTGATCTCAGCTCACTGCAACCTCCGCCTCCCAGGTTCAAGTGATTCTCCTGCCTTAGCCTCCCAGGTAGCTGAGATTATAGGCATGTGCCACCACGCCCGGTTAATTTTGTATTTTTAGTAGAGACGGGATTTCACCATGTTGGCCAGGCTGGTTTCAAACTCCTAACCTCAGGTGATCCACCCACCTCGGCATCCCAAAGTGCTGGGATTACAAGCATGAGCCACCAAGAAGGCCCAGCCTTCTACCTACCAATTCTTAATGAAAAATTAGTTGAGCAAATTTTCCATTTGATGGGTGCCAAAACCACTGCTTCCAAATCAGCTGCAGACAAGAGCAGAGATTTCAAAAGAAATTTTAAACAAGTGGAATCAAGGTCCTAAAGCATTTCTTTGAAGAACTATAACAGAAGATGAAACATGGTTTTACCAGTTTGATCATGAAGACAAAGCACAATTAAACCAATGGCTACCAAGAAGTGGAAGTGGTCCAGTCAAAACAAAAGTTGACCAGTCAAGAGCAAAGGCAACAGCAACAGGTTTTTTGGATGCTCAAGGCACTTTGCTTGTTGACTTTCTGGAAGGCCGAAGAGTAGTATCTGCTTATTAAGAGAGTGTTTGAAGAAAGTTAGCCGAAGATTTAGCAGAAATTCCTACAAAAAAAATCTGCTAGAATTCTAATTGGGATTGCAATGATTCTGTAGATCACTATGGGGAGAAAATATTGAGTTGCCTAAAATATTGGTATGCCTCTCCACTCTACTGGATTTTATAACATATAAGGCCATAGTAATTAAAACAAGCTAGTATTGGTATACAAATACAGAAACAGAATAGAAGAGGTCCAGAGGCAGACTTGAATACATATGGAAAATAAGTATACAATTAAAGTTGCATTAAAGTCCAATAGAGAAAACATGGATTATCAACATATGGTATTAAGACAATTAGTCAACATAAGACAAAACACCAACATATGGTATTAAGACAATTATGTTATTAAGACAATTACTCAGACATCTGAAAAAAATTTTAGTTCCCTATTCACTCCTTATACCAAATGAAATTTCACAGGGTCAAAGATTTTAATATAACAAATTGAAACTACAACTAAGAAGACATGGAAGTTTTTTTTTCTTTCTTCTTTTTTTTGAGACAGAGTCTTGCTCTGTCACCCAGGCTGGAATGCAGAGGCATGATCTCAGCTCACTGCAACCTCCACCTCCTGGGTTCAAGCGATTTTCCTGCCTCAGCCTCCCACATAGCTGGGATTATAGGCGTGCACCACCGTATCTGGCTAATTTTTTTATATTTTTAGTAGAGACAGAGTTTCACCATGTTGGCCAGGCTCGTCTGAAACTCCTGACCTCAAGTGATCAGCCCGCCTCAGCCTCCCAAAGTGTTGGGATTACAGAAGTGAGCCACTGCACCCAGCCTAGAATTTTAAAAAAACAAACGTAATGCACAGAAGGCCAAAAAGTAAATAAATAAATAAGACAAGTGACATATGACAATCTGGAAAACATATTTGTACACATAATATGCCAGACATAGAGCTAATTTCCTCAATATATGAGGTTTAATAAATTAAGAAGAAACAGATGAACAATGTAATCCGATAAGGGAACAATGTAATACAATAAGGGTAAAATGTACATGAAGAGACAAATTTACAAAAAGAGAAAAGTCTCATACCTTGCTGGAAGGCATCGCAAAGTAGAATGACTTTAAAAAAAGTTTTGTTCCCTTTATGAGACAGTTGGTACTAAATGACCCAAATCATTACTAATTCACAAGCTCTTCAATTTTCCAGTTAAAAATAGATACATGCCTGGCCCGGTGTGGTGGCTCACACCTGTAATCCCAGCACTCTGGGAGCCCAAGGTGAATCACGAGGTCAGGAGATCGAGACCATACTGGCTAACATGGTGAAACCCCGTCTTTACTAAAAATACAAAAACAAAATCAGCTGGGCGTGGTGGTGGACGCGTGTAGTCCCAGCTACTCGGGAGGCTGAGGCAGAAGAATGGTGTGAACCCAGGAGGCGGAGCTTGCAGTGAGCAGAGCTCTCGCCACTGCACTCCAGCCTGAGCGACAGAGTGAGACTCAGTCTTGGAAAAAAAAAAAAATTGATACATGCCTACACATTTATCATAGATCTACGGCCTAAATACATTTGTTGCCACAATGGTTACAGTACACAGCTGTATATTTCTGGTGGCCCAACATTTGAATCCTTTTCCTAAGTTTCTGGCATGTCTTTCTTACTGGTAAAGGTTTTATCAAACTTCCTTGCAGCCAGGGAAGAATGACTTTTACTGCAGCACTGTAACAGCAAAAGCATGCGAACAATGTACTAAATGTCCATCACACAGTAACATGCCAAATTGATCATGGGGCATCCCTACAATGTATGATGGGCTACTATGCTGTGTTACAATGAGGAAGGCGAAGTACTTCCTACTGATGCAATGTTTCTGGTGGATAAATCTATTTGTTAACTCTGCAATTCCACTTCTAAGAATTTATGGGACAGATATACTCACATATACATGCAAACATAAGTAGAATGATGCTGCAAAACTACAACAGCAAAAATGATATATAAATATCCATCACACAGGAACTTGTTAAATCAATTATGCAATACACAATGGGATACAATGCTGTGTTAAAATGAACAAGGCAATGTACTTCCTACTGATTCCAAACAACCTCCAAGATACATTGTTTTTAAAAAAGGGGAAGGTAGTAGGAGTTGCTCCCAACAGAGTGTATATAGAGTAATCAAAGTATATAAACATAGTATGTGGAGTATTTGCTTTTTTTTGAGTCTGGCATAAATACATAGGAATAGAGTGTCCCCAGAAAATTACAAAAGAAATTGATTAACAGTGGCTGCCTCTGGAAAAACAGGGGACTGGAGATAAACAATAGGAAAGAACTTTACTTTTCATCATTGTATAACTCAAGTGTTTACCAAAAAAAGGTAAATGACTAGGAAACTTAATATTATAGATTTTTAAAAAATATAAATAGCCCTAGAGTACAGTACGAGAAAAGAAAAGAAAAAAAAAAAAAGGCCAGGCACGGTGGCTCACACCTGTAATCCAGCACTTTGGGAGGCCGAGGTGGGCGGATCACGAGGTCAGGAGTTCAAGACCAGCACGACCAACGTGGAGAAATCCCGTCTCTACTTAAAAATACAAAAATTCGCCAGGCGTGTTGAGGCACACCTGTAATCCCAGCTACTCAGGAGGCTGAGGCAGAAGAATCACTTGAATCCGGGAGGCAGAAGTTGCAGTGAGCAGAGGAGGTTGCAGTGAGCGGAGGAGGTTGCAGTGAGCAGACAACGTGCCATTGCACTCCAGCCTAGGCAACACAGTGAGACTCTGTCTCAAAAAAAAAAAAAAAAAAAAAAAAAAAAAAACACAAAAACCTCTGTCAAAATGGGCAAAGAGTAAGAAGAAACAATTCACAAAAGGTGAAATGTTAATGTCCAGTAAAGCATACAAAAATATGCTCACCAGCCAGGTGTGGTGGCTCATGCCTGTAATCCCAGCACTTTGGGAGGTGGAGGCAGGTGGATCACGAGGTCAGGGGATCAAGACTATCCTGGCTAACACAGTAAAACCCGGTCTCTACTAAAAATACAAAAAATTAGCCAGGTGTGGTTGCGGGCGCCTGTAGTCCCAGCTACTCGGGAGGCTGAGGCAGCAGAATGGCGTGAACCTGGGAGACGGAGCTTGCAGTGAGCCGAGATTGCACCACTGCACTACAGACTGGGCGACAGTGAGACTCATCTCAAAAAAAAAAAAAAAATGCTCAACCTCACCAGTTATCAATAAAATATAAATATAAAATAGTTTCAGGCCGGGCGCAGTGGTTCACGCCTATAATCCCAGCACTTTGGGAGGCTGAGGCGGGCGGATCACGAGGTCAAGCGATCCAGGCCATCCTGGCCAACATGGTGAAACCCCATCTCTACTAAAAATACAAAAATTAGCTGGGCACAGAGGTTGCAGTGAGCCGAGATCGCGCCACTGCACTCCAGCCTGGCGACAGAGCGAGACTCCGTCTCAAAAAAAAAAAGTTTTATTCATTAGCTTGGGAAAAAAATTAACACCAATAATATTCAGCACCGACAAGGACTTGGGAAGTCACTTTGTAGTTTTTCAGCCATTTTTCAGAGAAAGGGTACATACCCTTTCACCATATGATGCTACTTTTGGGATGGTATTCTGCAGAAATAACAGTACCTGTACAAAAGGATTTACGTATAAGTATCTTTACTTAAAATTATCTTTGCTGTAACAATATTTCTAATGACAAATACCTGGAAACAACCTGAGTGCCATCAGCTGATAAATGACCTTATTGTCTGACTTGTAGCCATAAGCCTGTATTATTTTTATAACTGAAAAAAGTTAAAGGGAAAAAACATAACAGAAATCAAACACTAACCTGAAGTCATCGTCTTCCTTTTTTTCTTGCTCTGCTCCCTCTTCCTTTCAGTTATGCTCTCGTTTTTCTCTTCATTTTGGGACTTCTGATATGTTTGTGATGCTCCACACACACCTGGGACAGACTTCTTGTTTCCAAGAAAGTCCAGTCCCTGAAGCACCTCCGAAGAATCAAAGTCATATTTCCTTTTTCCTATCTAAAACCCAAAAAATTTAAAATGAAACCTGACAGAATACCATTGCTTTCATTCAAGCAAGATTGTTCAATGACTCTTCATCTTTTCTACCCTTTCACCAAATATCTGTCCAGCTAACAGGTGTCTCGGCAAATGGAATCTGAAGAGACCTTCCCTGACGTCATAATAGTAACAAATTAATATTAGCAATGAACACATATATGCTTACTAAATGTCAAGCAGATTTCTAAGCATGTTTATACATATTAAATTACTTCATATTTACAACTCTATAAGGTAAATAGCAGTATTACGAATGAGAAAACCAAGGCATTCGGAAATTAACTAACTTGAGGTAGGTCTCAAAATTAGTAACTGGCAGACTTAGCATTTATACCCAGATAATCTGGCTCCAGAGTTCATACTCACCAGTTAGAGAAAGAAGAAACACATGTCACACACATATACACATCCAAACAACAAAGTAGACATTAAAGATTTTCCAGAATTGGGCCCCAATTGACTTCCCCCGATGTATCACTCACTACTTCTCTAGGTAAGATCCCTCATTTCTTAATCGCTCTTCTCATTGGTTACTTAAGCCATGGGGTTGAAGCAATAACAAGAACCACGCCCAGTACAACTATACGCATGCCAAGCCAAACTTTGGGAGACTATAGTGAGAGAATCTGTTTTCTCCATCTTTGGTTGTTTCTGTTTTCGAAATTCCTTTCCTCTAGGTTCGGAGAAAAAGTTCCTTTTGAAAGGAGGATTCCAACTTTGCTTTGAATAAGAGGGAGGAAAGAGCGTTTCCGTGCCAGGCCCAACTAGGTCTACAACAGGACAGTTAAAGAGCTTATTCAGAAGGCTTGAACCGAGTAGGTGTGCAGCCAAGCTGAACACAAAAGGAAGCAAAATACCCCAATGGTGGTGAGAGCCAGGCCACGGGTGTCCATGTGCGTCGGCCTACCCCAGCAGCGGGTTCATTCCCGGGGTCCTGCTCCTTCTCAGTTACTCGGCCCTCGGTCCCTTGGGCACAGTACCTGGAATCGAGCTGCGTCTGCCGAGAAGCGTCTCGTGTCGAATTTGGCCCCCGCGCCGAGCCGGCGAAAGAGATCGTGGACGTCCATCTTTACCCAAAAAGCTCCGCGGTGCTACAGCGCCTGCGCAGACTACTTCCCGGGCCCCGGGCAGCGTCGGAAGAAGGCTTGAGCGTAATTGGCTCCTGTAGGCGGAGCCTGGCTGGGAGAGAGACGAGGCTAATTTATTATCGTGTACTCCGTCATTATTTATCTTTTTTTTTTTTTGAAACAAGGTCTCTCTCTGTCGCCCAAGCGCTGGAGCGCAGTGGCGCAATCGCAGCCTCGAACTCCTGGGCTCAAGTGATCCTCCCACCTCAGTCTCCCAAACTGCTGGGACTACAGGCGTGTGTAAATTCTTTTAAAAAATATTTCTCAGTATCCTCTTATGTTGGGCACTGTTCTAGACTTTGAGGGATACTATAGTAAACAACATCTTAAGATTCCTCTTTTTACGAAGCTTACGTTTTAGTAGGGACAACAGCTATTGTTAACAAATAAATAAGCAAAATCTCTGTAAAGTAATAAGTGCTATGAAACAAAAAGGTGTAATTGATAGAGAAAATGATGGGGGAGCTGACTTAGTGAAATTCACTCTGTTGAAGTGATAACTTGAGCTAAGAGGAAGCAACCTCTTAGGGTCTGGGAACAGCATTCCAGATAGGGGAAACACGTGGCTGAAGGGAAAAAAATAGGAACCTTGAGGGAATAGAAATAATGCCAGTGTGACTGGAGCCAAGTTGCAGTGTGATAGAGTAGTACAGATAAGGTTGGAGGGACAAACAGAAGCCAGATCTCACAGAATCTTGTAACAAGGTCATAGTAAGGAATTTGGACTTCCACCTTGGGAAACTATTTGAAAAGTTTTGTGGAGAGAACGTGATTTAGTTTATCACATTTAATTTTTTATATTTATTACATCTGTACGAAATTATTTACTGCTTATTGCCTCTCCCTCTTCTTGAATGTAAGTCCCTGAGCACAGGGATATACTTTGCTTCACTGTGTATCCCCAGTTCCGGTGCACTTTGGTGAATGAATGAGTGAATGTTTCATAAAGGATTACATGGCTATTTGGAGAGTGGACCATAGAAAAGCTGAGTGGAAACAGGTTAGTCAAAGTAGAATGATGATCACGGCTTGTCTAAGTTGGTATCTGTGCTGAGAGAGATAAATGGATAGATCTGGCATGTATTTTGGAGGTAGAGCTAAATGTACCTGACGGATTTTATGCAGAGGTGAGAGAAAGGGAGAAATCAAAGATCACTCCTAGTTTTTTGGCTGAGTAGATGGCATGCCATTTAATGAGCTAAGAAAGCCTAAAAGAAGAAGGGCTTTCTGGTACAAGTGAGACATGGAGGGTGAATCAATTGTTATGTTTTGGACATGTTAAGATGCCTGGTTACTTTAAGTGGAGACATCCAAGTAGGTAGTTGGTTCTGAGTCTGAAGCTCAGGAACAAAAATTAGGGCTAGATAAATTAATTTGGAAGTCATCAACATATAAATGATACAAAGGAGTTGCATCATATAAGCATTTAACTTAAAAAATTCAGTTATATGTATTTGATCAAAGAGAATGAAACATACTTGAAATTGTATGGGTGAGTCCTTTATAATCAAGGAAAGCAGGTGTGAGGTGAGCATGTGATGGGGGATGTGAATCTGCCGTTTCTCAGATGAATTCAGTCCCTTACTCCCTATTACAGTGGGGGGTGGTGGTCTTCCTGTCCCAAGTGTGTCTACTCTTTAAAAATAGGAATTTCCCAAGTACTTCATCTGTTGTTCAATAAAAATAGTTTATCTTCGGCCAGGCGCAGTGGCTTATACCTGTAATCCTAGCACTTTAGGAGGTCAAGGTGGGCAGATTACTTCAGCTCAAGAGTTTGAAACAAGCCTGGGCAACGTGGCGGAACTCCATCTCTACAAAAATTAAAACATTAGCTGGGTGTAGTGGCACACACCTACAGTCCTAGCCACTTGGGAGGCTGAGGCAGGAAGATTGCATGAGCTTGGGAGGTTGAGGCTGCAGTGACTCGTAACGGCACCATTGCACTCCAACCTGGGTGACAGAGTGAGACCTTGTCTCAAAAATAAATAAAATTAATCTATTTCAACATAAGAGGAAAAACTCAATATTAGTGTGTTGTTCTTCAGTTTGGCACATAAATATGGCCACAGCCATATATAAAGTTAACATGTATGAAATGACAACTACCATGGTTTGTGGATGGCTTACGGAATTTTAAAAAAATTCAACTTTATGAGATTTTTTTTCTTTATGAGCTGATTTAGAACCTAATCCCTATGTAAGTGGTAACAAACTCATCTCCAAAAGCATGAGCATGAATGTGATCACTTAGAGAAAATGTGTGAATAGAGAAGAGAAGGGGACCCAGGACTGACCCTATGGTACTCTAATGCTTGGAGATGAGGTGGAGGAGGAAACCCCTGTAAAACAAGAGTCTGAGAAGAAGCAAGTGAAGCAGAAAGCAAGCAGTGAGGTAGGAAGACCAGGAATTTGGTGTCACCAAAGCCAGACAGAAGTTTTAAGAAGGTAGTGATCAGCTATTTCAAAGGCTGTTGAGAGGCTGAAGACAGAAAAGATCACTGCATTTGGCAATGTGGAGGTCACTAGAGTCCCTGATAATGTCAGTTTCAGGGACATTGGTGAACAGAGATGATTGGTGAAGGTGGTGAAATGGAGATGGATGAAACCAACTCTTCCAAAGATTTAGCTGAGCAGAATAGCAGAGAAGTGGGGTGGTAGCTATAGCCAGATGTGGATTCAAAGGAGAGTTTTGCTTTTGGTTTTTGGTGTTTTTAAATATGGGTGCTAGGAGATGTTTGTAAATTATATGGGATGACCCAGTGGAAAGGTATGAACTGTTGCTGCAACAGAGAAGGGATAATTATGGGATGGGGGTGGGATGAAACTTTGTCAGGGTGTGTTGGAGGGCTGAGAAGAGAAGTGATGTGAAATAATATTCTCTAACAGTGGGAAAATGAACTTACTGAAGAAAGGCGGTAATAATTCTGGGCAATGAATGCCTATTTGAGGTTCAGGGCAATTAATTTAAAAGGAGACAAATTAGCATGATTCAGCCACTTAAACAAGGGTGTGAAGTGTATAGTGTTATATGTGGCCAGGGTTAAACTTTTGCCAGGTTAATATCATGGAAGGTTATGGCAGAGTTCTGTCCTCCCCACTCCAACAAGAAAAGCGCCTGAGATTGATAGTTCAATAGAAGTTTAGCCACCTAGGACTGAAGAAGGAAGAGGAAGCCACTAGGAATAATACTCTGTGTTATACTAATAACTGAACTTGCTGCTTTCCTATCAGAGAAAAGAAGAATTATATTGAGTGTTGAATATGTACTATATTATTTACCTTCGTAAGCATGGACTGGGAGTTAAATAGGGCTGAGTTTAAATTCTCCCAGCCTCTTCACCTATTAGCTGTGATTTGTGATTTTGTCACATTAATCTTTCTGGGACTAATTTCTTTGTTTGTAAAATGAGGATCATGATAGCTACTTTGGAATCGTTCTGAAGATTAAGCTAGGCTCATAGGCAGTGGTGTGTAGTGGAAGGAGTGTAGGTTTGGGGCATCAGAAAGACTTAATGTTTGAGTCCAATGTGTCATTTAGTAATTTGATAATCTTAAATGAGTTATTTCACTGGTCTGTGCCTCAGTTTCCTTGTTGGTAAAATAGCAATTATAGGATTATAATACCTACCTTGAGGTTAGGAGTAGCATAATTTTTCACCACACAGGGCTCAAAATGGTTGAGATGGGTCAGAATACTAGATATGTATAAAATCCTTATATATATATGTGTATATATATACGTATATATATACATATATACGTATATATATACACGTATATATACATATATACGTATATATATATGTATACATTCTGTAGTTATTGTATAAAGCATTTGGAACAAAATCTCACACATAGTAGGTTCTCAATCAATAGTAGTTCGTTTCCATCTTTCAGTTCTTCCTTCTAGAGCAATAGTTCTTGACCCTAACCACACATTAGAATCTTCTGAAGAACTTACAAAACAAGTGACCAAGTGCAGTGGCTCACACCTATAATCCCAGAACTTTGGGAAGCCGAGGCAGGAGGATTGCTTCAGGCCAGGAATTCAAGACCAGCCTAGGCAACATGGGGAGACCCCATTTCTACCAAACAATTTTTTAAAAATTAGTGTGGTGGTGTACCTGTAGTCCCAGCTACTAGGGAGGCTGAGCTGGGAAGATCAATTGAGCCTGGGAGGTCGAGGTTGCAATGAGCCATGGTCACACCACTACACTCCAGCCTGGGCAACAGAGCAAGACCCTGCCTCAAAACAAACAAACAAAACAAAACTGATTCCCACCCCCAGAAATTCTGGTTTAATTGTTCTATACTGGTTCCCTAGCCTGTAATTTTTGAAAGCTTCTCAAGTGATTCTAATTGTAGTCAACGTTAAGAATCCACCTGCTGGAATTATATTTCTGAAGCCCAAATGTGGACCATGTTGCTTCACTGCTTAAAAACCTCTCTTGATTCCCCATTGTCTACTGAATGTAGTCTGGACTATAACTTGTATGTCAGGCCCTAAGCAGTGGTTCTCAACATTTTATCTGCTTCAGCATTCTCAAGAAATATGACTCCCTCCCATAAACAGCTTCAGCTTGGGTTCAACTCTCAGTCCTATCACTTAACCAGCTGTGTGGTTACGTATCCTCTCTAAGCTTTAGTTTTCTCACCTCATTTCAGCTTTGCTTACAACTCAGAACCTTTGTACTTATTTTTTTTTTCTTCTTGGAATGTCCTCTCTTCCTTTCCTCCATGGAGAACTCCTTATATTTTTCAATACTCAGTTTACATGTCCTCTCCTGAGTGAAACTTACCCTGAATGTCCCCTCTTTGACATAGTCCATCTTTCTTTGAGTTCTCATGCCACTTCATAAGTACCTCTGTTTTAGCTCTTTTCCTATAGCATTGAAATGATATTTCCATGTATGTCCACAGACTTTGAGCTTTTTGAGGGCTGTTCCTACATCTCATTTATCTTTGTATTGTTTGCTTCTCATGGAGTCTGTTTCACAGTAAGTGGTCAGTAAATCTTGTCAAATTAATGAAGTGAAATGAAATAGACAAAGACCCCTGAAATTGCCAACCTCAGTGAATTTTGGAATGGACCTTATGTTTTTCGCTTGGTGCTTTGTGATAAATTTTAGATGAATGAATGAAAGAAGACAAATAGAAAGTGTTAGACTTAGACCATTTCATACCCTCACAATGTCCAGCTGACTCATTAAAGGACCATTTCCTTCTGGGGAAAAAACAAAACAAAACAACTTAGAAGCATTGTCAACAAAAGTGGTGAGGAAACTGAATCGTGGTTTTGTATAACTGGAATTTCTCTAAAAACCAGTACGGTCTGACTGGTAGACACACATGGTTTCTCAGCTGTAGCAAGTGAGAACACAAAGTCTGTATAACACTGCAGTGGAAAAGCTAGTTGGGATAACTTGTTGTGAATAGAGTGATCACTCTATGTCCTAAGAGTATGTTTTTGAAAACTTTTTCTCCACTCCTTGTTTATCATTCAACAGACTTGGTAGTGGTTGTTTTTACAGTGTTTCTGGCATGGACTAGGGCTTAGGGATCCAAAAATGAACTAGACACAGTCCTTGGTCTCAAGTAGCTTTGAGTCTGCAAGGGACAGAGAACTGTTTGCAAACAGAACAAGGAAATTCTCTAGGCACTGCAGTATAAGTTATAGGAAGTGAGGGAGTAAGGGTGGCAGGATGGAGTGGGCTTTGTGGAAAGTTAGAAAAGACTTTATAGAGAAGACAAAGCTGGCATAGCCTTAACAAATAAAGTGTTGACCAATTAGACAAGACAGGTAAAAGTATTTAAGTAGAGAGAAGAGCAGCATGACAAATGTAAGGAGGGATGAAGCACCCTGTTGTGTTTGGGGAGCTACTAGTGGCTCAACAAAGCTGGAAGTGGATGCTGCAGCAAGAATCGGAGCTGGACAGATAGGTAGGGACCAGCTTGTGACGGGCCTTTTGTGTACACTGAGGACTTTGAACCTGGTCTTATAGGCACTGAGAGCCATTAAAGGATGTTAAGCCACTGATATAAACAGTTTTTAATTTCATATTTATTTATTTAGAGACAGGGTCTCACCCTGTCATCCAGGCTGCAGTGCAGTGGTACACTCGTAGCTCACTGCAGCCTTGCCCTCCCCAGGCTCAGGTGATCCTCCCACCTCAGCCTCCGTAGTAGCTGGGACTACAGGCATGCACCACCATGCCCTGCAAATTTTTACATTTTTTGTAGGGATGGGGTTTTGCCATGTTGCCTAGGCTGGTCTTGAACTCCTGGGCTCAAGCAATCCACCTGCCTCGGCCTCCCAATGTGCTGGGATGACAGGCATGAGCCACTGTGCCTGGCAGTTTTTAATTTTAAAACATCACTTTAGCAGCAACACAGAAGAGAGGCGAGTTGGAGTCAGGGAGACCAGGACAATATTGAAATAGCAGTCTAGTGAGGAAAGAAGGCAGTGGCTGTAGGAAGGAAGAGGAGAAAGGAGCAGATCTAAAGGACATTAAGGAGGTAAAGTGATTGGATGTGGGAGGATAGCAGGAGAGGGAGAAGCCTAAAATAACTCCCAGGTCTCAAACTTTGGTGACTGAGTAGGGGTGAGCCTTTTCACGGAAAGGGGGAATACTGAAGGGCTAGGTTTGTGTGAGGACTATATATTAATAGTAAGTTTAATTCTGAATACGTTGAGTTTGAGATTTTTGTGGGACATTTGAATGAAGTTTCTAATGGTTATTTGAAAGTAGGAATTATTATTTCTTTGCAACGGGAGCTAGGAACTTTTGCACTATAACTTCAGGATCTTAATTTAAAAGTGAGTTGAGGAGAGGGTGATTGGCTGTAGATAACAAATCCAGAAGCCATTCCCACAGTGAGAAAAACCTTGCTTTCCCCGGGGCTGAGTTTCCAGCTTCAAATTCTCAAGATTTACCAATAGTCTAGTATTTTAGAAATCCAAATCAAGTACTCAAGAAATCCAAATTCTTACACTTTTTTTTTTTTTTGCTACCAATAGTCAACAGAGTGTACTTTTTAGGCTACAATGCAATGTAAGTGTAACTACTCAAATATTCTTTTAATCAGGACCGAATCGAAGTAAATAGCACAAGGACCAATGCTGACCTCACGGTGGCACTCCAGTCTTGGAATAAAGGGCTCTCTGGAATCATCTTATTAACCTCCAAATGGACATTGAAGTGAAGAGTTGACATGAACTCTGGGCCCATAGACCCCACAGTTTAATTTCCTGAAGAGAATCTACCAAGGAATTTGCCTTTCTGTTTTTAAATCAGCTCTGACGTAAGGCTGGATCAATAGAATAGGTGTAAAGTATGCCAGAATGTCTCCATCCATAAAAATGTCATCAGGGTTCAAAAGTAACCAAAATAATTTCACTATTATTATTTACTAATAGATACCATTTATTGAATGTCTGCTCTGTGCTACATTGGGTTCAGGGTACTTTTCATATTATATGAGCTCATTGAACTCACAGCAGCTCTATGAGGTTGATATTACAGTGTTCTCATTTTTCTGAGAAGAAACTAGGGCTCAGGGACATTAAGTAGCTTGTCTCTCACATCATATAGGTAGTAAGTGGCCATACTGGGTTTTGAACCCGATCTGTGTGATCCCCAAGCTTACACTCTTTAAACAAGGCTGCATTGCCTCATATCACTGATGCCAAGATAAAAGCAGCAATTAATGAAACTTGGTTTTCTTCAGGTATAGACTATTTGGCATGAGGTGTTTTAAATAATATCATATTTAAGGAGATCTAATGAGGGCCCCTATTGTGAATTTGTGGCCTCCTCATGAAACTCTTTGTCACATATGAGAAACACGATATTTACATAGTCACAAAGTGTGTCCCACAAGGTATTGATTAATTACAAAGAGAAAAATAGAAAATTTACAGGGAAGCAACCTGGAAGATACCATGTGATGAAATGGTCACAGTATAAGTGGTAACATAAAAGTGGTAAAATATCAATATGTACACCATGGTGATATTCTTTTGCTTTTATTGTGGAAGAGACAAAGGGACAAGGGAGGATTTGCTGACATTGGTCAGGAGTGGAGTATAGGACTAATTCCTATCTTTGATCTCCATCTGTGAAAGCCCAGATTGCACAAAGATTTCCAAATGAAACATTTACCTTTCTAAGGGGTAGAGAATTATTCGTGAATCCTAGACTGTATACAAGGGAAGGCTCCCAAAAGAAAGATGCAAATAATAAAATTCTAGAATAATGTTATAGTACTGATTGTAGGCTATGGGGAGTGGGAGTTGGTTGTCCTACTAATAAAATGCTTAATCAAGAGTGTACGATTTGTAAATCATATTTGTGAAGCATTTTTTAATGCCTTACAGACTTCAAAGCCCTAAAACTTTTCTGCATCTCTAGGGGTTAATATCAGCATTTTGTATATTCTCAGCTTGAGATAATTACCAATCTGCCTATTTTTTAAAAGAACTGTCTTTTAGTGAGAAGGAGAAGATGTCTGGAGAAGCTTTTTGTTTAACATGTCGGTATTTGCATGATTTACAGTGTAATTAACCAGGCCCTGTAGCACAGGCAGACCCGCTCCCTTCACTATTTATCATGTTTCCAGCAACTTCAGATCATCAACTCTGCTGGGAGGAAATACATCCTTCTTAGAGATGTGAAAATATATCCCCAACCATTCCCACAGGCAGAATGTGATCTATCCTTATGTATCTACTATTTCTCATATCTAAGGGCTCTTCCCCCTACCCCATTATTTTTATACAGCATTACTCTCAGAACTAAACTAATTAAATAAATATAAGGCCGGGCACGGTAGCTCACACCTGTAATCCCAGCACTTGATGAGAGTCTGAGGCGGGTGGATCACTTTGAGCTCAGGAGTTTGAGACCAGCCTGGGCAAGATGGCAAAACCCTGTCTCTACTAAAAATCCAAAATTTAGCCAGGTGTTTTGACACGTGCCTGTAATCCCAGCTACTCGGGAGGCCGAGGCAGGACCCCAGGAAGTGGGGGTTGCAGTGAGCTGAGATTGTGCCACTGCACTCCAGCCTGGGTGACAGAGCAACACTCCGTCTCAAAAATAAAAAACAAAAAATAAATAAATACAAAATCTAATACTACTTAGGAATAATTTTGTTATTCAATTGCTTATAGTCACCAGCACATATTTGTTAAGGTATAATTGTGCTGTGTAAAAGACAAAGTCTGGTGACTCAAAATCTAAAACAAAACACCTATATAGACAAATAATATTATTACAAAACTACTTTAAATCTCTATATTAAAACATTATAGGTATCAAAAACACTTCAAATGTGTTTACTTTTGGCCCAGTAATCATTTTAAGAATTTACCCTGAATATACACCTACGGCAATGTAAAAATACATATGCATAAGTTTATATATTGCAGCATTGTTTGTATTTGGGAAATAATTGAGAAAATCTAAATTCCCATATGGTTCTCTAGCAAGCAAACTCAGAAAAAAATAGTCTCCTGTGGAGGAGAGTGGTTGAATAAACTACAGTACAAGTACATAATAAAGTACTATAAATCTATAAAAAAGTGAGGGGCCAGGTGCAGTGGCTCACGCCTGTATTCCCAGCACTTTGGAAGGCTGAGGCAGGTGGATCACCTGAGGTCAGGAGTTTGAGACCAGCCTGGTTAACATGGTGAAACCCCATCTCTACTAAAAATACAAAAATTAGCTGGGCATGGTGGTGCATGCCTGTAATCCCAGCTACTTGGGAGGCTGAGGCAGGAGAATTGCCTGAACCCAGGAGACAGAGGTTGCAGAGCTGAGAGTGCGCCACTGCACTCCAACCTGGGCGATAGAGCAAGACTCTGTCTCAAAAAAGAAAAAAAAATGAGGAAGATATCTGTGAACCGATAGAGAATGATTTCTAGGATATATTATTTAGTGAAAAAGGTAGAGTACAAAACAGTATCTATAGTATGCTACTTTTTGTGTAAAAAAAAAAAAAAAGTGAGAAAACATACACGTGTCTGCTTTTTTGACCAAAAAAGAAAACCGAGAAGGATAAATTAGAAAGTAATGGGATTGGTTACCTACAGGAAGTGGGTGGAAATGAGGACGAAAGGGTGAGGAGGCTGGGGACTGAGTGGAGGGGATAGGGACTGACAGTTTTCTTGAATATTTCTTTTTGTATGGGTCTATTTTTTGGAACCATGTTAATGTTCATATACTAAAACACACATACACACACACACACACAAATGGGGAGGGAAATCCTAAAATGGAATACAAACAAATCAACCTAACAGTTTCAAGTGAATAATAGAATCACCCTGAAGAGCAGGTATGTTGGTGGGGGGACTAACCCAATCCAAGCAACTGTAGAATATAATTTTTTTTTTTACTATATACTCTCAGACTAAAGACTAAATAAACTGCAAATGAATATTAAATTTTAGTTACTTTTTTTTGCACTAGAGGATGTCTTTTGGTAGCAGTTCTAAAACTACTTCTGTGTATTCTGGAATTGGGCAAATAAGTAAATTTATTACAGATAATGGAATTCATTTTCCTCACAGAGAGAAGAGAGTTACAAATTAGAACGGGACAAAAGTAGAATGAATCCTATAGTGTTGGATTAGACTTGCAATGACAGTATAAAACTCATGTTTTTTAAGAAAGGTATGAGAATGTTTTTATTGTGTACATATAATCATATATATATATGCATGTATATATTCCCTGGCTCTATTCACTGAGAAATCCCAGAGACAGTGACACCCCAAGAGCAATGAGCACACCTGTCACTTAGATCATGATTTCTAATTTTGTTCACTATTTAAAGGAACCAGAGCTCCTTGAGGAATTGGCCTCTTCCAGGGAGGCTAGGGCTAGGGAGATACAAGATGAGCCTTGCACATCTTATTAAGCTGTTAAGTTAGAAAGTGCTTTAAAAATGTAGGATCAGGCATGTCAAAATGTCCAAGAGTTATCCTGAAGGGATTCCTGCTGGCCAAATCTGGAAAATTTAAGCATAAAAATAAATAATGATAGTAATGTATTATAACTCATCGAATAACATATGTGGGCATATAAATAAGAGTAAATAAATGTGGGAGAAGGAAAAGTGAGTCCTTATTGTAGAATATCAACTAATAAATGTAGAAGGAATAATGGAATTAGGAAATCACCATCTAGCAACCATCGTGGTAATAATTGACTCATCGATGGATAGGAAAACTGGCAGGTAAAGTTTGGTTGAGAAATGGGATATTTACATAGTCACAAAGTATGTCCCCCCCACAAGATATGTATTAATTATAAGGAGAAAAATTGTAAATTTAGAGTGGAGAAATATGTCAGATACTAGTTAGTGAAATGACCAAAATGATAAAGCAAACGTGGTAAAATAGCAATATTTAGGAAATTGGGTGAAGAGTATACGGGAATTTTTTTGTACAATTTCTGTACCTTTTCTGTAAGTCTGAAATTAAGAAATAAAAAGAGATAAGTAAAACACTTTTGAGGATTACTAAGCTGTAGCAAGACAAAGGCTGTAATCAATGTGTAGCAAGTAAATTCTGCTCACCTTCCTAGCAGAACAGCTTATAGAAGGTCTTAGTTGGGCTGTGGGGGAGTGGGAAGAGGGCAAATACCTTATTGGATGCTTCTTTAAACACAATTTTTATTTTAATTTTCGAGACAGGGTCTTGCTCTGTTGCCCAGGCTGGAGTACAGTGTTAAAATTGTAGCTTACTGCAGCCTCGACCTCTTGGGCCCAAGTAATCCTGCTACCTCAGCCAATCAAGTAGCTTGGACTGTCATCACCCAGCACTACATCTGGCTAATTACTTTTGTTTTTATTTTGTAGAGATGGTGTCTCTCTATGTTGCCCAGGCTGGTCTTGAACTCCTGGCCTCAAGCAGTCTTCCCACCTCGACCTCCCAAAATGCTGGAATTACAAGTGTGAGCCACCACACTTGGCATGAACACAATTTTTTTAATTTTGTTTTTTTTTTTTTGAGACGGAGTCTCGCTCTGTTGCCCAGGCTGGAGTGCAGTGGCGTGATCTCGGCTCACTGCAAGCTCCACCTCCCGGGTTCACACCATTCTCCTGCCTCAGTCTCCCGAGTAGCTGGGACTACAGGCGCCCGCCACCACGCCCGGCTCATTTTTTGTATTTTTAGTAGAGACAGGTTTTCACCGTGTTAGCCAGGATGGTCTCGATCTCCTGACCTCGTGATCTGCCCACCTCGGCCTCCCAAAGTGCTGGGATTACAGGTGTGAGCCACTGTGCCTGACCTAAAATTGTTTTTTAAAACAAAAGAATTTTGAAGTTTGTTTTTTTTTTTTAAACTCTGTAATAGAGAGAAATTCTGGGTTTCTAGTTATTTAAAAAAATATAGAATGAAAATTTTAATCCCAGAAGACCTAACAATTTAAGAAATCAAAAAATAAAGAAATAGAGTAATTTCTGTTCTCTTCCCAGATAGTAAATTTAAATAAAAACTTACGATTATGGCTGGGTGCGGTGGCTCACACCTGTAATCCCAGGACTTTGGGAGGCTGAGGTGGGCAGATCACGACATCAGGAAACCGAGACCATCCTGGATAACATGGTGAAACCCCGTCTCTACTAAAAATACAAAAAATTAGCCGGGCACGGTGGCGCGCGCCTGTAGTCCCAGCTACTCGGGAGGCTGAGGCAGAAGAATGGTGTGAACCCAGGAGGCGGAGCTTGCAGTGAGCCGAGATTGCGCCACTGCACTCCAGCTTGGGCAACAGACTCTGTCTCAAAAAAAAAAAAAAAAACCCTTCTGATTATGATGGCAGTTATAAAATTTTAATGTTACTCATGCAGATGTACTTCAAAACTCTTTTATTATCGATCACATAGAAATGAGTGTAAGATCATTGAAGAGAACTGTCCTAGGTAATGAGGTGGTAATATTGTTACTACTACAAGGTGCCTAGTACTATTCTGAATACTTTTTGTAGATTAACTCATTTAATCTCACTGCAACCCTATGCTGTAAATACTATTATTAGACTCATTTTATACTTGATAAAACCAAGGTTCCCAAACTTTCTTGATAACTGTGCTTCTAGAGTCTCAGTAATTTTTTCACAACTCCAGGCTCAAAGAAATATGTAATAATTCCATTTATTAAGTTAAGCCCAAATATCTTAATATATACTTATGATTTTACAACTTAGTAGCCATTTGAAAAAATAATACATATTAAAAAATTTTTATATTTTTGAGACAGAGTCTCACTCTGTTGCCCAGGTTGAAGTGTGGTGACGTGATCGCAGCTCACTGTAACCTCTGCCTCCTAGGTTCAATCAATTCTCATGCATCAGCCTCCCAAGTAGCTAGGATTACAGGCGTGCACCAACACACCCAGGTAATTTTTGAATTTTTAGTAGAGACGGGGTTTCGCTATGTTGACCAGGCTGATCTCAAACTCCTGGTCTCAAGTGATGCTCCTGCCCCAGCCTCCGAAAGAGCTGGGATTAAAGGCATGAGCTACCGCCCTGGTCCATACATATAAATTTAAAGGAAAAAAATTGTATTTCATTTTAAAATAATTACATGTACTTGCTAATGAGAGTTGCAAAAAAAAAAAAAAATTACCCAGACACTAAGAGCAAAGTAATGAATAAAGTTTGGGAACCTTGTTTTTTTCAACTATAAAATGAGTCTAATGATAGTATCTATAATGTAGGCCGGTGCGGTGGCTCACGCCTCTTATCTCAGCACTTTGGGAGGTTAAGGTGGGCAGATCACTTGAGGTCAGGAGTTTGAGACAAGCCTGGCCAACATGGTGAAACCCCATCTCTACTAAAAATACAAAAATTAGCCGGGCGTGGTGGCGGATGCCTGTAATCTCAGCTACTCAGGAGACTGAGGCAGGAGCATTGCTTGAACCCAGGAAGCAGAGGTAGCAGTGAGCCGAGATTGTGCCACTGCCCTCCAGCCTGGGTGACAGAGTGAGTGAGACTCCCTCTCTCAAAATAAATAAATAAAAATAAATAAAAGGCTCTATAACATAAGGTTGCAGTACAAGCTTATTGGATGCTGCACGTCTTCTCAAACCTTGGGCTCAGATTGGACACTGATGCACTCATTTCCTGATTCATGTTGATATTCACATAGTACTTGTTTTTCATCCCAGCGACCACAGAAAACTCAGCTTTGCAATGATCTGACATTACCAAAAGGGTACTATTTGAATGTTGAAACCATGACTATCTCATACTAGTAGTTCATGTGGTTTTCAACAGATGTTGAGTATCATTGTGTTGTCCTTGAATATTTGAAATATTCTGTGTCGCTCTATGGACTTGCTACTGTTCCATGCTGGAGTTCCTTGGGGCACAGTTTGGGAACTGTGGTTCTACCACAGCATTTTTTTTCAGTTTTGGGGACAAAATTCTTGGGGAGGTCATATGTGGTGGTTCACGCCTGTAATCCTAGCACTTTGGGAAGCCGAGGCAGGAGGATGGCTTGAGCCCCAGAGTTCAAGACCAGCCTGGGCAACATATCAAGACCTTGTCTGTACAGAAAATTAAAACATTAGCTGGGGATAGTGGTATGTGCCCATATTCCCAGCTACTCAGGAGGTTGAGGTAGGAGGATCGCTTGAGCCCAGGAGTTTGAGGCTACCGTGAGCTATGATTGTTCCACTGCGCTCCAGCCTGGATGACAGAGCAAGACTTTGCCTCAAAAAAATAAAAAAGAAATAAAAATTCTTCGGGAAAAATCTAAATCAGATTGTGATTTCTAATATTACTTAATAATTAGTGTGAATATTAACAAATTGTATAAAGAGTTAATATCTTAAAAATCTTGCTTTTCATATGAATTCATGTCTTTTTTGTTTTATCTAATTGCTTGGGATAGACTTTTATAGACAAATAGAAACAGACTCATTTGGAATGAATAATAAATTGTTAACATCTTTTGGTCAAAGGTAACTGCTTGCATTCAAGGAGTGGAAAGCAAGGACAGTACATAATAAATGTTTCAGCTGATAATATATGTAATAAAAATATTTTATACCACCAAGTACATAGGATGAACTCAAGGAACTTCGTAAGTTTAGTTGAACCTCTCTTTTTTTTTTTTTTTTTTTTTTTTAGACGGAGTCTTGCTCGGCTGCCCAGGCTGCAGTGCCGTGGCGCTCTCTTGGTTCACTGCATCCTCAGCCTCCTGGGTTCAAGCAATTTCCTGCCTCAGCCTCCCAAGTAGCTGAGACTACAGGCACACGCCACCATGCCCAGCTAATTTTTTGTATTTTAGTAGAGATGAGGTTTCACAATGTTGCCCAGGCTGGTCGCGAACTCCTGAGCTCAGGCAGTCCGCCCGCCTCGGCTTCCTAAAGTGCTGGGATTACAGGCGTGAGCCACCATGCCTGGCCTAATTGAACCTCTCTTTTAAGCAGATTTGTTACTTGAAGTTTTGAATGTTCTAAACTAGTATACAAAGGACTTGATTATTTTTACAAAATAATATTATGTGAGTTTCTTTGATACTTAAAAAAAACACATCAAAAAGCTTATCCACCATGATCAAGTGGGCTTCATCCCTGGGTTGCAAGGCTGGTTCAACATACGCAAACCAATAAACGTAACCCAGCATATAAACAGAACCAACGACAAAAACCACATGATTATCTCAATAGATGCAGAAAAGGCCTTTGACAAAATTCAACAGCCCTTCATGCTAAAAACTCTCAATAAATTAGGTATTGATGGGACGTATCTCAAAATAATAAGAGCTATTTATGACAAACCCACAGCCAATATCATACTGAATGGGCAAAAACTGGAAGCATTCCCATTGAAAACTGGCACAAGACAGGGATGCCCTCTCTCACCACTCCTATTCAACATAGTGCTGGAAGTTCTGGCCAGGGCAATCAGGCAGGAGAAGGAAATAAAGGGTATTTAATTAGGAAAAGAGGAAGTCAAATTGTCCCTGTTCACAGATGACATGATTGTATATCTAGAAAACCTCATCGTCTCAGCCCAAAATCTCCTTAAGCTGATAAGCAACTTCAGCAAAATCTCAGGATACAAAATCAATGTGCAAAAATCACAAGCATTCTTATACACAAATAACAGACAAACAGAGAGCCAAATCATGAGTGAACTCCCATTCACAATTGCTTCAAAGAGAATAAGATACCTAGGAATCCAACTTACAAGGGATGTGAAGGACCTCTTCAAGGAGAACTACAAACTGCTGCTCAATGAAATAAAAGAGGATACAAACAAATGGAAGAACATTTCATGCTCATGGATAGGAAGAATCAATGTCGCAAAAATGGCCATACTGCCCGAAGTAATTTATAGATTCAATGCCATCCCCATCAAGCTACCAATGACTTTCCTCACAGAATTGGAAAAAACTACTTTAAAGTTCATATGGAACCAAAAAAAAGCCCACATTGCCAAGTCAATCCTAAACCAAAAGAACAAAGCTGGAGGCATCACACTACCTGACTTCAAACTGTACTACAAGGCCACAGTAACCAAAACAGCATGGTACTGCTACCAAAACAGAGATATAGACCAGAGGAACAGAACAGAGCCCTCAGAAATAATGCCACACATCTACAACTATCTGATCTTTGACAAACCTGACAAAAACAAAAAATAGGGAAAGGATTCCCTATTTAATAAATGGTGCTGGGAAAACTGGCTAGCCATATGTAGAAAGCTGAAACTGGATCCCTTCCTTACACCTTATGCAAAAATTAATTCAAGATGGATTAAAGACTTAAATGTTAGACCTAAAACCATAAAAACCCTAGAAGAAAACCTAGGCAATACCATTCAGGACATAGGCATGGGCAAGGACTTCATGTCTAAACACCAAAAGCAATGGCAACAAAAGTCAAAATTGACAAATGGGATCTAATGAAACTAAAGAGCTTCCACACAGCAAAAGAAACTACCATCAGAGTGAACAGGCAACCTACAGAATGGGAAAAAATTTTTACAATCTACTCATCTGACAAAGGCCTAATATCCAGAATCTACAAAGAACTCAAACAAATTTACAAGAAAAAAACAACCCCATCAACAAGTGGTTGAAGGATATGAACAGACACTTCTCAAAAGAAGACATTTATGCAGCCAAAAGACACATGAAAAATTGCTCATCATCACTGGCCATCAGAGAAATGCAAATCAAAACCACAATCAGATACCATCTCACACCAGTTAGAATGGCGATCATTAAAAAGTCAGGAAACAACAGGTGCTGGAGAGGATGTGGAGAAATAGGAACACTTTTACACTGTTGGTGGGACTGTAAACTAGTTCAACCATTGTGGAATTCAGTGTGGCAATTCCTCAGGGATCTAGAACTAGAAATACCATTTGACCCCGCCATCCCATTACTGGGTGTATACCCAAAGGATTATAAATCATGCTGCTATAAAGACACATGCACACATATGTTATTGGGGTACTATTCACAATAGCAAAGACTTGGAGCCAACCCAAATGTACAACAGTGACAGACTGGATTAAGAAAATGTGGCACATGTACACCATGGAATACTATGCAGCCATAAAAAATGATGAGTTCATGTCCTTTGTAGGGACATGGAGGAAGCTGGAAACCATCATTCTCAGCAAACTATCACAAGGACAAAAAACCAAACACCACATGTTCTCACTCGTAGGTGGGAATTGAATAATAAGAACACATGGACACAGGAAGGGGAACATCACACACTGGGGCCTGTAGTGGGGCAGAGAGGAGGGGGAAGGGATAGCATTAGGAGATATACCTAATGTAAATGACGAGTTACTGGGTGCAGCACACCAACATGGCACATGTATACGTATGTAACAAACCTGCACGTTGTGCACGTGTACCCTAGAACTTAAAGTAAAATAAATAAATTAATTAATTAAAGTTTTTTAAATTTTAAAATAGAGACGGGGTCTCACTATGTTGCCCAGGCTGGTCTCGAATTCCTGACCTCAAGCAGTCCTCCTGCCTCAGTCTCCCAAAGTGCTGAGATTACAGGCGTGAGCCACCACGCCAAGCTGCTTTGATACATTTAAAGTATGATGTGGTTCACTGAAATTGAGATGTGTGCCCTACTTTAAAAAAATTACTGAAATTGAGATATATGCCCAACTTTTTAGAAAATAGGTTGTATTTCTTTATTAACAAAAAAATTTTTAGACCGGTGTTTTTGCTGTTTCCCAGGCTGGACCGAAACTCCTGGGGTCAAGTAATCCTCCTGCCTCAACCTCTCTAGTAACTGGGATTATAGGTCTGTGCCACCATGACCAGCTGCCCAACTTTTAAAAATACACATTATTTTATAAAATACCTCACTGTGTTCAGTTGCATTTTGAGTTTTCTGTCTTTTGGAAGTATGGGACGCAAAACATTCTTCTACTATATATAAAGGGAAAATGAAGCACAGAGAAAAGCAGTGAGTTTATTTAGCATCACATAGTAGGAAATTAAAAGGCACCAGCTACTCATCTTTATTATAAAATATCATGTAATTAGTATCTAACAGCCATTATTTTCATAATAAAGTGATGCTATGTGAAATCAGTAAATCAAAGTACCCATTTCTGCACGATCTTGTATTAGAATTAACATATGTGATTTTTTTTTTGCCCAAGAATTTGTCTCAGTTCTATTGACTGTACTGACACAGTCAAGATAATGGCAGCATATATCATATCCCATGAGTGATATGCTTGAAATAAGCTTAATGACAGATGGAGGAAATGCTTGCTTCTGTTTCATTCCTATAGTCACGATAAGGGGTTTAGTTTGATTAGGGTAACACCAGCATGCATTAATGGCATAAAGAATCAGAAAGTTTCACTTTACTTTGCCATCATCATTTTGATAGCAGATTGACTCAATAAAGCTGAGATTCCCAGAGCATTAAGTAAAATATCTCTGAGGCATCTTTGCAAAGTTATTCTGTAACCTAGGCTGAAATACTGTGGTTATATCTTCCTTGGGGCTTCTAGTATTTTAATTATGGAGCAATTACAGAGCATTGCCTTCTTTCTTTTCACTGCTCCAGCCAAGTACCTGGGATTCTCTAAGGTAAAAGCAAAGGCCTTTCCCTGGGTCCTTGGGAAAAGCAGGGAAATCTAAGGCAATCCTGATGGAGTGCGGGTCTTTTTAAAAACTTTTTTAGAGTTGGCATCTTGAATAATTGTCTTCAGGGTGGTGAGCCATAGTTCACTAACCAAAGTTTCATTTAAATATCATGATGAATTGGCTGCGAAAAGAGGATGGGGAGGAATGTGAAAGGATTTGTATAACAAAGAACCATAAATCATCTCCGGTACAGTGGATCCCCTATCACTCAGCCTATGGGCTTGTCAGAGGAACTGCAGGGAGAAAGATGAGAGGGAAAAGGGTCTTCCAGCTTGGGGGGCTACAGCATCCCCCAACTTAGCAAGGTCCCAAACCAAGTCTTTCCTGAAGTATCATTCACTTATTCATTTTGGAAATATCTGTCAATTGCCTACTATGCGCAAGGCACTATTCTAGTTGCCATTAGACTGGGAAAGTATAAGGGTGCGGGATAGTACTACTTAGATGAGTAGGATACAGTCCCTGCTTTACTATTTATGAAGCATTTTTATGGCAAGGACCTAGCTTCTTTAGCATTAACATTAGTACACAATTAGGGTGTGCCCAACTTTATTAAACAGATGTATTTCTGAGCCTTTCTGGCATTAAAGTGAATGTCTATCAAGTGAATCTCTACATTCTTCATAAATCTGTCCCTGCTACCCTCAGTTGGAATTAATTTTTCTCCATCCCTGTGTTCCCATAGCCTTCTCTGTATATACACTCCATTTTCCTCAGTAGGCCTATTTGAGGCAATTGTCACGGAGTGGAAAGTGGAAAGAGCATGGGCTCTGCAGCCACACAGGCTCAAATTAGAATTCCAGCTCTATCACTTAATAGTTGTGTGTGATCTGGGTTAGTTTCTTTTTTTAAAAAAAAAATTTATTTCCATAGGTTTTTGGAGAACGTGGTTTGTGGTCACACAAGTAAGTTCAGTGGTGATTTGTGAGATTTTGGTGCACCCATCACCAACGCAGTGTACACTGAACCTGATTTGCAGTCTTTATCCCTCATCCCCTTCCCACTCCTTCCCCCTGAGTCCCCAAAGTCATTCTTATGCCTTTGCATCCTCATAGTTTAGCTCTCACTTATAAGTGAGAATATATGATGTATGGTTTTCCATTCTTGAGTTACTTCACTTAGAATTGTAGTCTCCAGTCCCATCTAGGTTGCTGCAAATGCTGTTAATTCATTCCTTTTTATGACTGAGTAGTATTTCATCGTCTATGTATACCACGGTTTCTTTACCCACTCGTTGATTGATGAGCCTTTGGGTTGGTTCCACATTTTTGCAATTGCAAATTGTGCTGCTATAAACATGCATGTGGAAGTATCTTTTTCATATAATGACTCCTTTTCCTCTGATCTGGGTTAGTTTCTTAACCTCTCTAAGCCCCAGTTTCCTCCTCTGTGGCATGGGGATACTAGTTCCTATTTTGGGGGACTTCATAAGTATTAAATGAAGTAAAGAATTCAGCATTTAGAAAAATGCCTGGACTATAATAAGCATTCAGTTGTTAATCATTGCTAGTAGGTATTTTATAGATGATCATCTTACAGGCAAGGAAACCAAAGCTCATAAAGGTTAAATAACTTAAGTACTGTACTTTGTAATTTGGAGGAAGTATAACATTGGATTTAAGAACTCTGGAGCCATGTTACCTTGTTCACCTTCCTTTTCTGCCATTTACTATTTATACAGCCCTGAGCCAATTTAATTACTCTAGGCTTTCATTTCTTTATTCATAAAATAAGGATGATGACTGATCATCTCTCACTCAATGCTTATTATGAGGATGAAAGGAGATGATATGTGTAAAGTGCTTGGCATCTAGCATGCAGTCAGACAATAGAAGCTACTATTATTACCAGAAGTCACCTAGTGGCCAAGTGGCAGGACTTAGATTTAAATCTAGTGGGTCTGACTCTCAAGCACTTGCCTTTTGCTGATAAACTCACCACCAGCTCCTTTTCTGTCCGAGCTGAGATTCTGAAGACTTAGCAGATGCTGTCAACACTTGAAAATGTTTTTTTCAAGTGTAATAAAGTTAATTGGTTGATTTTCTCTTTTGATGATTGCTTTGTATTTCACAACTATATACTCACATACCCATAATCTTGAACAGCTTTTCCCTCCTCAATCAACAGAATATGTATAATTTATAATATATGTTTATATACTGTATATATATTTTCCAACCTCATAAAGGAATAGCCAACATCTCAAAGGAACATACTGCTGCCTTCACCCACATGGACTTCTCAAAACACTTGCTTTTGAAAGAAATCATCATCCCAGAGGAAGCATTATAGGGAATTTCTTGCAATAAGGAGTAGTATCAAAATTCATTTGTGGAATGAAACCCAAGTGAAAAGGAAAAGCAAGGGCTTGCCTTCTTCCTCCCTGCAAACCCTGTCTTGGAATACTGTCCCTCCCCAGCCCCAGGAGGGGCGAGAACAGTAGGGTCAAGGAGTGGTGACCAGGTTAGCAACAAGGGCAACAGAGGGAGGAGACAAAAGAGCAGAAAGTGGAGGCTGCTGCCCAAATGCCTGAGCATGTTTCTTTGCTGAAAGAGAATGGCAGGACAACGACTCAAACTGAGAGAAGAGGGTGGAGGGGCAAGAGGACAGCTAATGGATGGGGTGGCCCAGCAGGGGTCAGAGGTCATGAGGGCACACAGTGAACTAATTGGCCACTCTGCATATTCACTTTCTGCTTCTAGCCTACAGCTGGGCCTTGAGAGAAAGGCCTGGAGGTGAAGCTGGCTTTATTTGCACCATAGATTTGAGGCCAACTGGTGAAAAGCAACCGGAACTGAAAAGGGAGACAAG
Organism: Nomascus leucogenys; assembly: GCF_006542625.1. Lineage (NCBI taxonomy): Eukaryota > Metazoa > Chordata > Mammalia > Primates > Hylobatidae > Nomascus > Nomascus leucogenys. The sequence continues at coordinate 5,520,913 of NW_022095769.1, forward strand.
AACTCTCTTTCCTCCTGCAGGAACATCTGGCCAGGGGCAGCCTTGTGCAAAAGAAAATGTGAAAGATTTCACTCCATTCATTCATACATTCATTCATTCATATATTCATACATTCATTCATACATTCATACATTCATTCATTCATTCATCATCATCATCATCATCATCTCCACATGTTAACTGGATGCTCCAAGAAATGTTACCAGATGGAGAAGGATTATAGACACCTTTAACTTGGAACATAGATGATTAGAGTTAAATTTGGGCTTCTGAGATCATCTAGTTCAGCCCTCTTGTTTTATACTTAAGGAAAAGAGAAAACGATTTGCTCAAGCTCACAGGAAAGTAGCAGAGGAGGGAGCAGAGCTCAGATCTTCTCCAAATTCAGAGATTTTTCCGGTACACACTTCTCAGAAACATAGTAGATGAAAACTTGTGTTGACTGGTGTGATTAACAGCTCAGCCTCTGGGTCAAACAGACTGGGCCAGAATGCCAGTAACTAGCTCTATAAACTTAGAACACTTAATCTTTCAAAGAATCAGTTTGTAGAAAAATACAATTGTTATGTGAATCAAGAGAGTTAAATGCACGTAGAGTGAGTACATGCTTTACAATAACTATGACTATTGCTATTACTTTAGAGCCCAGTATAGACTGTGCTTTTGATGATAAACATGTAACACAATGAACATTTCTCTTGCCATACATAATCTCTATGGGCCTGCCATCCCAAGATGAAAATCCTCCTTCTTCCTCAGTTTAGAGACCCATGAAGGTAGGAGGGAAACTTTAGAGGCCTGTTTGAACCTTTTACAGACAGAGCTGTCCAAATTTGGAATGAGCCAACTTTCAAAGAGTCAATATATGGGAAGGGCTTAAAGGGCTAGGCACGTAGTTAGCACTCAGTAAGGGTTAGTTATTGTTATTATTACTGGTAAGGAGGGAGTTCTTTGTCACTGCACGGGTTCAAGCATAAGGCTGGCTTACCCTTTGTCAGGAATGTTTAAGGTAGATTCATGGATTGGACAGAGTAACCTGGGCTCAGCTTTGTCTGTTATTCTGCTTTCCAGAGACTCTTTGTTTTACCCTCTTCAAAGGTCTGGCTGCATGAAGCAAGGAAGGGAAGCTGGGAACCTAATTGTTTTTCAAAGATTTCCATCAGGCCAGGTGTGGTGGCTCACAGCTGTAATCCCAGCACTTTGGGAGGTCAAGGCAGGCAGATCACTTGAGGCCAAGAGTTCAAGACCAGCCTGAGCAATGTGGCAAAACCCTGTCTCTACTAAAAATACAAAAATTAGCCAGGTGTGGTGGCACGTGCCTGTAGTGCCAGCTACTCAGGAGGCTGAGGTGGGAGGATCACTTGAACCCGAGAGGCTGAGGTTGCAGTGAGCTGACATCGTACCACTGCCCTTCAGCCTGGGCAACAGAGTGAGACTCTGTCTCAAAAGAAAAAGAAAAAAAGAAAAGATTTTCATAGGTCTTTATATTTTTCACTCCACCTTCATCCTTATTGTCTGAGGTACCTGGTAGACTGTTGTGGAGGGAATGTTTGTGTTTCCCCAAAATTAATATGCTGAATCCCTAGTCCCCAGTGTGATGGTATTTAAAGGTGAGGCCTTTGGGGAGTAATGAGTAATTAGGTTTAGATTAAGTCATGAGGGTAGGACTCTCTTGGTGGGATTAGTGCCCTTTTAAGAAGAGGATGAGAGAGAGTTCTCTCTCCATGAGCAAGGAAAGGCCATGTGAGGACATAGCAAAAAGGCAATTGTCTGCAAACCAAGAATCACACCACTGCATTCCCGGCTGGGTGACAGAGAGAGACCCTGTTTCAAAATAAAAACAAAAACAACCCACCCCCCAAGTGTCTTAGCCATTCTTGACTCTTTTCTAGTTCATATTTGAAGATTAGTTTGTAAGTTTTTTATATACTGTATATAAATATAAATATAGCCAAGTTGGGATTCTTTTTTTGGTATTGCATTGAATTTATAGATAAATTTGGGGGACGATTGACTGTGTTTATAACAGTGGGTATTTCTGTTCACAAACATGGTATATTGTTCTATTTATTTAGGGCTTCTTTTATGTCCATCAATAAAGTTTTATAATTTTCTTCATTTGGGTTAACACTTCTTTTATTAGATCTATTGCTAATACCTTTTAGTTTTGGCAGATATGTAACAGGGTCCCTTTAAGACTACATTTTCTAATTAGCTTTGCATGTGTATAGGAACGCATCTGACTTTTTCTATGTTGATTCTGAATCCAGCAACCTTGAGCAATCCTTTCAGTCGTTCTGATAGCTTGTCTATACATTATCTTGGATTCTCTATGTAAACAATCATATTGTCAACAAATAGCAACAATTTTACTTTTTCCTTTCCAATCCTTATGCCTGTTTATTTCCCTGCCTTATTGCATTGGCTGGGATAGCCAGTAAAATGCAACGAAATGAAAGAAGGTGGTGAAAGCAGATAGCTGTTAGTTAAAGGGACATGCCACCTTAACAGGGATATATCACCAGAGCTATTGGCTTTAGAGCTATGCTGTGCCTGCCAGACCTGTACCAGCAAAATGTATGTATCTTTGGTGTTCAAAATGTGTACACCTTTGGTGTTTGAGAGTAGGTATTTCTATTCTCATTTAATAGATAAAGAAACAGAAACTCAAAGAGGTAACCAGGTCTGTAAACCCAGCACTTTGAGAGGCTGAGGCAGAAGGGATTGTTTGAAGCCAGGAGATTGAAACCAGCCTGCACAATATAAGGAGACCTTGTCTCTACAAAAAATTTAAAAAACAAAAGAAACTCAAAGAGGTAAGTAACTTGCTAAAGACCACACAGTTTATAAGTGGGAGATTCACACCCAGATCTTCCGATTTCCAGTTGAATGCCATTTCCATGATTCCACACTTCCTTCCAGCTAGTTACCTGATAAATCTATCTGTGCTAATATGTTGCCCATCCCAGATAACATATTGCATTTTATCTTATTATTTATTTAGTTATTTATTTTTTTGAGGCAGAGTCTTGCTCTGTTGCGAAGGCTGGAGTGCAGATCATGGCTCACTGCAGCTGTGAACTCCTGGGCTCAAGCAGTCCTCCCACCATGGCCTCCCGAAGTGTTGGGATTATAGGTATGAGCTACCACGCCTGGCCGTAGAGTGCATTTTAAAAGAGATACTTTAGAACAAACAATGCTTTTGCCCATTTCAATGATTTTTTAACAGTGGGAGTTTTAGGCAAGTATCCTATTTTGCCTAAACAGAAGACTCTGCTTATTTATAATTTTTTAAAAACAGATTCATTGACTCTTAGAGTTGAATGGCTTCTTGTCTTATCCAACCCACTATGTAATGTAGTTATCCCTGTATTGCATCCCTGACAGATCATCCTCCAGCATTTACCAACTGCCAGGGATGGGTTCACCTCACCAGCAAGCTGTTGAATAAATTCTCATGTGAATCTACAATCTGCCCACTGATCTAGAGAGTTATGTTTTCTCCTCTACATGATAGCTCTTCACATCTTTGTTAGTTTCTCAGACTACTTGTCTCTAGGAGGTTTAGTTATTGTCTGAATGAGATAGTTTCCAGACTTCTCACTATCCTGGTCATTCTCCTCTCAGTGCTTTCTAGTTGGCCAATGTCCCTCTTGAAAATGTTGCCTAGGCCAGGTGCAGTGGCTCGCGCCTATAATCCCAGCACTTTGGGAGGCCAGGATAGGTGGATCCCTTGAGCTCAGGAGTTCAAGACCAGCCTGGGCAACATGGCAAAAACCTGTCTCTACAAAAAATACAAAAATTAGATGGGGCTGGGTTTGGTGGCTCATGCCTGTAATCTCAGCACTTTGGGAGGCCAACGTGGGAGGATTGCTTGAGGCCAAGAGTTCGAGACCAGCCTGGGCAACATGGTGAAACCCCATCTCTATTAAAAAAAATACAAAAATTAGCCAGGTATGGTGGCATGCGCCTTAGTCCCAGCTACTTGGGAGGCTGAGGTGGGAGGATTGCTTGAGCAGGGGAGGGGAAGATTGCAGTGAGCTAAGATAGCACTGCTGCCTCCAGCCTGGGTGACAGAGTGAGTCTCTGTCTCAAGAAAAAAAAAAAAAGAAAACAAAAGTAAAGAAAATGATGGCTAGGTTTTCAAGATGTATTCGGATTGCAAACAAAGTGGGCCTCATATCATCTGGACACAGTTACTTCTATTGATGCTGTCTAGATTTGTGTCTTTAGTAGCTATGACACACTGCTTATTTGTGGTGAGTTTAGGGTTAATTAAGCCCTCCATATGTTTTTTATTTGAACTGCATTTCTGAAAATATACTATTTGTATGTTAAAAAAGAGAAGAAAAATGCTTCTGAAGACAGGAATTTATATATATCCTCACTAAATTTAATAATTTGTGTGGTTACTTCATAATTGGCCATCTATAAATGTGATCAAGCATGCCTTCTGTATAGAGGCGAGGCCTGCACTTGCAGAATGCAAAGACAAATTGTCCTGCATTGCCTAATCATTCAGACCAGAAGCCATGGAGGTATATTTGTTTGTTTTTAATCTTTCATCCCCTATGCCCTTTCCTGCAGCACTTTGGAGCTCTCCAAGACAGAGCAAAGTCTGTGGGGAAGGAACCAGGACAGAAATCTACTCTGTTTTGGAGACAAATGGGGCAGCACCTGCAGCTTGGAGGCTGCCAGTAGGTTACCAGGAAACACCTGCTTGGTCAGGGGTAGGGAAAGTCATTAGGACTGCTGTCCCAGGACAGAATAAAACACTGTCCTCAAATTTCAGAATACTGGTACATTGGGATTTTTACTATAGAATTAAAATTCAATTTCTTTTTTTTGAGATGGAACCTTGCTCTGTCACCCAGGCCGGAGTGCAGTGGCGCTATCTTGGCTCACTGCACCTCTGCCTCCCAGGTTCAAGCGATTCTCATGCCTCAGCCTCCCAGGTGGCTGGGATTACAGGCGTGCACCACCACACCGAGCTAATTTTTGTATTTTTAGTAGAGACGGTGTTTTGCCATGTTGGCCAAACTGGTCTTGAACTCCTGGCCTCAAGTGATCCACCTGCCTCGGCCTCCCAAAGTGCTGGGATTACAGGCGTGAGCCACCACTTCCAGCCTCAATTTCTTACATGAAACCACTTCATGAATTTTTAAAAACCTTACTTGATGTTGGAAGATCCACAGGAAGGGAAGGGGCAGCAGGAGTGCTCTCCTCAGCTCAGTCTCACACCTCCTGGTTTAGTGAGATTGGCATCCACCCTTCCATCTGACTAGCACAAATCAACTTCAAGGTATGTTTTTGAGACCGAAATCCTAGCTACCCATATCTCCCTTCTGCCTATCCTGCTCAAAAACTCATACTTACAAATCAATAAACATCCTCCACCCCAACACATGCTCGTCATCTTCACTAAATACTTGTAACTTTACCTGTGTAGTATTCACAAGGACAGTGTTGTGTGTATCTAGCATTGACAATGCAATAATAAAAACTGCAAACATGTGGCACTTGTGATGTGCCACCCATTGTTCTAAGCACTTTATAGATGTGAACTCATTTCATGACGTTAATTCATTTCATCCAAAGGACAACAGTCCTGTGTGGTACATAATGTTATTATCTTTGTTTTACAGTTGAGGAAACTGAGGCACAGAGATTGTTTGTCCAAGGTCACACAGCTAAAAGTGGCAGAGTGGGACTGGAGTTCATACAGTCCAGCTCCAGTGCTCTTAACCACTATCTTACGTTGTCTCACTAAATTGTGGAGGGAGCTGCAATGGATTTCTGTGTGGGGTGTGCAGCCCCAGTCCTGGGTTTTTGTCCATGAGCTGTTCTTTGCCAAATGACTTCTTATTATAATCACCAAGAACATGATTACTTTCTTAGGACAGGAACTGCCAGCAGGCTTTAGCTCCTTTCTGGATGAGGAAACATAGGCTCGGAGAGTTAGTGTAGTCAGGGTCACATAGGGAATAAGTGACAGAAATAAGAATGTGAACCCAGCTCAGAGTGATTTTAGTGTCCAGACACCTCCGCTTAACCTACACAGTCGCAATGGTGAGGTCAAATCTTCAGAAAGAGCTAAGACACTCTCCATACCCTCTTTTGCATGGGATAGAGAATATACGGGGGCCCTTGTTCAGGGAAAAAATCATCATAATCATTACTGAAACATCTTGTCGAAGATCCACTGGGTGCTGGATGCTATAATGTGGGATTATTTAAACTTCAATGTGAGGATCCCTGAAAGTATGAGTGTTTCATCATCAACTTGGCAGAAGTTAGCTGAAGGGTAATTAAGCCTCCTGTCCTAAGATAGGTTTCTTCATTTCTTGAGCTGACGGGTTGAATTAAGTTACTGCTTCTCATATATAGCTCTCTGGCTTTCGCTTTTATTTTATTTTTTAAACTGGTGATAGCAGCAATAGGAGGCCCTTGCTTTTAGATCAAGCATAGCTTTATTTTTTTTCAGGATGCGAGTCAAGGGCATAGTTCCTAAAGAACCGTGTGGCGATGTCTGGGATCGCTGGAGTGTGCACTTTTATTTTATTTTATTCTATTTTATTTATTTTATTTTATTTTATTTATTTTATTTTTTTGAGACGGAGTTTCACTTTGTCACCCAGGCTGGAGTGCAATGGCGTGATCTTGGCTCACTGCAACCTCCGCCTCCTGGGTTCAAGTGATTTTCCTGCCTCAGCCTCCCAAGTAGCTGGGATTACAGGCATGCGTCACCACACCCAGCTAATTTTGTATTTTTAGTAGAGACAGGGTTTTGCCATGTTGGTCAGGCTGGTCTTGAACTCCTGACCTCAGGTGATCCACCCACCTCAGCCTCCCAAAGTGCTGGGATTACAGGCGTGAACCACTGTGCCCAGCCAGGATGTGTACGCTTCTATGCATACACATGCACCTGGCACAGACAAGCACACATACTGCCACATTCATGGTGCGAATCCCCGGAAATAAGGGTGGCCGTCAGGGGGCCAGCAAGTGCATGGTGTGGTCTCCATTCCCGGGTGCATTGATGTGGCCTGCCATGCCCTGCTGGGTTGAGGTAGGCCTGTTCTGTCTGCCCTGAGTCCTGGCTGGGTCATTCTTTCCAGGAGTGTGGGGATACGGTTTCTATCAGGCCTGCCCAACACATCCCCCTGGTCTTGGATCAGCAGGGCAGGCTGGCAGGAATGCTTACCTCAGAGCCCCTAAGCAGGGTTTAGGTCAGTGACCTCTCCACTCCCCACCCTGGCCAGCAGTCCTCCAGCAACGATGCCAAGGATGCTTATTTATTTGTTTGTGTATTTATTTATTTATTTATTTATTATTGTTTTGAGATGGAGTCTTACTCTGTCGCCCAGGCTGGAGTGCAGTGGTGCGTTCTCAGCTCACTGCAACATCCGCCTCCCAGGTTCAAGTGATTGTCCTGCCTCAGCCTCCCAGGTGGCTGAGATTACAGGTGTGCACCACCATGCCCAGCTAATTTTTGTATTTTTAGTAGAGGTGGGGTTTCACCATGTTGCCCAGGCTGGTCTCAAACTCCTGATCTCAGGGGATCTGCCCACCTCAGCTTCCGAAAGTGCTGGGATTACAGGCATGAGCCACCACTCCCATCCCCAGGGATGCTTTCTTAGGTCATAAGGGAAAGCATTGTTGCTGCCCTGTGGCCAGGCAAACAAGCTGCTGGCTTTGAAGTCACAGGGGATTTGCTCGGGCTGGAGTTGGGAGTCTGAAGGAGAGGCCTCCATGCCTCCCCGAAGCCTCGCTGTGTTTATTAACTCCACCTGCCTACCCGGGCCTGGTGTGTTTGATGTCTCGGGAGAAGCAGGAGGAGGGAGGCACGCTCTGGGGGTCCTCTGAGAGACATCTTTCAGCCCCTGCTGAGCCTCCCGTCCCACCTGGTCTGAACAGAAGGAAGACCAGGCCCAGGTCCAGAAGGGCTAGTGACAGGCCTGTAGTGAAGGGGACACCTAGTCCCCTCCCTTCAAGGTAGTTTACAGGAGTGTGGTCCAGGGCCAGTTGGAGAGTAGGCTGCTTCCCTTGGTCATTGTCTTTATTCAGGTGGCATCCGGTGAGAATGAAAGTCAAGGGAAGACTTGAAGAGAGAAAGAGACATCCAGAGGCAGCGCTGGTGCCTTAAGGGCCACAGCAGGTCTCTCCACTTTGCCCTGAGGTCCCCAATCACACCTCTGCCAGGTGCCTCCCTGACTCCTGCCCCATGCTTCACCCCTTCTCCCCACCAAAGCAGCATGAGTGGGCAATTTGCCATTTCCCAGCGACAGCTCAGAAGCCTTAGGTAATGACCAGAGACATTGCCCACCCACCCCCTACTCACACTCAATAAAATGCACTGATGAGGAATCCATGGAGTGGGGAAGAAAGTTCTAGAGAGCCGGAGCCTGCGTAAAACAATGCTTGCCTCTCTGGGCTTGCCTTGCCCCAGGATTTCACTATGTTCCAAATCACGTTTATTACCTTTCAGGGTTGGGCCATGGGAATGGGATAAGAAGCAAAGCATTATTTTTAACCAGTTCCATGTCCCATACAATATTAGCCATGAATAGCTCCACCTCTCCCCCACAACTTCCCTATCAGCCACATTCTAACGCCCCCACCCCCAACACCGCTCTCTAGTCTGTCTCTGTCTGCCTGCTCCCCCTACCCCTGACATGTTGCAATTCAGAAAGAGCTTGTTTATGATAAGACCTTGAAATCTGGAGTTATAAATCCTGCCCAGGGCGGCTGCCCTATCTCTGTGCTAATGCTTGTGGTGCCAAAAGGAGGCTCACCTGGTTGTGACCCATTCCCTCTTACTCCCTGAGGAGTTCCCTGCTCCTCCTCTGCAAACACAGGACAATGGGCAAATGGGAGTTACCTGTTCCAACAGGTGTTAGCGGGGCCTCACTTTCCTACAGGGTGATGAGAAGGTCACCCTCTGGCCCACCCACGCTGGGCATTCCTGTGATTGTGAAAGCCCACCTTCGAACATGACCCTCCCTCTCCCCCACCCTCCCATGACTTCAGCTACAGGAGACTGAGCCCATCTCAATGGCTTTAAAAGTCCCCACTTGAAGCTACTGAGTCCACCAACTAGAGAGCAGGCAGCACCTGCACTGCCTGGAGGGCCCTCGTGCTGCCTCTTTATTCTGTACAGGCCTCTGTCATTGTGTTTACACCATATTGCAGTTGGCAGTTGTTAGCCTTCCCTACTAAGCTATGGGTCCCTTAAGGGAAGACACCGTTTCTGATTCATCACTGAATTCCTAGGCCCCAAAGACTGCATAGAACATAAATATTTGTTAAATGACTAGGTGAATGGTGTCATCCCTACCAGCACATATTTCTTCAGGGTATCTTATGTGCAGCGACTCTGCTAAGCAGTAGGGATACAAAGATTAATTGGACACCATTCCCACTCTCAGGGGCTTATGCTGGAGTCGGGGAGACCCACTGAAGCTTCACTTCCCTAGAGGTCAGAGGAAGAGCTGGATCTGGGGACCCCAGGAAGCTGCTTTGACAACCAGAGGCCTGGGGTCTTGGGAAAGTTTGCCCAGAGTGAACTTACCACAGATGCCAGAGACTCAGATACCTATTCACCGTTGGTCTTGGTCTATTCCAGAGTGGAGCTGATAACTTGCCAACTAACAGCATGTGGAGGCTTTTCCTTTATGACTTGTATCCTCCTCTCAACAATGGGAAGAAAAGTAATTTCTAGTATCCTCGCTTGGAATGGATTTTTCAGCCCTTTAGCTCTGGGAACAGAAGAAGGGAAACTGGCCCCCACTGGGCCCTAGCTGGAGCTGTGCTTGTTAGCTGGGCCCCATACTATTTGGTTTGAGCTGCCTGTGGATTTGAGGCCACAGCTGCCTCCATCCTCAGGAGGAAGGAATGAGGAGGTGGAGGCGTCCGTCTGGAGTTCAGTTCATCCCAACACACATTAATTGAATGCCTCATCTGTGCCAAGCATGCTGGACAGTGGAAATAGAGAAATTAACATCATGGCTGTAGCTCCTCCTTTCAGACAGGGACTGATATCTCTGAGAACCTGCGGGAAGAAGGACAGCCAGTCGATCTCTAGGGGACTGAGAGTCAGCCCACGTGATATGAGAGGCTGTTGCATCCCAATGCCATTGTCTCATGGAGGGGACCTTTACTGTGTGGAGTGGGGGCCTAGCAGTGTATGTGTGGGCAGTGTGGTGCAGTGTCCATGGGTGGCGTTTTCTGTGTGGCTCTTTGCAGTCAGTGCTTTTGAAGCTTTTCATGTGAAGTACCATTAGTGGCAGAGAGTGAATTCACACTTCACAAGGGGCATGGGGTTTTAGATCACTGCACACAGAAACTTTCTTTGAAGCCCCATGTTTTGTCTTAAAAGTACATTTAGGCCGGGCGTGGTGGCTCATGCCTGTAATCCAGCACTTTGGGAGGCCGAGGCAGGTGGATCACAAGGTCAGGAGACCGAGACCATCCTGGCTAACACAGTGAAACCCCGTCTCTACCCGGGCATAGTGGCGGGCGCCTGTAGTCCCAGCTACTCGGGAGGCTGAGGCAGGACAATGGCGTGAACCCGGGAGGCGGAGCTTGCAGTGAGCCGAGATTGTGCCATTGCACTCTAGCCTGGGCAACACAGCGAGACTCCGTCTCAAAAAAAAAAAAAAGTACATTTAAATTTTCTATTTTCTACCATAATCCATCAGTTTGCTTTTATTGAAAAATGCAGTTAACATTTCTTATATCTGAATAAAATGGACACTCCAGGAAGATAAGCCATCTTTCCTGGGACTTCTTGCAACCTCTGGCTCACAGCCCTATTACCCTAGGTTGAGAAGCTTGCCTTTTGGGACATCAGGCCCAGAGGTACCACATTCAGGGTGTCACCCCAAAGTGGATTTCTAACACACTTGCATGGCCTATGCCCTTGACCCGGAAACACTCTTCTGGATTTGGCCTATGCTGCCCTGGTCACACACTCCTTCAGTCTGACCCCACAGGACCATCCCTCCACCTCTGGGCTTATCCTGGTCCCTACAGCAGGGTTTGGAGATCAGGTGGCCAGTGACCATATTCCCCAGATGTCTGGGGCAATGGCCGTCAATCTTTTTGGAGTCTCCTTCACAGAGAATGAGTAAGGCAGAAGCAGCAGTGAGCATGGGATCCTGAGGGGAGTTCACAACAACTCACACGGCCAGGTGCGGTGGCTCACGCTTGTAATCGGAGCACTTTGGGAGGTCAAGGCGGGCAGATCACCTGAGGTCAGGAGTTGGAGACCAGCCTGGCCAACATGGTGAAACCCTGTCTCTACTAAAAATACAAAAATGAGACATGGCAGCACATGCCTGTAATCCCAGCTACTTGGGAGGCTGAGGCAGGAGAATCGCTTGAACCCAGGAGGCGGAGGTTGCAGTGAGCCGAGATTGCACAACCGCACTCCAGCCTGGGCGACAGAATGAGACTCCGTCTCAAAAAAAAACCAAAAACAACTAACAGCTAATGCAGATACTTGAACTAATTGTCTCTCTAAAGGGTCCTGGTCTAGGGATTGTTCTCACAACTGCCTTGGTAGCTTTAGCACAATACCCCATTTAGTGTTCCCTGACACAATTGCTTTATCTGTACGAGGAAACAGAGTCAAGACTACATTTTATCTGGTAATGGAGAAGTTCTATGATCCCAAGTCCATATAGGTTTATTATGGATTCACTGTATTAGTGTTTTTTAAGTTTTTAAAGAGGTGTGATGCCTTCATTTTTTCACTCACACATTAATGCATTTTCTTATTCATTCAAAAAGTCTTTATAGAGAACCTACTATGCTTCAGGCACTGTATGAAGTCCTGGAGGTATAGTGGTAAGCAAGAATGGCATGGTCTGGGCCCCCTTAGAATTTGCAAGTGGGAGACGAAGTTAAACAAATGGTCTCCATGGAAGCAAACAAAGCAAGTTGAGACGGGGCAAGCCCAGGGCTTTCTCCTGCTGACTGCTCCTGGATGTTCTGCCCAATAGCCTAAGAACACAGTTAGTAGGTCCTGGACTAAGTCACGGATAGCAATAGATTGTCTATTATTCCTCATATGGAAAGTAAAAACAAACATAAAATGAAATTCACCTCCAAGTCCTTCCACCTGCTCGACTGCCCCAGAGAAAATGCACCAAACCTTAAGTGTGCAAACACACTTAAGAGTAAAGAAATTCATTATTTCATTTAGTCCTCACATTAGGGCTGTGAAGTTAAGTGCCATGATTCTCTCCATTTCAAAGATACAGAACCTGAGACCTTAGGGAGGTGAAGCTCACCTGGCCAGGATGGGAGTAAGATGGAGTTTACAAATAGGTGGGGAGGAGGAATCTTTGGGGCATGACTCTTTTGAGACAGAGTCTCACTTTGTCACCTAGGCTGGAGTGCAGTGGCATGATCTTGGCTCTTGGCTTACTGCAACCTCCGCCTCCTGGGTTCAAGGGATCCTTCCACCTCAGCCTCTCAAGTAGCTGGGACTACAGGTGCATGCCACCACACTCAGCTAATTTGTGCTAGGATTACAGGCATGAGCCACCATGCCTGGCGTCTCTTGATTTTACTGACCAGTGCTGGGCTGGAGGCTTCCAGTGACTCTCCAGACAGATCCCGATGGTTCTGGAGACTCTGCCACTGCCCCTTATCTTTTCTCCCCATGGCGCACGTGGATTTGATGGCTCTAGGTGCTAAAAACTCTGGACTCTAGAACTCAGCTAAGGAATTGCAGAGCTGATGGGACAATGGAAATATGTGCAACGTGTCCGAACAACCCACAGCCCTGCCTCCTCCGCCCCAGACTGACCAATGACCCCTAAGCCAGTGAATGCATTGTTCCTTTTTTTTTTGAGATACAGTCTTGCTGTGTCGCCCAGGCTGGAATGCAAGTGGCACAATCTCGGCTCACTGCAACCACTGCCGCCTGAGTTCAAGTGGATTCTCCTGCCTCAGCCTCCTGAGTAGCTGGGATTACAGGAGCACGCCACTGCGCCCAGCTAATTTTTTTTTTTTTTTCGTATTTTCAGTAGAGACAGGGTTTTGCCGTGTTGTCCAGGCTGGTCTCGAACTCCTGACCTCAAATGATCCGCCCGCCTCAGCCTCCCAAAGTGCTGGGATTACAGGCGTGAGCCACTATACCTGGCCCTAATGGTTTGTTCCTAAGAAACTTGGCATGGCCTTGGCAACTGACAATCGTGACAAAGGATTGTCACTTCCACCCTTCGCCTTTGGAGTATCTTCATCTGAGCCTTCACTGCCCTTAAAGGAAAATTCAATTGAATTTGGAATGAGTGAGGTTGTACAGCTAATCATGTTTAGAGTCACCTTCCTATGACATTAAGGCCTCCAGGAGAGTCACTGAAAAGTCTGTGAGGTCTGCTAATTCTATTGAGAGTGAGGAATGTGTTTATTCTTCCAAGGGGCAAAGATCCCCCACTCAAAATGACGCTGCCACATTGTGTAACCAGGAACGTGGGTTGTTTCTGATGTAAACAGATGGCCAGGGGTGGACCTGCCAGGATCCCGGGTCTCCTTTTCCCAGAGGTGTTTCTTATGAATGGTTGTGCCCAGTGAAGCAATTTCCTGCCTTGTAAACTGCTGCCCACCAAACCACATCTCCTATCTATCGCTGCCTGGCTCTGGGTCATAAAACAATTCCCCAGAAACCAATCAGAGCCCGATTAGGAGACCTTGAGTAACAGGAAAATTACCCTCCACCTGCCGATGTAATGACACTTTGCAAGCTAGTGGCTTTGCAGTTTCTGAACATAAACATCACATGCTTTACCCCATGCCCCACCTCTGCTCATCTGAGATGTGGGGGCTACATATTTGATTCTCAGGCCCTGGTTCACTCTGCTGGGGCACCGGCTGACCAGTGACCCATTACCTTGACCTGACACCCTGCAGCCTGGAGAACACATTTCACTCTGTCAGATCATGATTTACAGAGCCAGGGCAAGAGAAGTTCAGGCAGTGGTCTCAGGCATGCAGAGCTGGGTTGGGGGAATCAATGAGGACAGAGAATTTGGACTGAAACACTACGAATTCATTGATTTGGACATTCACTTTGCGTTGTGGGTCTTTAGCCTGGAATGCCTCCTCCACTGTCCTCTGCTCCCCATTCACCTGGTGAACTGTCACTCATTCTTCATGACACAGTTTACGTATCTACCAAGGAAACTTCTCTGATTGCCATCCAAGCAGAATTTCCTCTGTTGTCCTGTCAGTATTCTTTCTAACACTTACACTCTGTAATTGAAATCACTTGCTAAGTTGTCTGTCTCCCCAGCCAGGCTGGTAACTGCTTCAGGGCATTTTAGAATCCCCACCACCCACTACCATGCCTGACTCAAAGTCAGTGTGCAAAAGAGGTTTGTTGAATGAGCACTCACCCTCAAGTGCAGTGTCTCCCCACTACACTTACGTGTTTTGCATATTGAAAATGTACAAAGAATATAGTCAAAGGAATGAAGAACCTGGGTTAGGCTGGTAGGCATAACATAAGGTCTTTGTCCTTAAGAAGTTTGCAATCTGATTTTCTTTCTGTGAATAGTAGGAGTATTTGCAGGTGGTATACGGCATGAGTGTTGGGTTTTTTCCCCCCTTTTAGTGCCAGCTCGAAGCTGAACTGAGTTTGAGAGGCGGCCTGTTTTTCTTTAGCTCTCTCAATTGTTTTAACTTTCACTTTTAGTTTAGTACTAAACAAGGCACACTTCCAACTATCCATAGTAATACACTAGCCATAAAACACCACCCAGGACTGCCATTTTCATCTCTTCTTTCTCCTTATCCCCAGCGATAGAAGTAATACCAATGACTTGCTTCTTCCTTTGAATCTTGGGAGGCCCCAGAGAGTGATGGTGATGGTGGTGGTGGGAGGTGTGTATTGGGGTCATTTTCCAAACAGAAAACTAGTAAACTCCATGAGACACATACACACATTCACTTATTCGAAGAATATCTACCAAGTGCCAATGTGTGTCAGGTACCAGATGCCGGGGACAAACCAGTGAACAAAACACCACATCCCTGCTCTCACAAAACCTATATTCTGGTGGGAGGAAGACAGTGACAGCAGGGAAGGGGCCCACTGTGCTATCTCATGTTGTATTCCTGAATTGGACGCTAATGATGAACATTTATTGAGCCCTTTCTTATGTACCAGGCAAAGGGCTTTATGCATCTTCTGTCTCATTTAATCCCCGGACAACCCCATTTTCAGGTAAGGAAACATTCAGAGAGGTTAAGTTGCCTTCCAAATATCTCACAGCTAGTAAGTGGTAGAGTCAGGATTTGAAATCAGATTTGAATTACTCCTTACTCTGAGCTCTTAACCACAACTCTATAAGGCAGCAGTAAATATTTACTAGACGAACAAATGAGTAGATAAATGGTTAACCCTAACTACAGTGGCAAACTATTGTTTTGTCTCCATGATACAAACATGAGCAACATGCTTAAGTTTTTCATTGACTTATTGATTCGAGTGCCCCAAAGTGTGGTTCCTGAAAGTAGATTTTGTAATGATTAAGAAACAAGTGTCTTTCTTGTTACTATCCGTGTTTCCTGGACAAGACAACCTATTTTATGAAAATAATGATGAATTATAATGGAAAAAGTTGTACAAAAGAAAGTATCACCTTAAGTTCTCTTTTCTGGCTTTGAATGTGTGGGTTTGTGATAAAGTCTCTGTATTAGGCTGAATGAATGACCCCCAAAGATAGCAGGTCCTAACCCTCCATCCTGTAAATGTCACATTAAAAGGAAAAAGGGTCTTTGCTGATGTGATTAAGGAAGATTATCCTAAGCAACACAGTGGGCTGTGAATACAATCACATGTATCCTTATAAGAGGGAGGAAGAGGGAGACTTGACACAGAAGAGAAGGCGATGTGACCACGGAGGCAGAGATAGGAGTGATGTGGCCACAAGCCAAGAACTGCTGACAGCCAATAGAGGCTGGAAGAATCAAGGTAAGATCCTCCTAAATTTCGAGTGAGTGACAGCCTGTTGACAGCCTGATTTTGGTCCAGTGACACTGATTTTGGACTTCCGGCCTCCAGAACTGTGAGAGAACAAATTTCTGTTATTTAAAGCCACCACATTTTTGGTAATTTGTTACAGCAGCAAGGGGGAACTGACAGAATCTCCTAGAGGAGGAAGCAGTAGGGAAACGAAGTCTTCAGCAGGCAGTGCAGGTGATTCAGAAATATTCACTCAGTTATCTTTTTGGTCAGGATGCCCAAAAGAAATCCTATCTTGGAAAGCAAAGATACCCATGCACATATGAATCCACCTCCTTCCCCACCCTCCTTTTTCACCTTTCTCTGCTTTGTTCTTCTTTCTAGTATGTATCAACACTCGTATATTTGTTTATTTAGTATATATTTAGTATATTGTTTAGTTTTTGTTGGCTCCCACCCAGTTGAATGTAAACCCCATGGGGAAGTGACCTTTTATAAACTGCTTTCCTTCCCACACCTAGAGAAGTATGTAGCATATAGTAAGCACTCAATAAACACTTGTTTACTAATGTGGTTTGGCTCTGGGTCTCCACCCAAATCTCATGTCAAATTGTAAATCCCAACGTTGGAGGTGGGGCCTAGTGGGAGGTGATTGGATCATGGGGGTGGTTTCTAATGGTTTTAGCACCATCCCCCAGTGCTGTCTCCTGCTAGAGTTCTCATGAGATCTGGTCACTTGAAAGTGTGTAGCATCCAGTAACCAAAACAGCATGGTACTGGTACCAAAACGGATATATAGACCAATGGAACAGAACAGAGCCCTCAGAAATAATGCCACACATCTACAACTATCTGATCTTTGACAAACCTGACAAAAACAAGAAATGAGGAAAGGATTCCCTATTCAACAAATGGTGCTGGGAAAACTGGCTAGCCATATGTAGAAAGCTGAAACTGGATCCCTTCCTTACACCTTATGCAAAAATTAATTCAAGATGGATTAAAGACTTAAATGTTAGACCTAAAACCATTAAAATCCTACAAGAAAACCTAGGCAATACCATTCAGGACATAGGCGTGGGCAAGGACTTCATGTCTAAAACACCAAAAGCAATGGCAACAAAAGCCAAAATTGACAAATGGGATCTAACTAAACTAAAGAGCTTCTGCACAGCAAAAGAAACTACCATCAGAGTGAACAGGCAACCTACAGAATGGGAGAAAATTTTTGCAATCTACTCATCTGACAAAGGCCTAATATCCAGAATCTACAATGAACTCAAACAAATTTACGAGAAAACAACCCCATCAACAAGTGGTTGAAGGATATGAACAGACACTTCTCAAAAGAAGACATTTATGCAGCCAACAGACTGCATAAATGCTCATCATCACTGGCCATCAGAGAAATGCAAATCAAAACCACAATGAGATACCATCTCACACCAGTTAGAATGGCCATCATTAAAAACTCAGGAAAGAACAGGTGCTGGAGAGGATGTGGAGAAATAGGAACACTTTTACACTGTTGGTAGGACTGTAAACTAGTTCAACCATTGTGGAAGTCAGTGTGGTGATTCCTCAGGGATCTAGAACTAGAAATACCATTTGACCCAGCCATCCCATTACTGGGTATATACCCAAAAGATTATAAATCATGCTGCTATAAAGACACATGCACACATATGTTTATTGTGGCACTATTCACAATAGCAAAGACTTGGAACCAACCCAAATGTCCAACAATGATAGACTGGATTAAGAAAATGTGGCACATGTACACCATGGAATACTATGCAGCCATAAAAAATGATGAGTTCATGTCCTTTGTAGGGACATGGATGAAGCTGGAAACTATCATTCTCAGCAAACTATCGCAAGGACAAAAAACCAAACACCACATGTTCTCACTCATAGGTGGGAATTGAACAATGAGAACACATGGACACAGGAAGGGGAACATCACACACTGGGGCCTGTTGTGAGGTGGGGGAGGGGGGAGGGATAGCATTAGGAGATATACCTATTGTTAAATGATGAGTTAATGGGTGCAGCACACCAACATGGCACATGTATACATATGTAACAAACCTGCACGTTGTGCACATGTACCCTAGAACTTAAAGTATAATAAAAAATATATGTATAAAAAATAAAATAAAACAAAACTACCATTCAAAAAAAAAAAAAAAGGAAGTGTGTAGCACCTCCCCCTTCTCTCTCTTTCTCCTGCCTGCCACGTAAGACGTGCTTGCTTCCGCTTTGCCTTCCACCATCATAGTAAGTTTCCTGAGGCCTCCCCAGAAGCAGAAGCCTGTATAGCCCACATAACCGTGAGCTGATTAAACCTCTTTTCTTTATAAATTATCCAGTCTCAGGTATGTCTTTATAGCAGTGTGAGAACGGACTAATACATCAACCAAGTGAATGTCATGTTACTGAAGAGCCTGACATCGTATTAGGGATATGATAATATCACATTACAGCATAACATACTACTAAGATGCTTCCTAAGGTACCACTTTAAAGAATAACCAAGACACAGCCTATGTTTGTGTAACATTGTTTTTCATTTTCTACAGCAGCAGCGTTTATTTTTATTTTTTAAATTATTTTTTCTGAGACAGGGTCTCGCTCTGTTGCCCAGGCTGGAGGGCAGTGGTGCAATCTTGGCTCACTGCAGCCTTGACCTCCTCAAGCAATCCTCTCACCTTAGCTTTCTGAGTAGCTGGGACCACAGGTGCACGCCACCATACCTGGATTTTCTTAATTTTTAGTGGAGACAAAGTCTTGCTGTGCTGCCCAGGCTGGTCACAAACTCCAGGGTTCAAGAGATCCACTTGCCTTGGCCTCCCAAAGTGCTGGGATTATGGGTGTGAGCTACCACACCTGGCCAACAACACTAATTTCTATTTCCTACTTCGTTTAGGGCCCAAATCTTGGAATTATTTTGGATCACTCTTTCTCACATTCCACATCTAAACCATCAGAAAATCCTGGTATCTTCAAATCCTCTACCTTAAAAATACACAATCAGATCACCTCTCATCACCCATGCTTAGATTATGGCAACAACTTCCTGATAATCTCTTTGCTGTCACTGTTGGCACTCCCTTCCCCAAAAGCTCAGCAGTCAGAGGGATCCTTTTAAAACAGAAGTCGTACCTTGTCCTTGCTGTATTCAAAATTCTCTGCTGGCTACCAGCTCACACAAAGTAAAAGCCAAAGTTCTTACAGCAGTTGGCAGAAGTCCTTACGAATGGTCACAAGGCCCTTTGTCATCGTGCCCCTGCACCTGTTTACCTCTGTGAACCACAACTTTCCCTCTCTCTCTGCTCTAGCTGCTCTGCTATATGTTTCTGTTCCTGCCCCAGGGCCTTCGCACTTGCTGTTACCTCTGCCTGGAATGCTCTCCTCCTAGATGTCCACATGGCTCACTCAGCAGCCTTAGGGCTCTCAGACGTCACGTTCTCAGTGGCCACTCTCTTCTTCCTTGTCCATACTGTTTAAAATGGCTGCCAGGCTGGGCACAGTGGCTCACGCCTGTAATCCCAGCACATAGGGAGGCCAAGGTGGGCAGATCACCTGAGGTCAGGAGTTCCAGACCAGCCAACATGGCAAAACCCTGTCTCTACTAAAAAATACAAAAATTAGCCGGGCATGGTAGCGTGTGCCTGTAGTTCCAGCTACTCAGGAGGCTGAGGCAGGAGAATTGCTTGAACCCGGGAGGTGAAGGTTGCAGTGAGCCGATATCATGTCACTGTACTCCAGCCTGGGCCACAGAGTGAGACTCTGTCTCAAAAAAAATTAAAAATAAATAAATAAAAATCAATGGCTACCCCTAGTATCTCCTTTACCTGCTATAATTTGCATAGATTTTTTTTTTTTTTGAGATGGAGTTCACTCTTGTTGCTCAGGCTGGAGTGCAATGGCACTATCTCAGCTCACCGCAACCTCCACCTCCCGGGTTCAAGCGCTTCTCCTGCCTCAGCCTCCCGAGTAGCTGGGATTACAGGCATGCGCCACCATGCCTGGCTAATTTTGTATTTTTAGTAGAGATAGGGTTTCCCCATATTGGTCAGGCTGGTCTCAAACTCCCCACCTCAGGTGATCCGCCTGCCTCGGCCTCCCAAAGTGCTGGGATTACAGGCGTGAGCCACTGCACCCGGCCAATTTGCATAGATTTTTAAAATCATCTGACACACACACATACACATACATATATTCACACATTTATTTGCTATCTCCCTGACTAGAATGCAGGGTTCATGAAGGTAAGGATTTTTATCTATTTGGTCTACTGATAGATCTCCAGTGTCTAGAACAATAGTGCTTGACATGCAGCAAGTGCCAGTAAGTATTTCTTGAATAAATGAAGGGGAAATATTATTTTGAATTATACATTTCCAAAAGCAAAGATATACACAGAAGATCTTGTAATGGCTCGGGAAATCAGACATGTTTTCCTTATACTGGTATTTTTTGGTCTTTTTAAAAAATTAGCTTTATCCATTTATTACCTTCAACCTTCATAATTAATTGGGGATAATTTATTATTATTTTATTTATTTATTTATTTATTTTTATTATTATTTTTTTGAGACGGAGTCTTGCTCTGTCACCCAGGCTGGAGTGCAGTGGCGCTATCTCGGCTCACTGCAAGCTCTGCCTCCAGGGTTTGCACCATTCTCCTGCCTCAGCCTCCCGAATAGCTGGGAATACAGGCGCCCGCCACCACGCCCGGCTAATTTTTTGTATTTTTAGTAGAGACGGGGTTTCACCGTGTTAGCCAGGATGGTCTTGATCTCCTGACCTCGTGATCCGCCTGCCTCGGCCTCCCAAAGTGCTGGGATTACAAGCGTGAGCCACAGCGCCCGGCCTTAATTGGGGATAATTTAATATATTAGTTCATTAATGATGTCAAGACAATATGGCACAGGAAAGAAATCTTTCTTTGGGGAATATAACAGTGTGTATCTGGTGAAAAAATAAAAGACGGGGAAAGAAACATCTTGTTTTTGTGTTGCGTGATCTGTTGGTGTAAACGTACATATGCAGATCGCGTGAAGCCTGCTTTGGTGTTTCCTGCTGTTGATGTTGTCCCCCTCATATTTGCTTTGCGGGTTCTCCCTTAGAAAGTGTTTTCTCTATAGGCATGCACCCAGGAAAAAGGAATGTTCATCCAGGCACGTGCAAAGTCCTGCACGCTCTAAAGATTCATTTGTAAAATAGTCATGTTATAAATCTCGGCACACAATCCAGTATTTGTCCAGCTAGAATGACCTCTGCACCCAGAAGAAGAGGAGGAGGGAGGGGGGTGGGGAGGAGGGGCCTAACAGGCACTTGGTTCAGCTGATTGCAATTTCTCATAAATATTCAGCCTGTGTGATGCTGTTGGGATGTGTCTGAAGCATGAAGACATGGATATGTCACATCTCATTTTCCAGAGCAGCTTTGGATGGCGTGTTTGAATTAATTCCTAAGTCAAAGGGGACACATCGACCCTGATTTTCCTTGGACAGAAGTTAGCTCCCACCCCTTCCTGACCCTCACTCTTCCTTGCTCACTGGGATCCTCCATGATCCCCAACCCGCTTTGTAGAACACAAAGCCACTTTTAGTTCCATCTTCCCAGTGCTCTCTGTGGCCCTCCCACTCATATAAGATCATCACATTTTATCTTCTTCTTTTCCTAAGGAGGACAAAGACTCTCTGCAGTGAAGTCTTTCTCTTCTCCTCAGGCCTCTCCTTCCCGACTCAGCCTTGGTTTACCACTGAGATTTGCCATATACCACACAGATGAACAAAAACGTTACCAATTATTGGCAGTTTTTTTTTTTTTAACCAAACGTCAACTTGGTGATGAAGTTATCTGGAAATGTCAACCAAACCCAGAAGACTACACAAGACTACAGGAGAAGGCACTCCGGGGTGAGATGATACTAACATACAATACCCATTGTATACATAGTTCTAAGTGTTTAACATATATTAACCCTCTTACTTCTCAAACAATCTTATAAAGTAGGTAGTACCATTATCATTCCAGTTTCACATAGCAGGACACTAAGGAGGACCAGGGAGGTTAAATGGTGGAGTTGGAGATTCTAATCAAGGAATTCTGGCTCCAAAGGTAATTCAAAGACTTGCCCCCAACTGTGGGCCAAGAGCCCAGATTCCCTGACTGTCTGCATTGTATTCTTTCTTATCTACCTGAATTCAGCAGCTAACACTGCATTATCTCTGCCTTTGGTGGAATACCCCATAACTGGTTAGCATGGAAAAGTTTAATACAGTTTAAGGCGAGTTTTCAGTACTGATTTTATTTCCTATCCATGGATGTTAAAATGAAATTTGCCTTCCTCAGGCTCACCCTAGAAAGTGACAGCTGGCTCTGAAAAAAATGGAACCATCTGTCTGTGAGCCTGGGGTCAGGGTATGAAAAGACACCCTGGAGATTGTTGGTCCATCAGGTGGTGGGAGGAAGGTGTGGGGGTTGAAGCTTGCCAATGAGTCTTCAGAGTGTGTGATTCCCCTTGGCCCTCGTATAGCCATTGGAGGGAGGTCCCTGTTTGATTTAGAAAGGTGAAGCTAACCATCCTTGGGGCTGTCAGTTGCCAGGGTCAGCTGTCTACATATCTTGGTTCAAGTAGGATTTCGTTAGGAAAACTCTAGAGACTGTCCCCAACCCAGCCATCCTCCCTCTCTTCCATCTACACCTCTGCCCAGATGACCTGTTAGACAAATGTGACCTTCTGGGTTTTCAGGGTCTAAATGCAAGATCTAAAATCTACCAAAAGCAGATGCTTGCTTTTCCAGAAACAACCCAAGTCCAGATATAGGGCTTCAACTGGGGCTGGAGCTTGAGGCCTGTGTTCCTTTCCTCTTCCCGGAGCTCACAGGAGCCATCCAACAGGACAGCTCAACTAATGAAAGGGGATCTTGGCCTCTCTCCATATGTAGTGCTCGGCCTTGTCCTCAGCCCTCCTCAACCCAGTCATGAACTTTTCTCTTGACTGTTTCAATCCAAATTACATTGTTAGGGGGAGCTAGGAATCAATTAAAGTCAGTATTTCCTTATCCATCCATTCCTGCTCTGGCCACAGAGTAGGTACTCAGTAAATTTGCCCAGCTCACTGAGAATTGAGTCTCCCACTACAATGGGATTTTGAAAAAATCCATCACTCATGGCCTGGTTAGCACAATCTTTGCTTCCACTTTCGTTGGGACATGCTCTGCCTAAAAGCGAAGAACCACAGGCCAGTAGGCCTATGCTGTTTGGCAAAAAAGGAAATAGCAAAGAAGACAGCTCCATCTTCCTTTCTCCTGGAGTCAGCACTGAATTATTTGTGGTAAAGTCCCTGCTGGTGGAGTCTCTGGGCCTTTGGCTTTTTACTGTTTGGACTATTTGTATTCCTTAGCACCCCCACCAGAGAGAGAATCTTGGGCAAGAGGTGACGTCCACAAGAGCCCATTCACTTAGTGACTGAGAGCTCTAAGGGAAGGAAAAGGAGGGCAGGAAGAAAGGCTGGAATTAATGCTTTAAATGAGGCTAAACAATTCACCCGCAGGGTTTTCATTCATCCTACTTTTTGTCTGTTTCTATCACACAGGTCACCCACCAAGAATTGACTCTATGACTTTACCCCTGAGAGTTGCAGGGAAGAAAAGAGTGCTAACTCCTGCTCTGGCCAGATTCCCTCTGAGCGACTTGTGGAATCTGACTGGGGGATTCAACTCTCCTTTACCTCAATTAGCAGTAAAGCCTACACAAAGACACCAGGAACATGACGGCAAGAGAAGGCCACCCGCCTCTCTACACCCCTAGATGACACACTACGTGATCCCAGTGGAGTACACAGAAAATTCCAAGGAGACCAGGGGCCAGGGGTTATTGGTGGAACCACGGCAGGGAAAGTATCAGAGACAGAAATATGAGACTCTGGGTAGTGATAAAATAAATTGTTTTAATGGAAGGCTTTCTGAGACTGCAACTTTTTCTTCTGCTATCAGCCAGTTTCCCTGCCCTGGGGTTTCTTAGGGAGTGCACGGCTGAACTCCTGGCCCACAAGAAGCTGGCACGTTACTCTGACACACTACGTTCAGCCCCTCCAGGGATCGAGAGGTGTGTCTTTTTTTTTTTTTTTTCCGAGACGGAGTCTCGCTCTGTCGCCCAGGCTGGAGTGCGGTGGCGCAATCTCGGCTCACTGCAAGCTCTGCCTCCCGGGTTCACGCCATTCTCCTGCCTCAGCCTCTCCGAGTAGCTGGGACTACAGGCGCCCGCCACCACGCCCGGCTAATTTTTTTGTATTTTTAGTAGAGACAGGGTTTCACCGTGGTCTCGATCTCCTGACCTCGTGATCCGCCCGCCTCGGCCTCCCAAAGTGCTGAGATTACAAGCGTGAGCCACCGCGCCCGGCCCAGAGGTGTGTCTTAATGTCAGGAGACTGGAGTTAGCTGGTAGTCAGTCCAAGGTATGCCGTCCCCGTAAATGTCCAGGCCTGAGGGAGAGGACAAGGGGCTTCACTTCCCACTTAGGATGTTTCTCCATGAGGGAAGAGAGAGGGGACAGATCACTTTTGAAATTTTGACTCTGACCTTTACAGACACTTTAGTATTATATACAGGACAGAGGGGAGAGGACACAGAGGGGAAATTGCACTTAATTACAGTAGTTTATAGTTTACAGCCATTGGACAAATTTACTTCTTTAAAAGAAATCTCAAGATCATTTGGGATGGGGGCGGGAGAGGGAGTCTGCGGATATTTACAGTGTGTTTGGCTCAGTTCAATAGCACGTGTCCTTCTCTCCTCGTTTCAGTAACAGATTCAAGTTTTCACATCAGTTTGTTCGATGAAGGATCACAACGTAGACAGTACGGCTTTCTTGCTTCCTCTTCGGCGGTTCCTTGTCTCCCACCTCCAGGACAGACAGGAGTCCTTGACATCGTGGGAGAGGCATCGTGGCAATACTGCATAGAAGGGAAGCTGGGCTTCGGGCTGCGCCTCCTGAGAGTGGATTGTCTGAGGTGCCAGCAGGACGTCCGTCAGGTAAGCAGGGACCTCTCGCAGGTGCTTGTCAGGTCACTGGGCTTTTCCATGACAGCTGCCCAGAGGGTGATGGTGTGGAAAACAGGGTCCTTGTTGCTGCACGCAAAGTAAGTGGTGTGTGGGCATCACCAGGCTTGTAGAGGACACTGCAGAGAGAGAGGAGGGAGAGTGCTCAGCTGTGTCATTTGGCAGGGACATGGGCCATTAGTTTGGCTTCTCTAAGGGAGCTGATGCCCAACTCAACCAGCAAAGAGCAGCAGGTGGAGGGCTGGGGGCCTCATGTCTGCTCAGTTCTGCAGTTTTCATGCTGAGGCACACTTCCTGCAGGAAAACCTGGCAGCCGGCTTTCCTGGCCACTTCAGAAGAGAGAAGTGAATTGTTGGGGACCTTGAAATAGTCCTAACTTGCTGACCTTAATCTTGAAGCCGGGCTTGCCTTTCTGTGACAGTGACATTTATAGAGTGCTCAGTGTACTTGAAAAGGCAGCTAGATGGTGAGCTCTTGCCTCTCGTGGAAGCAAGGGTCTCTTCCTAAGGCCTCTAAGAGCAGAGGTCTCCTATACTAATGCTTCTCAAACTTTAATGGACCCACAAGTACCAGACAGACTGTGAAAATGTGGATTCTGGTTTAATTCTGACTTGTAGGCCTGGGGTGCACCTAAGAGTCTGCATTTCTAACAAGTTCCCAGGGTGTGCCAGTGCTGCTCACCTAGGGCAGCAAGGCCAGGAAGCACACAAGAAAATGACCACTCAAACTACTTATCAGGAAGGAGCTTTGCAAATTGCAAAGTGCTTTCTACGGGTTTCTTACTTTGGGATAAGAAACTCAGAGGACCAGGGAAAGGATCCAAAGGCTGAAGGCCTCTGATGCCATCCTTGTGGGTGGGCCAGGGCAGGAGACCCCACAATGGCTGGAGAAGCCCTCGAGAGAAGCCACCTCACCCAACTCAGGGCAGCCTCGCCCTCCAGTGCCCGGGCCTTATTCATTTGAACTGTCATGGAGTGTCACTGCTTTCCTTTTCACTTCTGGGGAGTCTCTTTTTGTCTCCCTGTGTCTCC
The DNA here is from genome assembly GCF_006542625.1 of Nomascus leucogenys. Classification (NCBI taxonomy): domain Eukaryota; kingdom Metazoa; phylum Chordata; class Mammalia; order Primates; family Hylobatidae; genus Nomascus; species Nomascus leucogenys. The sequence goes on from NW_022095769.1 coordinate 5,546,997, forward strand.
TCCTTCCCTTTTGCTTTTGTTGGCATCTAAGGTTCTGCCTTTGACTTAGTGGCTTATTCTCTCAAGATCCCCCCAAACACACACACACACACACACACACACCACGCACACACACACACACACTTACACCTACCAATACTACTGAAGGCCACTGTTCTCACATTGATCAGTGCTCCAACCATAACCCTATATGAGGATACCATTATGTCTATTTGACAGATTAGGAAAACAAGGCTAAAAGAGAGTCAGTGAACTGTCCGAGGTTTAAGAACTAGGAGAGTGTGGAGCCACAGCTTCAAACTAGCTGTCTAGGTGGCCACTCAGCGTGTGCTCTTTCAATCATGCTTGGAGGTGAGGAGACTTCTACTAAGCTTTGTGCTCTTGGACAAGTTACTACTCTCTCTGTGCCTCAGTTTCTTCCCCTATAAAATGGGAGTTGTTGCGTGATTAGATGAGTGGAGTCCTGAGCGTGGTCCTTGGCACAATTTTATTAACATGGGGTTCTTCAGCCTAAGCCCATGCTGCTCCTCAGTGCTCTTAAGAGTGGGGCTGAAGGCCGGGCGCGGTGGCTCACGCCCGTAATCCCAGCACTTTGAGAGGCCGAGGCAGGCGGATTATGAGGTCAGGAGATCGAGACCAGCCTGGCTAACATAGTGAAACCCCATCCCTACTAAAAATACAAAAATTAGCCGGGCATGGTGGTGCGCACCTGTAGTCCCAGCTACTTGGGAGGCTGAGGCAAGAGAACTGCTTGAACCCAGGAGGCGGAGGTTGTGGTGAGCCAATACTACGCTACTGCACTCCAGCCTGGGCAACAGAGCAAGACTCGGTCTCACAAAAAAAAAAAAAAAAAAAAAAAAAAAAGAGGGGGGCTGAGCAGTGCGTGCATGTGAGGATACAGGCTTCTGACCCTTCCACATTCTTGAGACGTTGGTCAGGGTCCTCTGATACCCTTTGCCTCCTCTTCCTCCCCTGGCCCACCCCCACTCTCAAGTCTCTTTACTTCCCACTATCAGCCTTTTTCCAATTTTCAGATTTCAGGTGGAGGAGAGAGAAAACGGCTTGTGACCTTGCAGGTTTCAAAAGAAGAGCAAACAAGAAGGGCAGATAAGGAGACGCCAGTGAGATTCTATGGCCTGTCATTAGGGATGGGCTTCCCAGCTATCAAATGTTTGCTCACATAATAAAATGGTGGCAGAGCCCAAAATGTTGTCAAAAGAACTAGAGTTATTTGCCCCCTTCAGAGTCTAAACACAAACATCTGATAAGGGGTGCACTGTGGTCCCTTAGAACTGGAGGCCCAGCACATGCAGCCCCACAGGGGCCTGGCCCAGAAGATCTCCGAGAGACCGCAGGGCCCCCCGTCTGAAAGGTGTGGTAGCTGTGGCAAATGTGAAGGGCAACCTCATTCTAAGAGGATTTGTTACATAATGGTAAGAGCTAACATTTATCGACGTCCTACTGTGTGCCAGGCACCATACTAAGGGCTTCACAAGCATCACTGCCTTGAATTCTTATATCGACCCTTTGAAGTAGGTGATTATCGTGAATTCATTTAACACGTTTGAGTGCCTACTGTGTATTTAGCACTTTTTTAGACGCTGGAGATGCAGCTGTAAACAAGACCCTGCCCACTTCTTCACAGACTTTACCTCCTAGTGAAGGCTTTAAATAATAAACAAGTAAACAAATGCACACACACACAGACACACACACACAATACAACTTTAGATGGAGATGAGCACTCCATAGAAAAGTAAGCACAGAGGTTAGGACAGCTTGAGGAAAGAGATTAACTTAGATAGCGGAATCAGGCGAGGCCTCTTTGAAATGGCAACATTTGAGCTGAATGAAGTGAAGGGGCGAGCATGTAAAAATGCACAGAAAAAAAGAGCTCCAGGCAGACACCCCAAATGCAGGAGTCCTGGATTGGGATCTCTTCAGCCCTAGCACAGCTGAGGCTGAGCGGGTGATGGAGGGAGGAAGGAGGTGAGAACGGCGGCACTGGCAGGGGCATAATCACATAGGGTCCTGTATGTCTCTGTTTTGGTTTGGTTGTAATGGAAAGCTATTGGAGAGTTTTGACAGGGGATTGACAGGCTTGATGTCTCCTTGTAAGAGATCACTCTGGCGAACAGACCCTAGAGGGGCAAAGGTGGAGGTGGGAGACAGGCAAGGGCCACCTAAAGAGATCAGGGAGAGACACGGGGGCCTGGGCTGGGACTAGGACGTCCTGATGGGGAGTGTGAGAAGAGGTCAGATTTAGGATGTATGCTGAGGGTCCCCTAGTAGAACTTACTGATGGACTGATGTGATGTGGAGAGAAGAATCAGGGATACTCTCAGCTCTCTCACTTGAACAACTGGTACCAGTTTTGGAAATGGAGAAGCCCACGGAGGAAGCAATTTTGATGCGATGAAATCAGGGCAAAATGAAGAGTTCCTATCTTAGGCACGCTGAATTCAAGAGGCTTATTAGATATTTTAGACCTGCCAAAGCAGCACTGGATTTGTGAGTGAGCACTCAGTAGGGAAGACTGGACTGTAGACAGAATTACAGGAGCCATCAGCGCGTACACTTGTCCTGAAGCCATGGGACTGGAAGAGATCATCCAGGCGTGAGAATAGATGAGAAGAGGCCAAAGAATGAGGCCCGGGGCCCTCCAACACATACATGTTGGGAAGATGAGTTGCCAGCCGAGGAGATGAGAAGTGGCCAGTGCCGTAGAAGAACCAGGAATGGTAGTATCCCAAACTCCCATGGAAAAAAGGAGGGAGCGATCAGTTGTGTCAAACACAGAGGTTGAAAAGTAACCATTGGATTCAGCAGCATGGAGGGGATCGTGAGCTGGACACAGTGAGGTGTGAGGACAAAAGTCAGTCTGCAGTGATCTCAAGAGAGAATTGAGGGTGAGGAAGTGGAGACAGTGAGGGCAGATAAGTCACTTCTATGACCATGAACTTACGTGAGATTCACTGTAGCTCCATTAATTAAAAGTCATGATTATAATTCCGGTTTTACAGATGAGGAAAGTGTGGCCTGGAGAGGTGATAAGTAAGTTGGCCAGGGTCTCACAACAGCAAGGCTTGTGCTCTTCACCCCTATGTAAGAGCACTTCTTTCAACCCCCTCAACACAGGGAAATAAATGCCCTTTGCCACGTAAAACCCTTTTTCCAAACTCAGAGCCGCTCAGGGGTGCTAGCAGGGGAAGTCAAGAGTGACCCAGCTTCCACGGGCTGGGTGTTTCCTTTGGGACATGCACTGAGTAAAGTATTTTACAAGTCTTCATGCAGTTAGTCCTTTCAGTGATCCCATGAAAGAAGTATCATTATCTTCATTTTACAGCTGAGCAAACAGAGGCTCAGAGAGGCTAAGACATTTCTCTGAGGTCACACAGGTAGAAAGTGGTAGAATCTTGAGCCCAGATCTGCCTAACTCCCAGGTGGATGCTCCCAACCATCAGAACACTCTGCTTCCCCACCCAGTGAAGAAGCTGGGAGGGAGGGAACAGCCGAAGGGGACAGATGATGAGGCCGCCCACCTCCCCCGTTGTCAGTTCCCTGACTAGTTACTGCTCTGGGGGCCCTCTCTTCACCTTCCCATAAACTAGGAAGTCAAGCAGTGGGGAGAGAACACTGCGGAAACAGGAGTTGGCTCACAACCTGCCTACACTTGTTCTAACTGAGGTCAGTGCTTGCTGTGGTCTTGTTTCCAGACTAGCGGGGCATTGTTGAACTCAGGCACAAACCCACTCAGAGATAACTTGCCAGCACCCAAGAGTTAAGAAGGAGGGAGAGGTATGTGCTCTGGAAGGGACAGACGGCAGTAGACGCAGAAGGATTCTTGGCAGCGAGAAGTCCCAGCCTGGGGTTCCTGACCTGTAATCCCCAAGGCCCTTGGGGATTGTCTGCCTTGAAAACAGGAAGTACTGGGATCAGACAGATACAAGTACAAATCCTGGCTTTAGCCTTATACCTGCATAACCTTGGGTTGTTATTATGGGTGCTTAAAAGTGGATATTGGAAGATGAACGTTGTTTAATGGGTCTGGAGTGAGAAAACCAGTCTGGAAGTCCAGCTCCGGAATTTATGATCTGTTTGAACTTGACCAGATCCATACTCATCTTTGAACCTCAGTTTTCTGTTTTGTAAATCAGGCATAAAAATAACGACCCTGCAGAATGGGTAAGAGCGTTCTCCAGGAAATGTAAGCTAGAAAGGCATCTGGGATGCTGCTTGGAAAATGGAGGCATCAAATAACACGGGTTCTGTATTCATTCATTCATTCGTTCGTTCATTCATGCTTTGTTATTTACTGAACATCTAATATAGCCCAGGCATTTACTGAGTTGGATATTGAAAGAGTCACTAGGCTGGGCCCAGTGGCTCACACCTGTAATTCCAGCACTTTGGGAGGAGGAGGCGGGCGGATCACAAGGTCAGGAGTTTCAGAGCAGCCTGGCCAACATAGTGAAACCCCGTCTCTATTACAAATACAAAAAATTATCTAGGTGTGGTGGCGTGTGCCTGTAGTTCCAGCTACTTGGGAGGCTGAGGCAGGAGAATTGCTTGAACCCAGTAGGTGGAGGTTGCAGTGAGCTGAGACCACGCCATTGCACTCCAGCCTGGGTGACAGAGTGAGATTCCATCTCAAAAAAAAAAAAAAAAAAAAAAAAAGAGTCACTGGAAGGGGAGACAACTATCTCCTAAAGGATCATGGACGGGAGAGAAAACAGGGAGGGGGCTACCACTTTGAGTACTTGACTAGGTACTAGGCATTCTGTTAGGCACGTTGAATATTTTGTGAGATGGGGGTGGGATTTTCCCCATTTATAGATGAAGAAACTGAGTCTCCCAACAGGGAATTAACCGCCCAAGGTCACATACCAGGGGGTGATGAAGCTGAAAGTAGCTCAGGTCAGCTGGCGTTTCCTACCACTGTACAATGCCTCTAAAATAGGACTGCTCAGGATGTGTCCCTTTGACCCAAGCAGGGTGCACGCTAATTGCCCGGTTCAGTGCACACATCAGCAAGTGAAATGCTCTGAGAAGCCCTGCCCAGTGGCATTTAACTTTCTGTAATCCAGCAGTTCCCCCAACACATTTGACCAAGAAATCCTTCTCTCCCCTCACTCGTATGTCCTTGATACCTAGTGATATGGTTTAGATGTGTGTCCCTTCCAAATCTCATGGTGAAATATGATACCCAGTATTGGAGGTAAGGCCTAGTGGGAGATATTGGATCATGGGGGCAGATCCCTCATGAATGGCTCAGCGCCATCCCCTTGGTGATAAGTGAGCTCTGACTCAAGTTAATTCACACAAGATCTGGTTGTTTAAGAGTCTGGGATGTCCCCTTTCTCTCTCTTGCTCTTTATCTCACCATGTGACATGCCTATTCCCCCTTTACCTTCTGCCCTGACTGTAAGCTTCCTAAGGCCCTCACCAGAAGCAGACGCTGGCACCACAACCTGCAGAGCCATGAGCCGATTAAACATATTTTCTTTTTAAGTTACCCAGCCTCAGGCATTCCTTTATAGTGATGCAAATGGACTAACACAAAAAACTGGTCCTGGGAGGAGGGCATTACTATAAAGATACTTGAAGATGGCCAGGCGCAGTGGCTCACACCTGTAATCCCAGCACTTTGGGAGGCTGAGGCGGGTGGATCACCTGAGGTCAGGAGTTCGAGACCAGCCTGGCCAACATGGTGAATCCCTGTTTCTACTAAAAATACAAAAAATTAGCCAGGCGTGGTGGCCTGCACCTGTAATCCTAGCTACTCAGGATGCTGAGGCAGAATCACTTGAACCTGGGAGGTGGAGGCTGCAGTGAGCTGAGATCACACCATTGCACTCCAGCTTGGGCAACAAGAGCAAAACTCTGTCTCCCCCACCGAAAAAAAAAAGATACTTGAAGATGTGGAAGCAGCTTTGGCAATGAGTAACAGGCAGAGATTGGGCATTTGGAGGAACAGAAGAAGACAGGAAGATGAAGGAAAGTTTAGAATTTCTTAGAGACCTGTTAAGTGGTTGTGACCAAAATCCTGGTAGAAATATGGAGAGTGAAGGCCAGGCTGATGAAATCTCAGATGGAAATGAGGTACTGATTGGGAACTAGAGCAAAGGTCACCCTCCTTACGCCCAGGCAGAGAACTTGGCTGCATTGTGTCCATATTCTAGGGATCTGTGGAAGTTTGAACTTCAGAATGATAGCCTAGGGTATCTAACGGAAGACATTTCTAAGCAGTAAAACATTCATGATGTGGCCTGGCTGCTTCTAACAATCCATTCCTTTGCTATGGAAGCAAAGGAATGACTTACATTTGGAATGTTGGAATTTACATTTAAAAAGGGAAGCAGAGCATAAATGTTCAGAAAATTTGCAGCCTAACCCTGTGGTAGAGAAGGAATTCAAGTGGCCTATGGAGCAACAACTTGCTAGAGAGATTAGCTTGACTAAAGAGGGCTGCATGCTAATAGCCAAGACAATGGAAAAAAGGCATTGAAGTATTTCAGAAATCTTCTGGGCAGCCCCTCCCATTAGAGGCCCAGAGGCCAAGGAAGACAATATGGTTTTGGGGCCAGACCAAAGGCCCTGCTGCCCTGCACAGCCTTGGGACACTGCTCCCTGCATACCCGCTGCTCTAGCTTCAGCCCTGGCTCAAAGGGCCCCAGGTACAGCTCAGACCACCACTCTAGAGAGTGCAGTCTGTAAGCCTTGGTGGGTTTCATGTGGTGTTAAGCCTGCAGATGCACAGAATGCAAGAGTGAAGGAGGCTTGGCAGCTTCCACCTAGATTTCAGAGGATGTATCAGAAAGCCTGGGTGCCCAGGCAGAAGCCTGCTGCAGGGGCAGAGCCCCCACAGAGAACCTCCACTAGGGCAGTGCTGAGAGGAAATGTGGGATTGGAGCCCCACCCCCCCCCACACAGAGTCCCCACCAGGATACTGCCTAATGGAGCTGTGGGAATGGGCCGGCCACCCTCTAGACCTCAGAATGGTAAGGCCACTAGCAGCTTGCAACCTCAGCATGGAAAAGCCACAGGAACAGAGCTGCCCAAGGCCTTGGGAGCCCAGCTGGCACGCCAATGTGCCCAGGATGTGGGACATGGAATCAAGGATTATTTTGGAGCTTTAAGATTTAATGCCTGCCCTGTTGGGTTTCAGACTTGCATGGGGTGTTACCCCTTTCTTTTGGCCAATTTATTTCTTTTGGGATGGGAATGTCTACCCAATGCCTGTACCACCACTGTATTTTGGAAGTAAGTATATAGTTTTTTATTTTACAAGCTCATAGGTGGAAGGACTTGCTCTTGAGTCTCAGATGAGACTTTGGACTTTGAGTTAATGCTGTAATGAGTTAAGACTTTAAGGGACTAGTGGGAAGGGATGACTGTATTTCTCAATGTGAGAAGGACATGAGATTTGGGAGGCCAGGGGTGGAATGATATGGTTTGGATGTGTGTCCCCTCCAAATCTCATGTTGAAATGTGATTCCCAATGTTGGAGGTGGGGCTCAGTGGGAGGTAATGGATCATGGGGACAGATCGCTCATAAATGGCTTAGCATCATCCCCTTGGTGATGGGTGAGGAATTCATGCTTAGTTAGTTCACATGAGATCTGGCTGCTTAAGAGTCGAGGGCTAGGCATGGTGGCTCACACCTGTAATCCCAGCACTTTGGGAGGCCAAGGCAGGCGGTTCACTTGAGCGCAGGAGTTTGAGACCAGCCTGGGCAACATGGCAAAACAAAAAAAAATGCAAAAATTTAGCCTGTCATGGTGGTGTGCGCCTGTAGTCTCAGCTACTCTGGAGGCTGAGGAGGGAGGATTGATTGAGCCCAGGAGGTTAAAGCTGCAGTGAGCTGTGATCGTGCCACTGCACTCCAGCCTGGGTGACAGAACGGGACCCTGTCTCAAAACATAAAAATATAAATAAATAAATAAATAAATAAATAAATAAATAAGAGCCCAGGGCAGGGCCTCCCCCTTCTCCCTCCTGCTGCCACTCTTGCCATGTGATGCACCTGCCCTGCCTGCACCTTCCGCCATGATTGTAAACCTTCTGAGGCCTTCAGCAGAGGCAGATGCTGGCATCATGCTTCCTGTACAGCCTGCAGAACCATGAGCCTTTGAACCTCTTTTACCCAGCCTCAGATATTTCTTTATAGCGACGCAAACAGACATCGCTATAAGCAATAAATCTGAACATGCCAGAAATGAATTTGAAATTCCTGTTGGAATATAAGACCTTAAAACAAAACCAAAAAAGCAGAATTGCCATCAGGTCTCTTTCAGAACTCACTTCTGACCCTTTGCCTTAGGAACAGAGTTTGTACAAACTGTCTTCACCTTGGGTACCTTCTGCTGTCAGGAGGCAGCACCTTTACCCTCATTTTACTTCACTGCGCCTTTCCCATTCCTCCTTCTCTTTCAACTTGTTGGAAGAATGTTTCCTGAGTGGAATATGGGAAGTGAACTTATTTTTTACTCTTGTTCCTGGCCACAAAGACAACAAGAGTGGCAGCAGTTACCATAGAATTTTAAAGATGGGTAGTGGAAGGTAAGTATGTGGAGTCAAAGACCAAAGCCTGAAGGTCCAGCACTAGAATTTATCATCTGTGTGACCTTGGGCAGGTCACTCTTCATCTCTGGGTTTTAGTTTATTTCTTTGTACTTAGGAGGCTGCAGTAAAAATAGAAGGATGAGACAAAGTTCATGAGAAGTATAAACTGTAACGTGCCACATGAGCATTTTTCATCCTTACTGAGTGTAATAATCAATCCTCATGATCGCAGAAATGAGTCTATTGCCAGACTCCTGAAATGTCTGGGGACATGGAGACAACATCACAGCCGTTCTGGGAGGCCACTCATGCAGCTTCAAGGTCGGCTGGCCACTCCGTCCAATGGAGAGGAGAAGCCAGTGGGGGGCTTGTGCAGCGTCTCAGGGAGCGTCTTAAAGTATTTTGATTAAGAGACCATTTCCTGAATTCAGAGGGCTTGTTTCAACAAGCAACCATCAAAGTCAACTTGGGAAGGACAGGAATAATTAATCATGGTCCTGTCTGGGGCTGATCAAGCGGCAGATGGATTGATAAACCTTTCAAAGGGGAAGGTATTCCCAAGGAGGGCCGCTGCGCCTGGCTGCCCCCCGATTGAGATTTGTGAGCACAGATAAATGTTTTCCCTGCTCACTACAAAGAGTGGGAACTCACACGGGAGTCGAAGGGCAGGATAGCGAGGGGTTGTCCTTTCATCTTCTATTGGGTGAGAGGAGAGTGGCAAAGCAGGTCCCACACACCTCTCCCTCTACCCCCGGCTCCAGAGCCCAGCTGCCTTGGTCGTGTGTGTGTTTCAGTGCCCAAGACACCAGTTACTTAGTCTACGCAACCTTGCTGAATCCTCAGAAAAAGCGGATGTTACAACTCTCACTTTAAAGATGAAGAAATGAAGGCTCAGGGAGGTCAAGGTCACCAAGCAAATGGCAGAATCAGGAATAGAACCCACCTGCTCCACTACACTCTAGGGCTGGGAGGAGATCGGGGCAGAGGAAAGGATAGAGAACCCTGATCCCATGAAGGAACCTCCTGGGAAGCCCATGGCAGTGGCTGAAGTGTGACTTGCAGGGCTCAGATGAAAACAAGACCATCAACAAGACCAAATTCTGAGAGCTTCTGACATGAAGTTCAAGGTTGTCACCTACTTATCTAGTAATCGATAGAGGCCAAACAGTTCCCACACTGCACAGACCCCAGCTACTAAAAGGTCTCATTGTGTTACTCTGGAATCATCACCTGTGTTCAGACAGCTTGTCCTGTTTTCTAACTCTCGGTGTCTTCTTGCAGTCCAGCTGTCCAAGCTGTAGCAATGAGCCTCGCCATCAGCTGCCTGTCTTTACTATTCCATCACCTCTATTCGGAGGTGGGACTTAGTCATCAACTGAAACAGTGACTAAGCCTCTGGATTCCCCACTTTCAGTGCACCAGGAAGTTGATAAAACCCCAAGTGGATGCTTACCCCTGGAAAAGCCAGGTTGTCTACTGGGGAGTCCCCATGGGCTGACATAACTGGGTCATTCCCAGAGCTTATAGCATTCTGGGTCCAGGGGAATCAGCCTCAGGACCTCTGACTTCCTACTCACTGTCTCCACTGACTACTTTGTGGATGCTCAGGGATCCCTCTTGCAAAGCATGAACCTCAGCGGGGGATCTGTCCTCCTGAGCCCTCCTTGGAAATACCTTTTCCGTGGACCATTGATCATTCTATTAGGGAACACTCAATCTCAATGCCTAAGCGCTCTATGTCATCCAGTCTCCAGCAACCTATCAAACTTCTGTCCTTGTTTGGTGCTCTTCCTGGGGAATCTGGGGGAGCAATAAGCCCTTTCAGCCTGTGGCCCTTTTTTTTTCACCCTGGGACCTTAAGGATTCTCTTTGCAAATAACAGGGAGCCTCAGAAGGACCTAATTTCTGGCCAAGTCCATGCTTGCCACAACCTCTGCACATCAATAGCCTTAGTCACACCCTGCCCACACCCCAACCCCCGCAAGTCCTGCTGGCATTACCTGTTTACTTGAAGACATGTTGGTGAGTGTACTGATGCTGCTGGTATCTGTGACCACCATTGCAGATGGAAACCGGGAGGTGTGGGAATACTGGGGGGGCTCCTGCTTGTGTGCATACACTGGAGAGACAGAGTGAAGACAGAATCAAGGTGCATACATAGGCACATACACAGGTACAGAGCCCCCATCCCACACCACAGCTCCCATCTCCTCAGGTGGATAAAAGGGGTGGTGGTTATAGTGGGGATTTCTCATATTAGTTATCCATAAGATTCATGTAAATTCCAAGTCACGTGACCAACTCCCGAAAGCATGTGGATGCTTGGCTGGGAGAGAGAGACCAGCCTGCTCTCAGAACACGGGGCCTACCAGGGAGGCCTCCGGTATGGAACGGGAGTGAAGGTCACTGGCCGTTGCCTCAGCTTGCCCTTCTCAGGCAGGGAGGCAGGTTATTTCCTGGTCCAGGGCACCATGGGCTCTCTCTTCTTGGGTGGCCAGGCCTGCTGGGCCTCAGCAGTCCACAGGTCGCTGGTGACCACTCTCTAACTGTCCCACCCAGGCCTCGCCACTAAGGAAGCCTGGCCAGGTGAAGGGAGAGGGGTAAGTGGGGAGAACATTGCCAGGCTCTGGGAGGATGGGAAGTGGGGCACATGTGGTCTCAGACTCTGCTACAGGCTGTGGCAGATTTTCAGAAGCCACTAAAATGTGACTGGAATGTGAGATGGTGCTCAGAAACCAGCTCCACAGGCCTGAGTGGGGATTGAGCCCTGAAGATAGAAGGCTGGACTTGGCCGTTCTCCCCAAAACCCACAGCTTATCTGATGCAGCTAGGGAAGAAACACAAACCTCTTTGACCATCATTGCCTTCTAGGAGTCCCTTTATAAATAATCTTCATAAACTTTTATGCTTACCGAACGCATTTACCCCTATGTTTATTTCCTATTCATAATGAGCCTAAATGCATACTATTTCCATTTTATGGGTAAAGAGATTGGGCTTAGAGTGGCTAAGTAACTTGCATTAGGCTACATAGCTGGTAAGTATCACAGCCAGGATTTAAATCTGGGTCTGTCTGATCTAAGACTAGTGCTTTATACTGAACACTTCCTTGGGGTTTCTGAAGCAGAGAAGCCATGATTCCTCCCCAAACTCCTGTGTCAGGGACTATAGCCAGACCTGGCCAGAGGATTGGAAGCCTGGGACTCAGGATGAAAGGCAGAGAAACAGAGGCTGCGACTGGATGGGAAATAAGCGGTCGAAAGGTAGGCTTGGGGTAGGTATAGAAATTGGATATGAGAAACAGTCTGTGTGCAGGGATGCAGGGGTGGCAGGGAGGAAGAAACTCGAATGCCCAGGATGGTGTGCCACTGGTATTTTTTGCTTGTGTTCATGGTTCTTGATTAGAGGTGTTTGGGGTGTATAAATTGGAGGACACGGGACTCTAGAAGATTCTTCTCTCTTAGGGAAGGCAAACAGGATGCAAATTAGATGCCAACTGTGATCATTTGATAATGGCTGCTTGGGAGTGTAGATTGTAAAGGCTAAGTTGAGGTTCACTGGGAAAAGGTGCTGGTGGTTTATGGGCGCGATCTTTTCCAGAGGTGTTGGAACGGGAAATTGGCGGTGTGTGTTCCACATGCTGTCTGGCTCCAATTCCCCTTCATCTGTAGGCCTAAACTGTCCTCTTCAAACCTTTCCCTGGGAGTCCCAGGGGTAGAGAAGAGGACTAGAAAAGGTACAGCAACACTCAAGAGTTATGCTTGAGAAATTGTCTTGGTCGGTTGATCACAGGCAGGGAAAAGTGACCAAGCCAATACACTTCCGAGAAAGTTCAGACCCAGAGAGGGAAAGTGGTTGGCCACGGAGGGTCCTCGGTGCTCCCTCCCTCCACATGCCCATGTCCTTACTGTGTGAGTTCTGCAGCTGAGTCACAGCTGCCATGAAGGGCTGCTGGGCCATGTGGCCGCCTGGGCTCTGCTGCATGAGGGGCTGCTGGTGAGGGCTGTGCAGCTGCTGGGAGAACTGGACGGGCTGCAGGGCTGCCAGGCTGCCGGCCACACTGTTGATGACAGGGACACTCTGTGCTTGGGAGGTGTTGAGGCCTGTGGGAGCAAGAGGAAAAGATCAGAGACAGCTCCTGGGATAAGGAGAGGTGGATGGATGTCATCATTTGAGCCCCTGCTCAATGTCCCAGTCACTGGGCTGAGCCTGTTACATAGGAGATTGCATGGGAGGCAAGTTTAAAGAAACGGAGACTTGGAGATATTAATTTACTTGCTCAAGTTCCACAATGAGTTGTGGGTTGGAGATGGGCATTAAACAGATCTGATTAAAGCCTGAGAGTCTCCCAAAGTCATCTGGTGACCTCCCAAACTTAGCTCTCTTGAGGTTACCAGGGCTTTGGAAAAGCTGGCTCTACTTGCCCACTCCATCCATGCCAGGCTGTGAGAGAGGCTTGCCCTGGTGCCTGCAGGGCAGAGTGAAAGAGGTCCACACTGAGGCACAGGTTATTGCCCAGATCAGTCTGTCCAGTAGAGGGCAGGAGTGTGCAGGGACGCAAATTTCGACTAAAAACAACTTCCATAGTCCCGGGAGTATGAAGATGGAAGACCCTTGCACTAAAAGGACCAGGTTTTAGAAAGAGGAAGTAGTACATTAAAGGTTGACTCTTGGCATTTATAATGGGTCTTCCCATCTTTCTGTTCTGGGGATGTCAGGGCCTCTGTGACTTGGAACTGTGTATCCTGAGGCCTCTTTAGGACCCGGGACAGCCCTCTGAGGATGGGAGCCCCTGGTACCCATGCTCTATCTCCTCCCTGAAAGCGACACGGAGGAAGACAGCTAAGGTAGGATCGGAGTGGGGACAGGACGATCAGGAGACAAGATACCTGGACCTACTTCCTGGGGTCGACTATGTTCCTGTGTTCTTGCTTTCTGGGAAGTTGGGGGAAGAATGGGATGAAGAAGGAATCCAGAAAAAGGTCTGATTTAGGTGGATGCGGAAGGGACACCTAGAGAGGCTTTCCTGAAATGGAGAGGGTTTCATAAGCAGGTTTGTGGGAAGTCATCAATGGAGATAACACAGAGTCCTCAACAATTGCCTACTCAGAGCTTTAGCTGATACTGTTATCAGAAACCTAAAAGGCGAGACCCCTGAGCAGAAAGGACAGGGGGAGAATCCTGCTTCTGGCTCTCCTGGGTGGGGGGTGGGGGTGCGACCCTCTGATCACCCTCAGAACAGCACTGTCTCCAGTTCCCCAGGGGGCTCAGCGTCTCCTCAAGCCAGCATCTCACCAGATACCCTGATGACCGTGTTTCCCTTTCCTACCTCCTGCTTTTGGTCTCAGTCTCCCAGGAAGCTCCATGAATGTGCCGTTTTTGAGAAATCTCTGAGAGCACTACTGCTGCTCTTTTTGGGAAACTGCTGCCCAGCAAAGCAAATGATCCTGTCTAGAGTGGACGACATTTGAAAGCATAGTTCTGAAACCTGCGTGTGCTTCAGAAATCATCTGGGGGAGCTCTTTAACAAATAGACATTCCTGGGCCCCACCCAAGACCTAATGAGTCAGAACCTTCAGAGGTGGGGCCCAGGAATCTTATTTTCAATGTAGTCTGTGATCCTGATGTGCCTCAATTCCAGGATCGAGAGCCTCTGATGTCATTCCAGCTCCCTCAGTGGGTAAGTCTTGACCTTTTCATCTGTTTTTGTTTCTGGGCACTGGTTCTTGCTTGGGAAGTATGCTATACAGTCCAGGGAAGACATGAGGAAGAGAATAGGATGAAGAGGTAAGAATGAGTAGAGAATAAGGAACTGGCCCTGCCAAATAATTTGTTACCACCTTCTCCACGGGCTTCTGCAATTCTGAGGCAGGGCCCGTGGTACTCAACACATCAGTCAGTTAAATGAGGATGCCTGCAACCAATTTCTCATCCTAACACTCCACAGTGTAGGACCTCTGGGTCTCAGCAGTTTTCTGGTGATTCTCACCATTTCTCATGCTCTGTCTACCCCAAGTGTTCACAGATATGTACACACACAGCCACCCTTCTAAGGTCAGTGTGCACTCTGGTGTAGCCCATCTGAATAGGAGATTAAGGAGCATTGTGAGATGATAGAGAAATATGAGTAGAGGAAATTAGAAAGAACAAAATTGAAAGATACAGACTAGCCCCAGGGAAAATTTTAATTCAGATATATATATAATATATTTATATATATAACTGTATGGCAGTGAAAGTTTGGAATGGAAAGAAAGAAGTTAAGTGGGACAGTTTGTTTATTATTTTGGTTGCAGAAACAAGTGGATTATCTTCCCCATGGGCCTTTTAATCAAATCTTCTAAATGGCAAACAAGCTGGTTTTAGGTATCTTAACTCATTCCAAACTCTGGTATTAGTATAATTACCATATTCCATATACCAGAGGGCCCAGTCAAAAGGCAGTACATTTAAAATGATCGTTTATATTGTGAGTTCTCTAAATGCTTCCCCATTCCCATTTTCCTTCTGCCAAAATAAATGCACTGTGTGTCAATTTCCAAGCAGCTAAGGATAGAGTGAGAGCCACACATATTCAATAAATTTGTGTGCCTCCAATGGGCCTAGCCCTGTTCTGACCTCAAAGGATGTGTAAGTCATTCTCTTCAGAAGTGAGAATCCAAGTTCCGACCCTAGCTAGAGCTGATTTAGGGAGAGAAGAGGGAAGAAAGAAAAAGGCAGAAACAAAACAAAGAGGTGGCCAACATGAGCCCTAGACACAAGGAAGGTAAGAGGACAATGGAGTGATACAAGGTTGAAAGAAAGATGACCAATGTGCTACCCTTAGATCTCTCCCAAGACATCCAGCAATACATCCAAGGGTCACAAGGATGGTTTTGAGAAACAATGACACCTGAGCTGTCATGGTGAAGCTGAAAATATGCTGAATACTCATCAACATTAAAACTCTCAAAGAGACATCCACAACCACAGTTCCCTTCAGCCTTCTCATGCCTCAAGATGGCCCATGTATGGGAGGGCACAGGCTTGCTGTTGAATATGAGCCTCCTGGAGCTGGAGGGACCTGATCCATCTCCGTGTCTTCAGGCATGTGATGTGCCAAAGCAACCTCTTTCTCCTTAAAGTTTTCAAAGCTCTCAGATACAATGGTAGTTTCCCTCTGGGTCCTCCCTCGGTGTATTCTCACTGCTGGCCAAGGAGATTTCGTATACCACACAAAATTCCCCATTTAGAAGCAAACCTGTCATTCTTACTTCATCATCACCAAACAGAAAGAAGCTCCTGAAAAATCTACCACCTACTTAGTGATAGGAATGAACTCAAGACAAAGTGCAAGCTACGATGTTATACACATTCATGCTTTAGAGATTTACAAGCATGTTCCTATTCACTGTCATTTGATCACTTCAACAACCTATTTTATAGATGAGGACATTGAATCTCCTAAAGGTTCAATGATTTGACCCAGGATGCACAGCTGCTAAACTGTGACCGGGATCCAAATCCATTCCATAATTTTCTCTTGTTTTAGGCTAAACAATCCAAATATTGGATTTAAGGAGACAGATGAGAAACTAAAGAAGTTAAACCAAATCTACTAGTCGTGGGTGAGTTTGAAGGAGACCTACAGTTATTTTTCGCCACATTAATTTGCTTCCCATTCTTCTTCTCCCTGCCCCCAAGTTTTCCGACCAAGAACAGAACTTACTTTGTGCAATTGCCATGACTCCAGAGAGGGGTGTCATGATGAGGTTTTGAGATTGCTGGGGATTATGGTGGGAGAGGCTGTGGATATTCGTCAAGGTGCTGACTGGGGGCAAACCTCCTCCCGAGACTGAGATCTGATGGAGAGAAAAAAACAAGAGAAACATGGGTGGACTTGGACCACAAAGAGCAGTTTCCAACATGATGTGACTAGTGATTCCTTGGCATGGCTAGTTCTCAAATTCATTCCTTCATTCCCTCAATAACAATTATTGGCTGGGCGTGGTGCTTCACCCCTATAATCCCAGCACTTTGGGAGGCCAAGACAGGAGGACTGCCTGAGCTCAGGAGTTCAAGACCAGCCTGGGCAACATGGTGAAATCCCATCTCTACAAAAAAAGAAAAAAACACAATGATTAAGTGTCTACTGTGGGACAGACACTATTCTAGATGCTGGGGATACAGCAGTAAGTAAAACAGACAATGATCCCTGCCCCCATGGTACATCTATTGTTGACTGTCTGAGTTACTAGCCAGCTTCAGAAATTACTAAGGGTTGGGGGAGATTAGCCATTATAAGGTTTCTCTACTTTTTCCACATCTCCAGTACACATTAGAAAATTTTTTCTTTTTTCTTTTTTGGTCAAGGATCCTGTATTGTAATCACCATTATATTTTAATGACTGATTAGTATGAGAAAGCTACTGATTTTTGTGTATTTACTTTGTACATGACCACTTCACTGAATCCTACTAGTGTCTTTTCCTCATTGATTTTTTTCCAAGTATGTAATTGTAATACAAGCATCTGATGGTAACAGGGTCTTTTCCTTGCTAGTACTGATATGTCTACATGTCCTATTGTATTGCTTAGAACTTATAGTATTAAATAATAACAGCTGTAATAGATGTGCTTATTTTGGTTCTGATGTTATCAGAAATGTTTCCAATGTTTTCCCATTAACTCTAATTGTAATTATAAGGGCGCGATCAGTTTTATACACACCTACACTTTTTCCATGATAAATTAGTTTACTACTTATAGTTTCAAAATAATTTTTTTCTTTTTTTGAGGTGGAGTCCAGCTCTGTTGCCCAGGCTAGAGTGCAGTGGCGTGATCTCTGCTCACTGCAACCTCTGCCTCGTGGGTTCAAGCAGTTCTCCTGCCTCAGCCTCCCGAGTGGATGGAACTACAGGCACCCACCACCACGCCTGGCTAATTTTTGTATTTTTAGTAGAGACAGGATTTCACTATGTTGGCCAGGCTGGTCTTGAACTCCTGACCTCAGGTTATGTGCCCACCTAGGCCTCCCAAAGTGCTGGGATTACAGGTGAGAGCCACTGTGCCCAGCCTCAAAATAATTTTTAAAGTTATTATTAAGAAAGGACTGGCCCCTCTTATTCTGAACCCAGGCGTGCTTGAGAGCATCAGGAACACTGAGAGGTGCTTTGGGGTTAGGATACACCAGATGTCTGAGTAACTCAACTTTCCTTCTTCCATCTTTCACTTCCCAGAGCTTTTCAGACTATAGGTCTCCCACCAGCACCCAGGTAAGATACTGTCTCCCACCCTGCCCTTCTGGTCAACTCCACAGCATCCAAGGTTAATTTGAAAAAGAAAGAAAGCAAAAACCAAACAGGTTTGTTTGTGTTTTTAAAATAAGCATCAAGAAATGAGTTAGGGGGTCACATGACCAAGAAGGAATTCTGACCACATCAAACAAGAGAGAACCAGCCTGTTTGCTGGACTTGTTTTTCAAAATGCCAGTCATTAAAAAAAAAAAAAAAAAAAAAAAAAAAAAAAAAAAAATCCGTAGCCTGCCCTCAGACTGAATCTCTTGGGTAATGTAGTTCCTTTACAGAAAGTCAACCAAGTGACAGTAATTTCTCTGACATTTCAGCATTTGGTTGATGGTATAAGAGAAGTGTGGAGGCCAATGATAAAAATAATTTAAATGTGTGTGACTTTAGGATTTGTAAAGTGCTTTCACTGATTGTCCTTAATAGATAATGACACAAGTAGGGCAGGCATTATTACTATCAGTCCCTATATTACAGATTAAGAAACTGATCTTCAAAAGAGTTGAGAATATTTCTATGTCACTTGACTCATAAGTGAAAAAGCCAGAGTTAAAATCCAGTTTTGCTGGAGCTTAAATCTTATCCACTTACTAAGTTTGGGCAACCTTGATCAAGTTACTTCCCATTCTAAAATGCAACCATTATTTTTTGACTTTTTTTTTTTTTTTGAGACAGGTTCTTACTCTATCGCCAAGGCTGGAGTGCAGTGGCATGATCGCAGCTCACCGCAGCTTCGAACTCCTGGAATTAAGCGATCTTGTCACCTCAACCTCTGGAGTAGCTGGGACAACAGGCATGCACCACCATGCCCGGCTAATTTTTTTATTTTTTGTAGAGACAGGGTCTTGCTGTGTTACCCAAGCTGGTCTCAAACTCCTGGGCTCAAGCAATTACCTTTCCTCACCTCCCAAAATAGTGGAATTATACGTGTGAGCCACTGCGCCCGGCTACAACCATTACTTTCTATTTGGCTCCTGGACTGATGGAAGCTAGGGCACTGCTAAGGATATCAGTGGTGATCCTTACATGATAATTTGGAGAGCCTGAATTATATTAATGGTGTCATTAACGGTCTCTTCACTATGCTAGGTTCTTTAAATATCTATAATCTATAAGGTTGGTATTATTATCCCTATTTCATAGATAAGGATACTGAAATTTAGAGAAGTTAAGAAGTGTGCCCAAGTGGTAGAATTGGGGTTGAAAGCAGGCTCTCTACCACCACGGCCTGAGCTTTTCACCATTAGGACATACTGCTTGATACTGTGAAAGTATTCAGTATGTGCTTTTCTTTGTTCTTTCCTTCTTTTTTTTTTTTTTTTTTTAAAGGTTCGACACGCACAGACTACAACCCTGAACCTAGCCAGTTTTTTGTCAATGCGTGACATTTGGGTATGGGGGTGGGTAGGGGCAGACAGTACAACAGAGAGTTCAAATGGATTGGCTTTATTTCCAAAACCAGTCCTTGGGGAAAGATTTCAAGGCACGTCCTACTGAAAGTCAGCATGCAGAGATTGTCATTCCTAGAACAGGGCTGACCCAAAGAACAACGGCGCTACAAGCAATCTTCACACCAACCCTATGACGTAGGCATCATTATCCCCCATTTTACAGATGAAGAAACTGAGGTTAAGCAATTTGTCCACACTACTGCTGGTGAATGACAGAGCCAAGACTTGCACATACTGGTTCCCTTCCCTGCATTCCTTTTTAACCATACTCCACTCTTGCCTTGGGGGACCAAGATCCGTGATGGACATCTTATTATATTAACAAGAAAACAGACTCTCGAATTTGGGTCTCTTACGATAGTGAAACAGCACATGCACTAGGGTGTTGGAGACAAGAGGAAAGCCATACCCTGCAAACAAGCTTCCAGGTGTTTGCTAACGTTGAGGTGTGCAGTCTTGGTCAATCATCAATCCAATAACACACTGCCCAGTTAAAGCACTGCCGAGCAGAACAGGAAGCAAAAAGCGTGTCCGCAGGCTGCATTCAGAGCGGCCCTGGCCTGGGTGAGGCAGCTTGCCTCTTAGAAGGAGGAGTGGCAGAGCTCAATAGGAAACCCCAAGGACCTTCAAGCAATAAGAGCTGAGACCTGGAAGGTTTTTCCACACTGAGAAGTCAAGACCTCTTCCATAAGGCCCCCTTCTCCATGGAAGCCTGGGTAATCCTTAACCCTAACTTGTTTGGGACACTCTTGAGAAGTCAGAAAGACTTGTCTGTGCCTCTCACAGGTAACTGACACAAGTGGTTCTTCATATGGAGAAGAATCTTTCTTAAGGGATAGGTGGGAGTAGGAGAAGGTGGCTGCGAAATGCCTCCCCCAGGAATGCCCTTTCATTTTTGTTTTCAGAGACCACGACCAGGGCGAGCGGCTCAGGTCCTCTGAAACCAGAATTGGCCGGGTCAGTGATCCCCTCAGAAACCACACTTTGTTTTTCCTCCAGGGAGCCAGGGACTCGATCACCTGTGACTCACCGTTTCTGTGTTGCCTACACAGCACGCACGTCAAGATCTAAAATGGCCTCTGCACCCTGTTGCCCTCACCCACCCTGGCCCCCACTATGGGAATGTGTGCAGCTACACCTTCAGCATGAAAGTCAGGAAGCTGCGGCTCCTCCCTCCCCTGAAAAACAGAGCATGACCCAAAGAATAGAGCTTTCCATTCTCTCCCCTCGCCAGTGTCGTAATGCTCCTGATCTCCCATAAGCCACTCTCTCCTGCACTTGTGTTGCTACAGGATCAGAGCCTAATCCTAGTTATTTGTTTTATTATTATTATTAATTATTATTTTTTGAGACACCCGAGTCTCACTCTGTTGCCCAGGCTGGAGTGCAGTGGTGTGAACTCGGCTCACTGCAACCTCCGCCTCCCAGGCTCAAGTGAGCCTCCCGCCTCAGCCTCCCGAGTAGCTGGGATTACAGGTGCATGCCACCATTCCTGGCTAATTTTTGTATTTTTTTTTTATAGAGATGGTGTTTCATCATGTTGTCCAGGCTGGTCTCAAACTTTCTGGCCTCAAGTGATCCACCTGCCTCAGTCTCCCCAAGTGCTGGAATTACAGGTATGAGCCACTGCACCTGGCCTAGAATTTAGTTTGATGTAGAAAATTCAAATTCAAATTGTCCATTCTTCACCAAGTGTGCTAAACTTCCATCTGGGTATGGGGCTGTGGTTACGGATATAGAAAACTTCATTTAATGAGAATGATATTGACATTAACATGACAACAACAACAATACTGCAATTTATTGACTATTTCCTATGGCAAAAAACACTGCAGAGTATTTCTCAAATGTTATCACGCTCATGCCCCCACCAAGTCTCTTGTTACCGCCCCCATTTGATAGATGAGGAAGAGATCATAAGTAGTCGAGTAACCTGCTCAGGCTACACAGCTATTAAGAGCCGGAGCTGGGTTTTGAACCTGGGCAATTGTAACTTCAAAGTTGGTGTTTCTCCCTCCCTAAGCATCGCCCCACCCCATCTACCATTTGTGCTGTGATCTTCGCTGTCGTGGCATCCCATGTCTTTCACCGTTCCAGTTCAAGAAGCTTCTCCCCATCACCTCCTATCCACTACATCCTGACTTGCTAATGACTCTTCTTGTGAGTACCAAGGGGATGGTAAAGAGGAAGAGGGGGCTTGTGTCAAAGTGAGGTGCTCTCTAAGTTAAAAAATTGGCTTTGGAGGCCTTGGGGGGAGGGATGAATGAACATTTTATCAACACAAATGTCATTGGCAAGCCCCAAAACAAACAGTGTCCCACCGGGCTTGCTCCTTTATGAGGCATTCAATCAATAAAATGAGAGCAGAACTCTGTCAGATTTATTGGCTGGGTTCAAACCGAACACCTCTTCTACCCGCCGAAGGCTGGGTCGCCAGCACTACCTCTCCTTTCCAACTCTGGACAGCCCTCATTTTCCCCTATGGGGCTACAATGGTTCATTGTTTGAGGCAGGCCTTGTGAGAAGTTGTGTTTGTTTTGCCTCTTATCTTATCAGCTCCAGAGCGACAATGGCCCAGGTGTACTCACCATTTTACCATCAGGTGAGAGGAGATTGTGGCCTGGGTCCAGGCTGGCTGGGGAGACTTGCTGTAAAACCGACTGGCTGGTCACCATGGCGCTGTTGCCATGGTGACTGATTGTTGAGGAGGAAGTGACCTCATTGTTTCCCTGCTGGCTGTAGCGCACTCCTGCAAAACAACACAAACCCAATAGGGAACATTAGTGCCACCAGGGCCCTGGAACAATGACTCGGCACCTCTTGTTTTCAAGGGTGGGTAATAAGAAAATAAAGTAGCCTTCTCCTCCCGTCCACCCACAAGAAATATCGGCTGCTTTTCTCCAGGGTAAATATGGCATGTTCTCTATTTAATTCTAGAATGTAAGCTCCATGAGGGCAGGACATTTTTATCTCTTTTGTTTTGTTCACTGATGTATCCCCAGTGCCTTGGCGCTGAATAGCCACTCGGTAAACTTCTGATGAATAAATGAATGACTGGATGGATTCTGTTTGTTATTGCTTCCGCACAGCTCTTTGAGGATTTGGGGGTTGAGACTAGCCTTCTGTTACTGGCTGCAGTATTTCTTTTATTCTTTAAAATGCCTTCTAGAAATGTTTCCCTGGCATCTCTCGTGGTCCTGCAAAGTATAAGTAGACCCATGTGACAAAGAAGAAGCCCTTGTCCAGTGACCCTTGAAAGAACCGTAGCTTAGGCATCAGTCTCTGTGTACCACCTTTGTGGCCAGGCCCAAGAGGTCAGGGGCATGGACACAGGCAGAGCAGGACAGGGATGAGGCTGTGTCTGGGAGCTAGGCTGTAGAACTCACATTCCTTTGCTGGGGTCCCATTTGGCTGCCTTCCAGGGCACAGGGAAAGGTGCATCTGCCGGGAGGTGGGGCAGGCAGCACACACAGGCAGATGTGGATGCTTAGTAAACCACTGGAGTTTGCTCTGCAGGGGAAGGGTAGAACCAAACATGTTTACAGCCTCACTGCTCTGACCCTCCCTCTTGCTCGGGAACCAAAATGGAGGTCTGCTCTCAGGAAAGAAAAGTACTGGACAGAGATCAGGCAACTGAAGGAAGCCAAAAGAACGCCTGGGTCCAGTTTGCAGATGGAAGACCTGCTTGATGTGCCCATGAAACAGTCAAGGACAAGGTTGAGGGTACATGGGGCATCTCACCCCTAAGCTCAGTGCTTAGAAAGACAGTGTTCTTGTTTTTTGCTTTGGATTTGACAAAAAGGTGTGGAGGACCCTGTCCTGCAGAGACCAAATGCTCTAGGCATGGAATCATCTGGATAAGTGGACCAACTCTTTGGCTGCACGTCTTCCTTTGCCCAGTTTCCCAAGATGAACCATCCCTGTATACTGATTCTGTTGTTGCTCTTTCATCTACCCACCCCCTGCCCTAGCTAGAGCCCCACCTTCCAGAGGAGGCTACAAAGTTCCCCCAGGGGCCAGGCACACTGCCATAATCAGTGTCATAATCTGCCTCTAATTCACTAAGATGAAGCTTACCAAGATGAGACTAGATGAGCCCCAAGCCAGTTTTCCCTGGATCTTCCTAAAGACATTACCCAAAGCTGATATGACCTAGAGCTTAAGAGGGCTGGGGAAAAAAACAAAACAAATGCTAAAGCTGGGTTCTAACCTTCAAGAGCAACTTGTCTGAATATGTAGTGGCTTGATGCTTGCTCTATGAGCTTTTCTATTGGCCATTTTCCCCATTCTTTGAATCAAGGAGCTGCTAGTGGGGGAGGTGGTGACAGTGGGATGGTGCTGGAATTGGTGTATTGGTTTAAGGCACTACATTTTTTGGGAAGAACAGAAATCATGAAGTTAAAAGGAGGAACAGCGTCCAGCTCCCCAAGTCAACAGCCCGTGCCCAGTCCCCTGTCCTCCTGTGCACCTATTTGCAGCCCCCACGTCTCCTGTTTGCCATCGATGCCATCCCGTTGGATTAAATGAGGCCTTCTTTCTTCACTCACATTTGCCACCCAGTTCCCAGCAGGATGCTTCCAACAGTTCAAAGTGTTGTTACATGAAAGAAGAAAGAGATTTGAACCTTATGAGCTCTGAAGGCAGAGCTAGGTCCAATGGAAAACAGGGAGGCAGACTTCAAATAAATAAAAGGAAGAATTTTCTATCAAGGAGGGGCAGTGGGAAGACTATGGACTCTGCAGCTAAACCAACTCGGGTTCAAATTCTGATGCTGCTCTTAATAGATCTGGGATCATGGGAAAATTACTTTCCCTCTCTGTGCCTTTGTTTCCTCTAGAAAAATGGAGATAATGCATCCTCAACAGGGCTCTTTTGGGATTAGAGGTAACATCTATACAGTTTCTTGCAAAATGCCATATAAATGGCAACTATGGGTGGGGATGCTGTGGGGAGGAAGCTGGTATAGGAATGGACCCCAAGATATTTGCCCTAAGATCCTAGAATTCTAGATGGCTTAGGACAGATTCTAAACACTGAATGGAATTATCCTTCCATAGAGAACAGTTTCCAAAGAATCCTACCCTGGCAGAACCACTGATGCTTTGCCCTGGAAGCAACTTGGGAGAGAGGTCTGGCCGCTGCCCTCTTGCT
Source organism: Nomascus leucogenys (assembly GCF_006542625.1). Classification (NCBI taxonomy): domain Eukaryota; kingdom Metazoa; phylum Chordata; class Mammalia; order Primates; family Hylobatidae; genus Nomascus; species Nomascus leucogenys. Next base: position 5,571,448 of record NW_022095769.1, read on the forward strand.
CTGTTCTTTTGGAGGAACTGGACTTCACCCTGTTTTTCTCCTGCTTTCTCTGACTCCCTAACCAGCTATTTACCTCCCCGAGAGGCTCTGCTCCTGAGAGAGTGGTGATAACGCTGGGAGTCAGGTGTGTTTTCACCTCCCAGCCTGTCCCCATCATCGATTCAGTCTCAAGTCAAACAGTCTCTGGATTTAGCCTATTTAATTTGGCTGACGGAAAAGGGCCAGCCCTCTGATGATCAAATATGGGTCACAGGGAGGCTTCTCCCCTACCAAAGGCTACGCAATTATTTATTTAAAAATAATTAACCAAGGATTTCCGCAGGAAACAAAAGGCTTCTTTACAAGGGAGCATGTCAGGAGAGACTCAAGAGCCATTTGTTAGAATCCAGGCAGCTTATTCCAAGGCTGCTGTGGTTTTTACACTTTGTTTTTCTCCCCAACAAAACTTTATTATATAAGAAATATAATGGTGAAGCTGCTCTGTCAAAAGACAGATGAGCCTAGACCTTTGAACGTTCCTTTAAAAGCCTCTGGTTAAGTGATAGAGGCCTGGCTGGAAACTGGGGGATCCCTGTTTTAATCTCAGCTCTGCTATCAATTTCTTGGGTGAGCACCAGCTTCCTCATCTATAAGCCAGAGGACTGCCCACTGTGGGGAGGGGGCCATTGTCACAGCAGAGTGATGGGAGCCAGACACAAGGCTGCTCATCAGCCCCAGATCCACCTGCAGCTGTTCCCACAATGCTCCTCTCACCAAGAATGTGGCAATCACTGGCCCCTGAGAGGGTGGCTGTAATCAGCCAGCCATCTTATGAGGGGGCGGGGTGGGGGCGCATCACAAGGCGTACACCAAAAATAGGTGCTCTTGTTAGAGGAAGGAGAGGCCAGTCCTCCTATATTTCAAAAACTCAGAAGAGCACTTGAAGTGAGAACAAAAATAAGTGCAAAGTGTGCAGGCTCTGGAGCCAGGTGACCTGGGTTTAAATCTTGGCTCTACCCCGTAAGACCTATGTGACCTTGGGAAGTTACTTAACCTCCCTGAGCTTCAGTTCCTTACTGTTAACAATATCCACCCGTCAGGTCATTGGGAAGAGAACGGAATGAGTTAATGGATGTCCAAATATCCAGACCATGCTGGGCACATAACAGTTGCTGAAAACACGTCAATTCCTCCTATTTTGGGACTGTCTTTGTTTAAAAGACATTTTTAGGAAGGCTGAGGTCATGCCACTCTATTGAGCACCTACCATGTGCCAGGCACTGTGCTAGGGAGCATTAAGAAATGGAATGGCATCTTCCCTTCTTCCTTCACCAATGCAAGTTCTTAAAGTGAACATATGACAAGAGCTCTGGTTTAATATTGATTAACCAAAGATGCCAGGTTAATAGCCACAGAGTACCCATAGGAGAAATGACAGTGGCAGATGGTAGCCATTCACCTTCCACTTACTTCCTAGCTCAAGCCACTAATTGGCCCCGTCCCCATTGTTGGCTCTATGAACCACAGCAAGTGTGTCCAGCAGCAAAAGCCATCCAAGGTGGAGTTGAGACATCCCTGAGGCCCTGGTGAGTAGATCATCTACTTTCCTCTGTTCCTAGGCATCAGCATCATGGGTGTTGGGTTATTCCTGGATTCCCAACAGCATATGGGGCAGACGCAGATCATTCGGTTTCTATCCCATATGACTGCTCAGAAGTGCCAAAGGCATGGCAGAGGTACATGTTTCCAAGAAGCCAGCATCCTTGCTCTGCCTTCCTCTACCAGCACCGTCTCCAGGGTGCCTTTCACACTGCCGCAGCCTGGGATTTCCTTCTAAAACAAAGTCACACCATGCCTCTGCCCTGCCTGGAAACGTCTGATGGCTCCTCACTGCTTTCCAGAAAAGCCCCAACACCTGAGACTGGCAGAACTGGGCCTTTGTGATTCGTCTGTTTTATTTGCATGATCTCTCGCCACAACCTTAATGCATTTCTCAAACGGCCTGACTGTCTCCTGCCTCTGCACCTTTGCTGTTCCCTCTGCCTGGAAAGCATCTCGTGTCACATGTCGCCCCGCTGTGAAGCTCTTCTTGATTCATCCTGGGAGATGGCTGCTCCATCCTTTGTATTTTACATGCACTAGACAGAGACTTACAGCAAGAGTCAGTCACACTGCATGCACGCTGAGGATATGTTTACTTTTCTCTGCCTCTTAAAGAAAGAGATGAGTTTTTACTTGTTGTATCCTCACAGCCTAGCAGACTGCCTAGTACTGTGAATATTTATTGACTGAAGGAATGAAACCCCAGCAGCTTTGAGCACCCATGCCCCAGACAAGGAGCATCACGTCTAGCAGAAGGAGAAAATACAGTCAGTTCTGTATTTATTGCAGTGAAAGTGTAAATTTGTTCCAATTCTATTGACATATTGGGGATAATTTAGTGTAATGTCAATTTCACATTTGGAAAACACTTAGTGAATTCAGAAACCTGCATCCAGCTGAATGGAACCACATAGGAGAATACTAACAATGCTCCTGTGTGTACATATGCGCACCTCAAACATCCACCAGCCGCCTCAGTCCACTGTGTGCACTGGTAAGACACATCCATGCAATATGGAGTCACATCTTTTCCTTCCCATTTCAGATAACCCTTTCTCCACTGCTTCACAGTAACTCACAACCCGCAGCCCTTCTGATGCCCACTTCCCTAGGCAAACTTGCCATATTTGCTGTTGTACAGCATTTATATATTTCTTAACTATTTAACGGGTATAAAACTCTGGTAATCTTTTTATTGGATTCTTATCTTTTAAAAATGTGTTGGCCGGGCACAGTAGCTCATGCCTGTAATCCCAGCACTTTGGGAAGCCGAGGCGGGTGTATCACTTGAGGTCAGGAGTTTGAGACCAGCCTGGCCAACATGGTGAAACCCTGTCTACTAAAAATACAAAAATTAGCTGGGTATGGTGGTACACGCATTAGCCAGGCATAGTGGTGTAATCCTCGCTACTCAGGAAGCTAAGGCAGGAGAATTGCTTGAACCTGGGAGGCAGAGGTTGCAGTGAGCTGAGATCGTGCCACTGCACTCCAGCCTGGGTGACCAGAGCAAGACTCCATCTCAAAACAAAAAAAAATGTGTCGCTGAGGAAGTTTTCAAGTGTTGTGCTTTTTAAAAAGTTTATTTCAGAGACAGAGTCTCATTCTGTCACCTAGTCTGGAGTACAGTGGCGTAATCTCGGCTCATGGCAACCTTCGCCTCCTGGGCTCAAGTGATTCTCCTGCCTCAGCCTCCTGAGTAGCTAGAACTACAGGCACCCACCACCACGCTCAGCTAAATTTTTGTATTTTTGGTAGAGACAGAGTTTCACCGTGTTGGCCAGGCTGGTCTCAAACTCCTGACCTCAAGTGATCCGCCCGCCTCAGCCTCCCAAAGTGCTGGGATTGCAGGCATGAGCCACCGTGCCCGGCCTCAAGTGTTGTGTTTTTAATCCTGTTTTTCCCACAAGCCCTGTGGTTCTTATCACATGGCTTAGCAAACTCTGGTGATTTTTAGGCTGCATATGTGAGGTTATATAGACCCTACTGTGCCTGTGTGTTCAAAGACAAACATGACTGCCTTACGGGAGGACCCCAGAGAGGAGCTGCTCAGGGTGCCATTCACCAGAGACTTTGCAGAAACCTGTGCTTCAGGGCCTTAGAGCTACAGCTCATAGAGCCCCTGGCGATTTAATTCAGCTCTAAGAGCTTCAAAAAAACAGCTGAAACCCCAATTCCACGATTCCAGAGATCAACTAGTCACCAGCCTCTAAACATTTTAACAATCTCTCTCTCTCTCTCTCTCTCTCTCTGCCTTAACTCTCTGATGATTCTGGGTCAGTTAACTTTTGGGCCTTGGCATTTTTGTCTGTGAAAGGGGCATACAGATATTCCTTCTTCACAAGCCAGAATAATGAATGAATAAAATAATGTCAGAGATGCACTGGTTCTGCTGGGTAAACAGAAGAGCAATGTCAACCAGGAAAACAGGACCAGAATTGCTCTTTTAGTAAGAAGAAATGAGGAAAGTGGGGATTCCTGGGCAATGTGGGGCTCAGCTTGCCGGTGATGTGGCTTTTGGCGCTGAAGCCTGGGGGTTCCTTTCACTGAAGTCTGTGAGCTGCACCCAGAATCTGGTGGGATGCCTTTCACCCTTGACATTTCAGAGCCAACCTCCCATCCCTGATAATGCAGGAATGTTCCTCCGGCTGGTGGACCTCTGCCAGCGTAAGTGAGCGTCCCAGCCACCAACAGAATAAACATTACTCAACTGGCTGGGGCTCTGTCACACACATTCTTCCCCTGTGTTTCTAACCTCATGCAGAGTGCAGCCCAGCCCTGTTGGGTCTAGAAACTGGGAATTTAAACTCAGGAGGAGAGAGCATGCGAAGGAGAAAGCTCTTCCGAAAGGTAATAACTATGCTCATTGTTCATAAATTATGAGTAGACAGAGCCATCTTTTCTATGAAGCCAAATCATTATATTGGGGAGATGACAGGGAGAGACTGGGCCAGGCTTGATGGACCCAGTACTGTGTCCTGATAACTCTACCTTCTCCCTAAACACGTTACTTTTCTTAGGGACAGAGGCAGAGAGACAAATGATTCCATCTGGTGAACTTCTGAGAGGCCCATTTGGAAGAAAAGAATGTGAACAATTCCCTGGCTTGAAATTGAGAACTCCAGAAATGAAAGCTTTCGAATGAGTTAGCATTGCTGCCTCAGTTTCCTTGTTTGTAGCACAGGACTTTTGCTAGTTCTTATTAATATTTCCTTCTCTGCGAGGATAAAGATTCATGTTTGCAAAGAGTTTAGAAGATTAAAAATCTGCAAATGTGGAAGAAAAAGCTGATGCAAGATGAAAGCAATCTAAATGCTGGGCTGGTTTCAATTCCAGATCCCTTTCTACCTAACATGGCTTAGTTAGGAGCTCAATTCATAAGAGGAGAAATACAGACAGGCCTGCGGGGACAGTAAACATTCTTGACTCAAGGAGTAAAAGTTGAGTGATACTTAAGGGAAGCCCACAAACTGGTTTTCTTATTTAAAAAAAAAAATCAAAGCAAACGTAACCAAGAAAAGAAAAAAAATCTTTCATCAAAAGCACCTGGGCTGAGAACAGAAGCTAACGTGCAGGGTGCACTTGAAAAAACTGCACACATGGGGAGGTAGAAGAGCAACAGAAACTCTGTGTGTCCTCCCCCACAAGGTCTACCTGTGCCACCACACCTCATCCTTAGTAGAGTGGCAGTTTCTGCAGGCACACATCAGGTGGTTTGCAACGAATACTTCAGCCTGAAGATTGCTGCTGTAGGTAAAAGGAACCAGACTGGCACTTGAGAACTTGGGCAGTCCTCACATCTGAGAGTATGTTACACCCATCTGCTTCTCAGTGGGTCACAAGCACCCATTTGACAGAGTGGAAAACTGAGGTTCGGAGAGGACAAGGTTGTTTGCACTGCTCCTTGCTAGGGGGTCTCCCAGCAAGTCAGTGGTATTCCAAAGCTGACCCTTCTCCCTCTTCCTCATAAGCCCCAAATGGGCTCCAGATATGTAGAGCTTCCCCATCATGACCCACTAATAGCTTGAAATGATTTTGCAGGTTTGTTTACTTGTTCCTTGGCTGCATCCCTCACTGGAATGTAAGCCCCATGAGGGCAGGACCTTGTCTGTATTCTCCATTTTCTTCTCGGCAGAGTCATGCTAAGCATTCAGTAAACATCTGTTGAAGGAGTAAATGATGAATGAATAACCTATGCTTAAACTCTGACTGATGACTCCACATCACTTTCACCTTTAGACTGTTGAGTTGAGTGGTGGTGAAGTGACTGGAGTATATCCATTTATCCTCTAAATCTCCCAGTTTTTCTTTTCTTTTTTGAGGCAAGCCCTAGCTCTGTCGCCCAGGCTGGACTGTGGTGGCGCAATCACAGCTCACTGCAGCCTTGAACTCCTGGGCTCAAGGAATCCTCCCACCTCAGCCCCCCCAAATAGTTGAGACTACAGGCACATGCCACCATGCCTGTCTAATTTATTAATATTATTATTATTATTGTTATTATTTTGTAGAGATGGGGGGGGTCTATGTTGCCCAGGGTGGTCTCAAACTCCTGGGCTAAAGTAGTCCTTCCGCTTTGGCCTCCCTCTCCCTGTTTTTCTGTGGGCAAGGAGAGGCAGGCATTCTTTTTAAGGAGGAAGAAAGAGGAGTAAGAGAAAAGGAGAGAGAGATTAAAATATAATCAAAATTGAAGAAACAGTATTGATAGACTTGGGCAGTTTCACATTTGAAAAACCGAGTTTGGGGGCCACTGGGTTGATTTGGGGATAGGGAGAAGAGTCAATTAATGGGAATTTACTGTGGCAACATGAATAACTTAAATGCCCCTTTCTCCAAAGAAACTAGGGTAAAACTAAGAAGGGTTAATGGTGGACATCATTAGGCCTAAAGGCTGTGGGGACAGAGAGAGCCCTTCTGCAGTCTGGCTCCCGGGGTCTGGTATTTTCTGAGCAGCTGCCTTTGCCGGCAGAGATAATAGGGCTGCAACAAAGGCCTCTAGGCCTGGCGGACAAGGAGAATGGTGATGCTCCCAGTGGGTCTGGGCAAAGGGAGAAAAGCTATAAAGCCATCAGCAGGCTGAGCCACTGGGTGTCCACACAAAAGTAAGGTCCTATAAACAGACATCTGTATTGTGAGTGAACGGCTAATAAAATTGCCTTAGAAAAGAGAGGTTTTCCACCACAGCCTATTCATAACAAAGACCATACTGGGAGATGATACCCAGGGAGAAGATCCTTTGAGGTCTGGCAAGTGTCAGAGCTGCCTTGTGTTAGGGATTTGCCTGGCCAGATCCCAGCCTCTTCATCATTGCCACAGAGGGCATCTCCATCAGTATCATTATCACCACCATCATCACCATCATCATGACAGATAGCTGCCGACCACCAGCAGGCCCAAGGAGGCTCGTCCCAAGCAACACCAGGTGTTGGGCACTGAGATAGGAGCACCAGCCAAGTGCGCAGGGAGCACCACCAGAGACCTGATGGCTGCCCAGAGCAGGGCAGTTTTGTTTCTGTCTGTCCAGATAATTGATTTGCAGTAGTCCAGTCCCCTTTCTAGACCTCGCTTTGCTCAATGGAAACACAAGAGGAGATGTTCTTGCTCTTTTCTTGCCCTAGGGATCCTGGTAAGAGATTTTAAAACGAATGAAAGTAGTAGAACATTAAACTAACTAGTAGAACTAAATTAAATGAGTAGACTAGTTTACTAGTAGAACATTAGGGAGAAACTCATAATACGTTCTTTGAAAACTTTCTGGTAACATTAAATGTCGACATTAATTTGTGAACTGTATACTTAAGCAGTGTTAATAGGGTTGAAGCTGGGTTACATTGTTTCTAGAGAAGAGAAAATATGCCTTTATATATACACACATATATAATTACATAGCACATATATGCTATATAAAACAAAACTAATCCTAGGCTCAGTTTAATTCTTAAACTGAATACCAAATTTGTAAAACAGGGGGTTTCTGCATATGCTTTGACAGGAAGCATTCTATGATAGATATCTTTATTTCACAAATATATGGAGTGTCTACCGTGTGCCAGGCACGGGGCTATGGGCTAGAGACACAACGGTGAAGAAATCCACCTCAGGCTCAGATGTTGGTACAGCCCACAATTCTGCCACTCAGAATACATACACAGAGAGCAAGGTGTTCAGAGACTTCAGGGACCTTCTTCTTCACCGTGAGATTAAAGTTTATAGGTAGGGATGCAAACCCTCTAGTTCCCCTGGCTGTAGGGTTGTAGACAATGAGGAAGAAAGGCCGCTCATTTCTGTCTCCATCCCTAAAACACCTTGAGATAAATTAAGCACTTTTGTGCCCATCATGCAAACTGATGTTACACAAATAGGAGATGCTGTTTAAGGGTTTTCCACTCTTGCTGAACAAGAACTCACTTAGGCTTCATTGCCAACCCAGTCCAATGGGTGCCAAGCAGGAAGAGGCACTCTGCAGTGACAGGGCCAGAAGGCATGGGCATGCCGGCTGCTATTCAGAGGCCCTCAAAGTGTTAACCTCTAGCAGTTATAGGTGTCTCGTTTATACCCATTATAAATCTGTTTATTGTGACTGGCCCCACCCAATCTGCTGGTGTTGTAAAGCTCTAATGATCCCTAATAAAGGTGGAAGGCTTCTAACAGCACACAGTTCCTGAAATGGGGAAGGAGCAAGAGAGTGAGGGAGAGAAGGAGAGAGAGACAGATGATGAGTTTCACAATAAAATACCACAATGGCAGGCCTCCCTCTGCACTTCAAGCTGCGGAGTCCTGGGCCCCAAGACTGCATGCAACACACAGCCTCCAAATAATAGCCTGTCATAGTGGAAAGGCCCTCATCCCACACCCTCATTTGCCAGAATTCCCAGGAAGTTAAATGATTCACCCAAGGTCACCCTTGCTCATTGGTGGCTCTGATCTCCTGAATCCTAGTCCAAAGCCCCTCACCCCGGCTGCTTCTCCTTTCCCATTTCAGCAAGAGGTCATGAGGATTACCTTCAACCCCTTCAGAACTCTCCTGCTCCCTCTGGCCTAGTAATGTCAACCCTGACTGTGCATCCAAATCTCTCTCTCTTTTTTCTTTTTTAGAGACAGGGTCTCACTCTGTTACCCGGGCTGTACTGCAGTGGCGCCAATGGGAAAAAAGTGCTTAATTTATCTCAAGGTGTTTTATGGAAGGAGACAAAGATAAGCAGCCTGTGTTCCTTGTTGTCTACAACCCAACTGCCATAGCTCACTTCAGCCTCAAACTCCTGGGCTCAAGTGACCCTGCTACCCCAGCCTCACAAGTAGCTGGGACTCTAGGGGAATCTCTTAGGGCTTTTGTCGAAAGTTCTTATGCCTGTGAACCCCTCATCTCTCAATTCTGATTCCAAAGGTGTGCGTGGGTGGAGGGAGCCATGTGTATTTTTAATGAGCTCCCTGGATGATTTTTGTGTGGTCTGGAGAGAGATTTGAGAACCACAGATCTTGCCAATACTTAGTTCATTGTTTCTGATGTTTCAAATGACAAGCAGGGTTCATGGAAAGGAAAATCCTTCCAGAGTGAAACTACAAGGTAAGACCCTTGTCAAGAACCCAGGGAGGACCCAAGCTCTTCCGTTCTCTCAACACCCTGAAGTTTCTGAGTCAATTCAATAATACTGTAATGGCAGCTAACCTTCCTTGCGGCACTGTGTTTGGCACTGAGTGTGTCTCATCATATTTAAGCCTCATAGCACCCCTAAGGGGATAGGTATTGGGACAGAGAGGCTAATAACTTGAGGCCACACTGCCAGATAGTGACAGAACCACAACCCAAGCCAAGCCTGATTTGGGTGCTATACTTGGCTACCCAGACACACACATCTGAATCTGGTCCTGAGAAGGGACTGGCCATAACCAGCTCACCTTGGCTCAGGTAGACTTCCCTTGGGAAAGTCTATATGCTAAAGACCATCTGCACGGTGTTTCTCCAACTTAGAAAGAACATGCAGAGTACAAGTCCTGAGAAAACTGACTCTTGACTTTCCATAAGCGTCAGAGGCATCGAGTCCCCCCTTGCCAGTTGATTCCTCAGTGGCTGAACTCACACAAGTGTGCTATTGCGGAGGTTGCTGAAGTCGGAGCGTAGGGTAACGGCAAGATACCTGAAGCAGATGTATGCTCACAGGTTGAGTGGAGAGGTTTCCAGAAAATTAGCCCTTAGGAGTTTCTGAGGTTTCCCTTTGCTCACCGTGGGGCTGTGTGCACCTTCTCTTTCTTAAATGCTCCTTCGCCTGAAGTTTGGGGGAACTTCCCTTCTAAGAACAAAGGCCATTAAGCTTCCCAGATGCAGCCTCCACTGGGAACATCCCACACCCCTCTACCTGGTAGGTTCCCAGGGCTAATTACTAACAAGCAATACACATGAGAGTGGTATTCACACCTCCTTTAATTAAAAAAGAAAAATGGCCAGGCGTGGTGGCTCATGCCTGTAATCCCAGCACTTTGGGAGGCTGAGGTGGGTGGATCACGAGGTCAGGAGATCAAGACCATCCTGGCTAACAAGGTGAAACCCCGTCTCTACTAAAAAAAAAAAAAAAATACAAAAATTAGCCAGGCGTGGTGGCGGGTGCCTGTAGTCCCAGCTACTTGGGAGGCTGAGGCAGGAGAATGGCGTGAACCCGGGAGGTGGAGCTTGCAGTGAGCCGAAATCGTGCCACTGCACTCCAGCCTGGGAGACAGCGAGACTCTGTCTCAAAAAAGGAAAAGAAAAAGAAAAAAGAAAAATGCCCTGTTAGTTACAGGAAATTCATGGTCATCTCGACTTCATGAACATCGTGAACCTGACCTCCTGCTACATGGTCATGACCCTCCCCTCTGCCCCCACCAATCCATGGTCTTCCCAGCTTCCCCTCACTGTTTCCTGAATTTGTACTAAATGCCTTACGGCACTTAACATGCCTTGTGGATGTCACAGAGAAGTCCTAGGAAGAGCGGGAGACTGCCTCATACCCAATGTGCTGCAAGAAGCCAGCCTAAGTTTGCTGCAAACACCAAGATGAATATCTAGTTGGAGATACTCAAATTCTTTAAAAATCAGGGTTGAATGAAACCTCCAAGAAGGACAAGGAAAGAGGGAAACAACTAAAAAAACAAAAAACAAAGAAACAACCCACAAGCCTCTGCAAGCAATGGTAACAGCCACTATTTATGAGAGCCTGTTATGTCCAGAGTGTTTTATATATATATTATCTCATTTAATTCTTCCAGCATCTGCATGAGTGGGTATCTCCACACCTCAAGAGGCAAGCACAGAGATTCCAGAGACTTGCCCAGGGTCACACAGCCGTAAGTGCCGAAGTTAAGGTTGGAATTTGGGTCTGCCTCCATAGCCTGTAATTTTGTCGCTGTGCCAGCTGGATTTAAAGGAGCATTTCCCCATATTAGATGTCAAGGCTGGTGATGGTGAGGCAAATTACACAGGTTGGGAGGCCAAGGGGAGTTAGCTGCTAATCCAACCCCAGTACTCAAAAGTGTGTCCCAGACCATCCTCTTCAACAGCACCTGGGAACTTGTTGAAAATGCAGAAACTCAGGCCTTACCCCAGGCCTACAGAATGGGAATCTGTATCCTAACACTCCCCGCCTCAGGGAATCAGCATGCACTTTAACATTTGAGAAGCTAAATTTGAGAACCTTAGAACTGGTTCTCAAATTTAGCCGCACATTGGTATCACTTAGAAAGTTTTAACTACTGATGTGTAGTCCTGCTCCCCAGGCGTTCTGACAGGTCCAGGGTGCAGCTTGGATACTGGGATTTTTAGATACTCCCTCGGGAGATTCTAAAGTGTGGCCACATTTGAGAACTATTGTCCTACAGCAGGGTCAGCAAACTGGTCTGTTGGCCAAAGCAGTCTGTTTTTGTATGACCCACAAGCTAGGAATGGGTTTTACATTTTTAAATAGTTGAGAAAAAATCAATTAAAGACTATAGGATGATATGTGAAAATTATACGAAATTTAAATTTCAGTCCCCATAAAATAAAGTTTGACTGGAAGACAGTGATGTTCATTCACTTCCATGTCTATGGTCTATGGCTGCTTTGGTGCTATAAAGGCACAGTTGAGTAATTACAACTGAATAGTTTAAAATACTTAATATTTACTCTCTGGCTCTTTACAGAAAAAGTTTGTCAATCCCTGTTCTAGAGAATTTATGAATAGCTAGGACGATAACCATGACTGACTGATTGATCTGACTTTATTTGTGGGCTGTATTCCTTTTATATATATAACTTCTATATGTATGTGTGTGTGTGTGTATATATATATATAAAATACATATATATGTATGTATATTTCTCTCTCTCCTCTTCATTTGCGTTTGTACTTCCCCCTAAAAGATAGGTAGAGGCATAAGGCCAGATCTTGTTCCATTCCATTAAGCAGGTAGCTTCAAAGGCCCTTGCACAGATCTCTGCCTCTCTCTGCACCTGCGATACTTAATTCTCTCCAAGTTCCTGTCACTTCTCATCAAACCTTCAACAGTTTCCAAGAGTACTTCTCCCATAAGCTGCAGGCCAGGGCTGTGTGCTTGCAGGCAGCTTCCTGCCTCCTCAGAGCTCACTGGAGGCAGCAAGGAGTCCTTGAATCGTCTAAGCATCCTTCATGGGGATTAGGCATGACCCTTAGGTGATAGGACTCCAGTATCTCCTGGCCCCTTTGTGCAGAGGCTTGGAGCCCCACCAGCACAGCAGCCTGGTTTCTTTGTATGCAGACCAGGGCTGGTCCCCTATCAGGGGGGAGGCTGACAGCAGAACACCCTGAAGGCTAGGCCTCTTAATCTCATTAATATCCTGATTGTCTTCCCCAATCTAGTGGCAGCCGATGGGGTGGTACCCACAAGATAAAATGACCTTCAAATTCAAGAGATAAAATGGCACTCAGATAAAGTCCCTAAGACGGAGAACGCTGGAGCCACCCATGTCCACCACTAAACCTCAAGTCAATATGAATGTGTTTCCTAGAATTGCAGACATTTCAAGGCAGGATTCGTCTCTCTTCTGAACTGAAATCATCTGCTACTTAGGGACAATGGGCCTTATTTACCATGAGGAACTTTGCTGCTGAGATGAATATTTTTACAACTACCCTCATAAACCCCTCCCACTGTCTGCTGCCCAGGGAGGGGGCGGAGCTCCCAGAGGTGAGCTGAGGTGCTTGCACTGTCTCAGAAGCCCCATTAAGTTGTTAAGGCATTTAGTAACCCAGACAGTGCTGACTGCAAGGGCAGTTCAAATCCCCACGCAGATGGGGATGGGGTCGTGAAAGAGGGGGCTTTGATTTCTTGCCTGGGCAGGGCACAGAATCCACCTTGGTCAGGAGCAGTGGTTGGGGAGGAAGCAGTAAACTAGCCAGAATGGGAGACTCCCACACTTACCCCACCCTTTGGCCATGATCTCCCAAAGCCTCAGTGTTATTTAGAGGGGAACGGTAGGAATGTGGGAAAAGGAACTGCTGGGGGCTGTGTGTGTGTGTGTGTGTGTGTCTTTCTCTCTCTCTCTCTGTGTTGGGTTTTGTGCCTGAAAAGTTCTTAGCATCTGCATAAAGCAAAAAGAGATGGACAGTGTGCAACAGCTCAAAACCTCTCCCCACCACTTACTAAGAATATGAACTTGGGCACATTCCTTCCATTCTAAATAGGTCACTTCTCTTGATTGTAAAATGAAGATGACACTACAGATGGCTCCTACTCTGCAGGGCTGTTGTGCGGGTCACTTAAGACGATGCACGGAGGAACTCGGCGTGGGGCCTGGGACCAAGGAAGTGCTCCATCAACACTGGCCATTAGAATTCCTCTCGCTGAGTCACTACCTTGCCACTGGAAACTTGGAGATTTCCTCCGGTCCTGCAGAATTCAGTGCCAGGGAAAACAACAGCATTCACATAGGTACCCTGGCCCAGAGTTTGGCTGGTCTGAGACCCAGGGTTAGATTCCCTCAGGTAACCTGGGAGGGGCTGTGAAAGGGGATGAGCGAGAGGCAGGAGGCAGGATTCTCTGTTTTTCAAGCTCTAAGCCACGTCAGGGAAGTCAAGTCCACTGGGCTTGGAGAGGGAGGAATAGAGTTCAGTGAGAAGGAGGAGCAGCAGCCACAGAAATAAGTGTCTCCTCTTTGGTAATGGGGCTATGGTTCGGGACCCCTGAAAGTCCTCCTGGCAGGGACTCTTCTCTTTTTCTTCATGCCTCACTTTCTTTCCAGGAGAATAAGTCCCCACTTCCCTCTCAAAAGGTGACACAAGAGTGAGGACATCAAGCGTGGGAGAGCGGAGGCTGATGAAGACCTTTTACCCCTCCTCTCCTCCTCGAGGTAGTGGCCAGGTGAGCTTGCTGCCGACTAGAGCAAAGGGTACAGGGAGCAAGGTCGCCACAGATCACACAGCAGATACCACGGCTTGGGCCAAGGCTAGCCGAGTTTCCATCCCGCGCCAACTTCCTCCTCCTCCTCCTCGAGCCAATCAATACAAGCACCAGGCTCCAACCAGTCCTTCTCCTTGCTGCCGCCCTGCCCTCTGACCTTTTGGGGGCCTTTCTCTTGATTCATCTCCAGAAGGGAGGTAGAGGCCATCATTCCGGACCTGCTCAATGGCTTCAGAATGGGCTGTCATGGGGCCTATAACCAGGGACAGCTCCTGCTGGCCAAGAGCTGGAATAGGGGGTGGGGGCGGATAAAGGCCTTCCAGGCTGAAGATAAATGGCTGCCTGCAGCCTGCTACAGTAACTTCAGGCCCCCAAGAAGAGCAAACAAAGGGTGGCCCTGTGACACTCCCTGGAAAGATGAAGGCCCAGCAGCGGCAGCCAGGCTGGTTCAAAGCCCCAACTTAATTGTCAATTAAGCATGCATAAGGGAGACAAAGCCATGACAACCCTTGGCTGCATGCTGGTGTGTGATTGTAAAGCCGAGGAGGGGCAACGCTGGAAACAGCTGACTCTGCTGACAATGTGTTCGTAGGGCATCTTGTAACCAATCAGCCGCTGACAGAGGCAGAGTGCTCCTCCTGCCACCCCTATTGTGCCGGACATTCCAGGACTAGGGTCACACCGTGGTCATCGTGGGCAAGTGGGCCACAGCGTGGTAAGCATAGCTGGGAGGGAAAGTGCTGTTAGAGAAAGGCTGCTCTTCCTCTCTAGGAAGAGGGTTCTGGGGAAGCTTCATCTCCAAGGTGCTGCCAGCCCTCCTAGCTCAGGTGCCGGTGTTTGGAGAGGGGAGAGCGTGGAGAGTGGGTGTGGGGGGATTCGGGCCTTGTTCCCCCCAGCTCAGTCTTTGGGGTTGCTAGTGCTGACTGTGGATTTGGGCTCTCCTCAGCAACATGGAGATCTATTTTTTTTTTTTTTTTTTTTTAAGACAGTCTTGCTCTGTCGCCCAGGTTGGAGTGAAGTGGAGTGGCCCATCTCAGCTCACTGCAACCTCCGCCTCCCGCCTCCCGGGTTCAAGCGATTCTCCTGCCTCAGCCTCCGGAGTTGCTGGGATTACAGGCGCCTGCCACCATGCCCAGCTGATTTTTGTGTTTTTAGTAGAGATGGGGTTTCACCATGTTGGTCAGGCTGGTCTCAAACTCCTGACCTCAAGTGATCTGCCTGCCTTGGCCTTCCAAAGTTCTGGGATTTCAGGCACGAGCCACCACACCTAGCCCACAGAGTGTTTTTTTGTTTTTTTGTTGTTTTTTTTTGAGACAGAGTCTCGCTCTGTTGCCCAGGCTGGAGTGCAGTGGCGTGATCTCTGCTCACTGCAACCTCTGCCTCCTGGGTTCACACCATTCTCCTGTCTCAGCCTCCCAAGTAGCTGGGACTACAGGCGCCTGCCACCACGCCCGGCTAATTTTTTGTATTTTTAGTAGAGACGGGGTTTCACCGTGTTAGCCAGGATGGTCTCGATCTCCTGACCTCGTGATCCGCCCGCCTCAGCCTCCCAAAGTGCTGGGATTACAGGCATGAGCCACCGTACCTGGCCTTTTTTTTTTCGGTATTCTGCACACAGTTACGTTTCTGGCTTGGTTAGTGACCATACCTTGGCTGTGGGCACTGAGGTGGGAAGAGTGCCATGCGGCTCTACAGACAGAAGCCACCCCGAATGCTGAGCTCCAGCCCGCTGTCTGCCTGAGTGCATTACTCAGGAGCCCTGTCACGGCACACATGCCATCCTGGCAGCCTGAGATGGGGACACAAGTCTTTGACCCCAGCATCCTGCATCTCAGGCCCTAGCACAGCAGCTACCTCTGTTTCTAGTTCCAGGGCCAAGACACATCTCACTGCCTCTTAGGGGGAATGCCCTGGTGTGTGAGATCAAAAAGAAAATGATTTCTGCTGCATGCCAGTCTTCTCACTGCCCTTGTTTAGCCCTCTCTAATGTTAAGAGTCATAATAAGGGTAGTATGAGTTATCGGGAAAGGTGTCTTTATACATTCACTCCTTTCATTCTCACACGCGCCCTGTGTGGAAGGTCCTATTTCTCCATTTTGTAGGCAGGAAATTCAGACTTAGAGAAGTTATGTGAATTAGCCACAGTTATAACCTCACTGGATAGAACCCAGATGCATAACTATACTCAGAGAAAGAGAAGCCAGTCCCTGGGCTTGGGACAAGGACCATGTTGAGGAGCCCAGAGTGAAAAGGCAGAAGGGCTGGGCACAATCTCACAACTGTAATCCCAGCACTTTGGGAGGCTAAGGCAGGAGGACTGCTTGAGATCAGGAGTTCGCGGCTGTAGTGAGCCAAGACTGCACCACTGCACTCTAGCTCGGGTGACAGAGGGAGACCCTGTCTCTCAAAAAAAAAAAAAAAAAAAAAAAACACAGAAGAAAGGCAGCTACTGATAATATTCAGTGTCCCATAACTGTTGCTCCAGAAACAGTAATAGGATCTATTACACCGCAGAAAGATCCACAAAGCCCCCAAACAAAACCCCGATCTGCAGCTGGTTCTGGTGACTCGACAGTGACCCAATATCTTTCCTACCAGGCAGGACGTGCAGCTCGTACAACACTAGCATATTCCCAGGACTTGGTAAGCACTCAGCACATCGCAGTGCTGTGGCAAAGTATGGAGTGGGAACCAGCAGGCCTGAGCTCTAGTCCTTGTTTTGCTACCATTACTCTGTGTCACTTTGGCAAATCACTGCCTCTTTCTGGGCCTCAGTTCCTTTCTTCAAATTCCCTCCAAATTCTAATATTACAAGCTTTTAAGAAAGATCCAGACTTCAGGGGCACCCCAGAGTATCCACTTCCCGTGGGACACGCCCTTCCTAGACTGCAGTCAGAGGAGTACACAGGCTGTGTCTTCTGCCCACCCTGCCGGGTTTCCAGCAACTGCTTCCCGTCCCTCCAGCCCCAGCTCTCTGGGTCTCCTGTCAGCACACAGGATGCCTAAACCAACGACCCCGTGGTGACCTCAGCACAGCCCCAGCTTGTCAGAAGGCTGCTGGGCCTTTGTTTGGCTTCCAGGCTCCCTGACTTTGGTGTGGAGATCACAGGTCCCAGCACAATGGCCATTGTCTTCCCAATAATGCCCCTTGCCCCAACCACGCCCCCCGCAGCTCCCAGCTTCAGCACCGTGGATCGCTGTGGCGGGCAAGCGCTCCGGTCCTGCCCGGTGCCAGCCACGTGCCATTTGCCACAACCCTCAGAACCCTGCTTTGAATTTCCCTAAAGGGGCGAAGTTACTCTGCAATCAGGCCAGTCTTTGCCTAGGGGCTTCTCTGCCTCTTAAGTAACCAAGACTTTCTTCCTGTGTGGCTGAGTCTCTCTCCTCTGTGGGAGTGGGACCTACAGAAACCCCCAGCACTGGCCCCAGCTTCATGCTGGGCACTGTCAGGCTCCCAGAGGCCCTGGAAGAGGCTGTGCTACGGGAGGGCAAAGCAGGCATGGAACAAATGCTTGTACACCACCCAGCTGATGGCTCTGAGCCTGTCTTGGTGGCTTTGGTTCCCCTCAACACTTGGGTCAGCTCCCAGCCCTCAGGCCTTTCTCATCAGAAGGGCAACCAACAGGTGAGGGGAGCAACAGGTTTCAGAATCACCCCCGAGTTAGAAACAGTGTTTGGCTTTCCTTTCGCAAGCCCTTTTCTTGGAGCAGCAGGAGGCTGCTACACTTTGTCCTCATGGGCACTGCATAGACCCCAGTGAGCACATCAGTTCTAGGAAGGCAGCTGTGCCAGGAGAATGAAGGACCAGAAGAAGTGCTCCATCCCAGCCTGTGCCTAACACAGCACGCAGCATGTAGGTGTGCTTTCCCCCAAGAAGGCTGTAGTGTTCCATCCTGACAAACTCAGAGCCCACGGCAGAGGCATTCTAATCCAGGCCAGGGCCCAGCACGCAGGAGCACTCAATCAAGCATGATGGAGCAGGTACTTAGTCAGTTTTGCCCAACTCATCGCTGCAAAGATTTCAAGTGACTGACCCCCACCAACCCTGATGACACATGGAAGCCAACAAGCAGAGGCCACCAACAGAGTGGCTGTCCCCAAAGGCCACTGGGCTTCTCCTGAGGCAGCCAGGACCGAGCGAGGGGCAGGATATGGCCAGGGATGGAGGCGGTAGCCGGAGTGCCATCCTCC
This sequence comes from Nomascus leucogenys, assembly GCF_006542625.1. Classification (NCBI taxonomy): domain Eukaryota; kingdom Metazoa; phylum Chordata; class Mammalia; order Primates; family Hylobatidae; genus Nomascus; species Nomascus leucogenys. The sequence continues at coordinate 5,589,601 of NW_022095769.1, forward strand.
AACACAGTGAGGGATGCCGCGCCATCGCCACCCCTTTGCCTGCGGTTTGCATCTGGCCTACCCATAAGGCAGCCTCCTCAGTGTAGAATGACTGCTGAGTCAGCAGCCACACAGGGAGAAGAAGAGGGAAGGAGACAAATAGGGTAAAGGGCTCCCTGGAAGCCGAGTGAGCCTTCACAGGGCAATGGCTGAGCCAGGAGTTGGAGGAGACTGATCAGAGCCACATAATATTTCCAGGGGAATATTCTGGCAATGAGAGAGGGGCCCTAGGATCATCTCAAAACATTTGCTCCTCTGAAAACCCTTAAACCAGATAAGATCCGTGGGGAGAACCAGGATGGTCAGGTTGCCAAGGCAGTGAGGCCCAACCTTTGCTTACCTGACAGCTTGTTTGGAGGAGAGGAGCTGGGCTGGTGGTGGGGGGAGCTGTGGGAGAGCAGAGGGTTCAGGCTGTGAGTCTGGTTGGAGCTATAGGCGTCCATGGCCAGCTTTTGCCGGAATGCCTCCTCTTTCCTGCGGTTCGCAAACCAGTTGTAGACACGGACTTCAGTGACCAAGTTGGAGCCCAGGCCGTGGGCTTTGGAGGGGGACACCCCTCGCTGCAAACATTCTGCCCTGGGAATGGATGGAGGGGAGATGGTGAGTGAGGGTGGCGGGGGGACTTGTTGGTGCTTGGTCAAAAACACACAATCACAGCAGTCTTGATTGGGAGTGTGAAGGGGCTGTGGGCAGAATGGAAGGCTGGGGAGGAGAGGCCTATGCAGAGAAAAGGCCAATCCATGGAGTGATCTGATGAAGATGGCTGAAGTGGGCCTGAACACAGGGACAGAAAAGGCTATGCCACCCTGGGAGTCAGGGGCTTTGGCTCTGGTGTGGCTCCCGAGGAGAAGAGAGCGAGCCGGGGACAGGCAGTCCAGGGGAAGGTCCAGATGGGGCTTCCTGACACCTCCTTATTTAGCCATTCTTCCCACCACACAAAAGGCAAAGCCCTTCACTGGCTCTGTCTTGAGTGGCTTCAAAGCACTTCGAGAGGATTTCTGGTCTTTTGGGGCTTGAAATCCCTGAAAGAGTGCCAGGAAGCAAGATGCCTTATCCCCTCCAAAAGGCAGGCTGGGTGGGGTACAAAGCAGGGTGCATTGAGATGGCCAGTCTCTAGCTTTATCAGGGCTGGTGAAACCTCAAAACCAGGTGTGAGAGATTCTTAGACACTACTGGGTGCTGCAAGGCATTTCATTAGTTGGGGTACGGAGCACAGCCTGAGGACTCAGTGGCAATACAGGCCTCCCTGCTTCCCAGCCTGACCTCCCTGGCTGCATTCTTTCCACGGCCAAGGCCAGCCCAGCCCAGAGACAGAGAAAGCGCATACAGGTCTTGGCCAGACCAAAGAGCTGAAGTTTTAGAAAGTCAATACTGGAGTCAAGGAGAACAGGGCAGGAATGAAGTAAAAAGATTTCCCAAGGTTTTCCAATTGTTTAAAAAAAAAAAAATAGCTGGGCCCTGTGGCTAGAGCCTGTAATCCCAGCTATTTAGGAGGCCAAGGCAGGAGGATCGCTTAAGCCCAGTTCAAGATCTGCTGGGCAACATAGCAAGACCACATCTTAAAAATAAATACATAAAATAACACATAGTTTTTTTGTTTTGTTTAAATAGAGATAGGGCCTCGCCATGTTGCCCAGGCTGGTCTCAAACTCCTGGGCTCAAGCAATCCTCCTGCCTCGGCCTCCCAAAGTGCTGGGATTATAAGTGTGAGTCACCGTGCCTGGCTGGTAGTTAACACGTAAAAAGAACTCTGTTGAGTCAGCGGGGGCAGAGTGACTGAACAGATCTGACCAATTCTTACTCTCCTGTCAAGTTTCCTTTTGGACCACTGCATGTCTGACAATTGGTAGAGGCCAGATCTAGAGTCTGTGGCTAAGGGAAAGTTTTACCCTGGCCTGTAGGGAGGTCAAACACACAACTTTCACTTTACAAGTATCATATTTTACGTTAGCATTCTCCAGAGTATCTTCCCTAGAATAATAATTCATGGGGTTGTTTGTACTCCACCAAAGATTCCATAGTTAACAACCAATTCAACAAAGCTAAGTGGGTTTCTTGACTGCAGGGCTTCTCGGAGCCTTTAATATATGTTGTGACTCTCTAAGGGGAAGTATCCATATGCTGGTTCTCAGACTTACTGATTAATGAATTGATATTGGGGTTCTGTGGAACATACTTTGAGAAGCTCTGATTTAGCCACACTTATCTGTATAACTAGTGTCTCAATATCCCAGGACCGAGGGGGAGAGATCCTGGGTCCGTGTGCGTGCCCAGCGCCCAGGTGAGCTTCTGGTGGTGTTACCTGTTGCATTCCTCCACTAAGGCCTCTCTCTCTTCCTTGCTGGGGTTCTTTTGCCGATCGTAGGCCTGGTACAAGATTTGCTGGGACGCGGGCCCCCATTTGAATCGGTTGCGGCGCATCTTCTTGTTGGTGGGCTCAGAGCAGGCATCATCGGACTGCCCAGGCCCCTGGCTCTGTTGACTGAACTCTGGAAAGAGAAACAGCAGCTGATCCTGACTGCTTTTGTCTGTCATATTTCCAGAACTCTGGACTGTCTGGTTGAATTCTGAAAAGAGAAAGGAGTAGATTTGATAGGGTCTGTAGCCTTCACTCAGCAGACAGACACAGACAGACAACGGACGAAGACACCTTTATTCCCCTCATCTAAGCTTTGCAATCTGTTCTCACTGCATATGGAGCTGGAGACAGGGAGGCCTCAGCACAGGCCCTTACTGCCCACCTCAGTTGCCCCAGCAAAGCCACCCTTTTCCTTTCTTTGAAGGAGCTCAAACATAGCCAGCCGTTGTTTTAAGAAAAAAATTTTTTTCCCCCTTTGGCTCACTGGCCCTCAGACATGAAGCAACACTCTGCATCCTGAACTCTTGTATTTGATATCAAGTGGGTGAGCTCAATCAAGTCTCAGATCCAGGGGAGAACTGCTCAAAGGTACAACTGACACTTGCACAAAATATTCAGAGGCTGTAGATAGCACTCCCCACCTCTCCTCCCTCTTCCTATATCCTAGGTATCTACATTATAAAGTCAGGTTTTTAGAAAAACCCCAAACCTTTTGAAACATGCTTTGAAATAAATATAACTGGAGCTTTGTATTGGAAAGAGAAAATGTGCTTTAGATCTCAAATAATTTCAAAGACTACAAACACAGGACCTGTCTGGGAGTGGTGTTTAATTAGCTGGAAATGATGCTCTTTGTCTGTCCAATTCCTTGGGTCCAGGCACTCTGTGACCCTCAGGAGATTTTTGTGGAATGAATGAGAGCTAGCAGCTCGGCCCAGTGGTGATGCCTTAGCCTACATGGTTTAATGAGATTTGATATTTACATTACTGAAGAAGAAAGCTTTGCTGTCCTCGTCTTCACATCTGCATGAAGCAGGGCTCATCAGGAGTGATTAATTCCATTTTACAGATGAATAAACATAGAGGCTGAGCACTCTGCTGAGCAGACACATAACACATTCCCTTCCTAGCTCTGGGTCCCTATGTTCTGGATCTTAATATCTTTTTTTTTTTTTTTGAGACAAAGTTTTGCTCTTGTTGCCCAGGCTGGAGTGCAGTGGTGTGATCTCGGCTCACTACAATCTCCGCCTCCCGGGTTCAAACGATTCTCCTGCCTCAGCCTCCTGAGTAGCTGGGATTATAGGTGTGCGGCACCATGCCCAGCTAATTTTTTGAATTTTTATAGAGATGGAGTTTCATCATGTTGGGCAGGCTGGTCTCAAACTCCCGACCTCAGGTGATCCACCTGCCTCGGCCTCCCGAAGTGCAGGGATTACAGGCATGAGCCACCATGCCCGGCCTTGATGACTTTCTTTCTCAGTTCCTGTAATTACTCCCACAGGTCACAGAGAGTGGAAGGCGACCACCTCCCTTTGTGATAAGCTCTAAATGTCCCATCATTTACATGCTATCCTTCTCGTTCCTTTGGACAACTGGATCCAAAATCCTCAAAGTTCAAGTCAGGCTACTACTTAACGTTTGAATCCCCTCTACAACCCCCCACGGAGTGGCCCTCCAGTGTATATGCCTCCAGAAGCAGGGAACTTACCACCTATCTAAGGCTCATTTCCATTTTGCTCCATCAGGAGGAATGGTTAGGGCCCCTAGCCAGCCAGGACTTGGGATCCCAACTGCAGATGGTGTTGGGCTTTGTTTAACTGTGGACTGACCATGTCACTGGGGCCTTTGATTTCAGCCCATTCACCTTGGAGGATTCTTAGGCCACCTTAGGGCTCTGTTTTCAGTGGTGCCCAACAATGCCACTATAGACCTGAGAGAGTCCCTGTCAAACGTACTAGCAGGAAGTCACTGCTAGTGGGATCATGTGGGGCCCCAGCTTAATTCCCTCATCACTTAATCTCCCCAGCTGTGGAATGAGACTGACTGAAAGCTTAGGGACACTAACTAGTCTTTTAGAATACCTGCCCCTAGTCAGGATGATAGTGATGTTGGCCCAAATTCCTTTGGGGGTTATACTTTTTCTTTTTTTCGAACAAGGTCTTTCTCTGTGACCCAGGCTGGAATGCAGTAGTACGATCATAGCTCACTGCAGCTGACCTCCTGGGCTCAAGCTATCCTCTCGCCTTAGCCTCCCAAGTAGCTGGGACTACAGGTGTGCAAGCCACCACACCTGACTAATTAAAAAAAATTATTTTCGTAGAGACAGGGTCTCGCTATGTTGCCCAGGCTGGTCTCAGACTCCTGGCCTCAGGCAGTCTTCCCGCCACCTCAGCCTCCCAAAGCATTGGGGTTACAGGCGTGAGCCACCATGCCCCACCTGATTATACTTTTCAAAGTGCTTTAGCCCTTCTATGGCATTTGGCTTCACAGCAGCTCTCTAAATGCAGTTACTTGAGGGGAAATCAAAGGGGGAGAAGGAGATGTCCCCTGCTCAGTGAGGTCTGTCACAGTGTCTTCTCTCCTCCCCGTGGGCCCTGTGTGGCACCGGTGGAGTCACCAATGGCCAAAGCCACTGTGGATCATCCCAAGGGCCTGGGAGCAATGTGAGATTTTTTCATTTAATGTGAACAGACACAATAATGGTTCACATTTATTGAACCATTTCTATGGTGAGGTATTGTGCCAAATCCTCTACATATATTCCTTCATCTAATTCTTACAACCACTCCATGTGAGAAGTATGGCCAACTTCATTTTACAGATGAAGAAACTGAGGTTCAGACTGGTTAAGTGACTTGCTCAAAGTCATGTGGACTTGGGGCAGGAGCCTGGACATGAGCCCGGACATGAGCCCAGCCTGCAGGCTTGCAGGCTCCTAACTACCAGCCTGCCCATCACCTCTCACTAAAAACAAAACCGGGCCGGGCGCGGTGGCTCACGCCTGTAATCCCAGCACTTTGGGAGGCCAAGGTGGGCGGATCACAAGGTCAGGAGATCGAGACCATCCTGGCTAACACAGTGAAACCCCGTCTCTACTAAAAATACAAAAAATTAGCTGGGCGCAGTGGTGGGCGCCTGTGGTCCCAGCTACTCGGGAGGCTGAGGCAGGAGAATGGCGTGAACCCAGGAGGCAGAGCTTGCAGTGAGACGAGATCGTGCCACTGCACTCCAGCCTGGGCAAGAAAGCGAGACTCAGCCTCAAAAAAAACAAAACAAAACAAAACAAAACAAAAAAAAACCCAAGCCATGTACCCTGCAAACGCTTCAGATCTGACTTGTGTGGAGGTGACAAAACCGACTCCTGAAGCTTTGTGTCTGGTGGGTGTGAGACACTCTTGCAGCTGCTCCCTAGTGTGGGGGCTGCCGCAGTCTCTCATCTGCCCTTTGAGGAGGTAGCAGCCTGAACAGTGTTCAGAGCTCAGTGTGTCCTCAAATCAGCCGGTGGGTTTGCCTGTAGGTGCTCAGAACCATTCAGGTTCCACTGACCTCAGGGGCTTGGCTCTAGCCTCTTCCAATTTTTGAAGAACTAGACTCCCACATTTGCTCCCTCTAGCCACCAACAACTCTTCTCTACTTCCCTTCAGATTAATTGGGGTTGGGGAAGAAAATGTTCATTGCCCATGAAAATTATCTTGGAGAAGTTGGCTTCAGTAGCCTCTTTATAGGCTTGGGGGCTGCTTGGACAAGGAGGTTCTGTGTGTGTAGAGGGGCCCATGAATATTACCATTTGTTATTTTTAGTTTTTCCAGGAAATTTGTAATCATGTATCATTTTTTATTCTCTCCCCTCTCTTCCTCCTTCTCCCCACCCTTCACTTGTGTCCCTCTTTTATTTCTCTTACTTCCTAATTCTTAGATCATGCTTGCATGTCTTACATTCATCCTTCAAGACATGATTTGAATGTCACCTCTTCTAGGAAGCCTTCCATGATGTCTCCAGGCAATTTAGCAATTCCTCTCCTGCCCCTTGTGTATATCTTTATAACAGCTCTTAGAAAGTGAATAGCATTATTTACTCAAACATCTCCACTTCCTCACTGGATGGCAGGTAAGTCCCTGGAGAAAAGAACCTATGTATTCCATAGCTTAGCATCGTGTTTGGCACATAGTAGGTGCCTGTATAATAGTTACAGAAGGAAGGAATGTTTCTTAAGCTTTTATGTCTCATGTGACTTTAAAACAAAAATAACAGCTGGGTGCGGTGGCTCACGCCTGTAATCCCAGCACTTTGGGAGGCTGAGGCGGGTGGATCGCGAGGTCAGGGGATTGAGACCAGCATGGCCAACATAGTGAAACCCCATCTCTACTAAAAATACAAAAAAAAAAAATTAGCCAGATGTGGGGGTGGGCACCTGTAGTCCCAGCTACCCAGGAGGCTGAGGCAGGAGAATGGCATGAACCCGCGAGGCAGAGCTTGCAGTGAGCCAAGATCGTGCCACTGCACTCCAGTCTGGGCGGCAGAGCGAGACCCCGTCTCAAAAAGTTAAATAAATAAATAAATAAATAAAACAAAAATAACAACAACAACAATCTCTTGAAGAGGCTGTTGTATCTGTAAAATGCCCCTTCCTCAGCATCTTGAGAAACTTTCTGGACCTCTGTCTTTTGAGAAGTTTCCAGTCTGCCTTTCCTGCCTCCTTCTCCTTTCTGAAGAAATTCTCATTGAATACAGACAGGCAGCACAGACTGGAGATGCTATATAAAGCTTAAATTGGGCAGGGCCCAAGGGTTGTTGGGTCTTTGAAGACAATGGCTCCTGAGAATTTTTTTAGGCTTTCCAGGAACTACAGAGAGTTGCTTCACGTCAGGAACACAAATTCTTAAAGAGCTAGTCACCAAGTATGGGGGGCCAACCCATTCTTGGAAAGGTCTCCCGCTCTAAGCAGCAAACAGCTCTCACGTTGCTTCTTCCAATCTATTCATGTAATGCTCCCAACAAAAGCACAAACACCACAATATGAAATGAACACCTAAAACCCTTCCTTTCACCAGCCCAGGGACATTGAGACAATAAATACTGAAACAATCACTTTAGAGCAGTGCGTAACAGAAGACAAGAGTCATTTCAAAAAGCCACAGGGAAAAAACCCAACCCAGAAAGTGGTGGAAATTAACATCTTGATAAAGACAGAGAAGGCTAGATAAAGCCAGAGGAGAGTGTGTGGGGAGAGTGAAAACCTATACAAATTTTCCAGGGAAAGGATTGGCTCAAAGTAATGAAAGTGTAATGTCAAAGAATACTTTCCTAAAATACAGACAGTATGTCATTCCTACTCTTGTTATTCATAGGCAGTTCAAACTTCTCTAGACGTACTTCAAAACAAAAACCTTTCAGAATTATTGCGTGGGAGAAATCTTGGGACAGAAAAAAAACTTTGGGATGGGAATGGGAATGACAAGAATTGATGGGTCAGAGTTCCAAATGCAGACACTTTTCCTGTGCCCTGCCTTAGCCAGAAGTAGCTTCTTCATGAGCAGGGCCACCAGCTGAGGTCCCCACAGTCTACCAATGTTGGAAAATGTGGGTAAACACCTTAAATTGCCTCAGGATTCAATCCCTCCCACTATCCTCCAAGAACAGGGTGAAGTTCTGAATATATATGTTTCCATACAAATGTCTCCTATTGCTGATACTTTTTCCAGAGAGGAGGAAATTAACAGTAACAGTAATCAATATTATTGACTGCAACGAAATGTCTTCTTTGGAAATTGACTGATGGTCATGTATCAAGGGGAGATGCTGGGTTTTCTCTCGGGGAGGATATTTCACTCTGTCACCTACTTGGTTTCAAAGAGAAGGATGTTGGAAGGAGGAGCCAAAAAGTTTAAGGCACGCTGCCATACACTGACAGGCTCCTCAGAGCAACTGGCTGGGTAGCAAGGGGCTGTGACTGAAGAACATGACAGAAGCCAATCCATTGTACAGCAGCCACCAAGGCCAAATCTACTTGCCACCTTCCTCATATCTGCCAAGTGCTCACAAGGCCTTGTCGATGAAAGGGAAACTGGGGCAGCCCATGGGGTGAGAGGGCAAAGGTCACTTCAGGTTGAGGCAGAGGCAGGATGAAAACACTTACGTCGGAGGATCTCTCGTTGCTTTCTGACGTACCAAGTGTACAGGGCGGCACGCTTCTGGGTCTTCATAGGGGTGCCCTTGTTGAGATGCTGGGAGAGGTGCGATTGGTTCAGGCCGGTGACATCGACCACCTCCCTCTGGGGGATGTTGTGTTGCTGCATGTAGCCCTTGATCATTTTAGCAGCCCTCCAAGGGTCCTCACTAGACAGACAAGCAGATGGTTAGGTTACTAGTGGGAGACATCTGGGGAGAAATATTCTCTTTCGAGGGTGTGCTACCTATGGTCTATGCAAAATTCTGAATTTTCCACCCATCTAAGTTACAACTTTGGGATAGACATGAGGCCAAAATGGAAGCTAAACAGAAGAGAAGGTGACGGCCCCTGTATGGTACACCTCATCCCGTTCTTCCGAGGTTAGCGGGCAAAAGAGGACTTCCCATCTTCAGGAAGAAAAAAGCACCACCACCACTCTCTCTTATTAAGCAAAAAGAAAAGCTCTTGTTTGTTTGTTTGCTTATTTATTTATTTATTGATTGATTGATGTGGAGTTTTGCTCTTGTCACCCAGACTGGAGTGCAACAGCATCTTGGCTCACTGCAACCTCCGCCTCCTGGGTTCAAGCGATTCTCCTGCCTCAGCCTCCCGAGTAACTGGGATTATAGATGCCCAGCACCACACCCAGCTAAATTTTGTATTTTTAGTAGAGATGGGGTTTCGCCATGTTGGCCAGGCTGGTCTCACACTCCTAACCTTAGGTGATCCATCTGCCTCGGCCTCCCAAAGTGCTGGGATTACAGACGTGAGCCACCGCACCTGGCCGTTTTATTTTGCTTTCCTTCATTTTCCTGGAATGTGGGAGATTTAAAAGGCAGGTGGCCCACTGTAAAGTGGGGATGCCTTTAGCTTGGGGCTGGACTCACTGATCCTACAATGAAGGAGGGATAGCATCAGTTTCTGAATTTGCCCAATTTTAGTTTCAACCTCTCCTACATTATTTTCCTTTTGAATGGGTATCTCCATTTCTTATAAAACAGGGGTGAAATGTATGTGTTCACCTTCTAAGAAGCAAGGAGGGTGTCTTAGCCAAACAGTAAATAATTTTCAGAGTTTTAGAAAAGTTTTCCAAAATACAATGTTGTACCTCTTTGGGACTGGAGGATCACACCACTGAGGTGAGGCAAGTAGTTAAAAAAAAAAAAAAAAAATCCACAGCCCTACCTTCCAGACAAAATCTACTGGGCTAATGGGGACAAATAGCTTCAATTTTGGACATTCACAATTTTAGATGCTTGTTTTCCTGTATTATCGTGTTTCTCATAAATTTTAAATACTGGATAAGAACATGGTTATACTTTTCATTTCTCATAAACACAGGTGTGTAAACTGCTAGTTTTAGCACCTTTGAATTTTATTTGTCTAGAATGGTTTCAACTTTGCCAATATCTTTTCTGGCTTATTGAACAGATGCTTTGAAAAGAGAGATATAATTCAAAACTAGAAATTAAGAAAATAGTGTGCAGCACAGAACAAAAGTGCTAAAGAAGCAATATATACACGTTTACTATTTATTTAATGCAGGTACATATTTAACTTACAAAAACCAGCATCCCATTACTGTATGTTGATACATATATCAGTTTGATAGAACATGAAAAAAACAGAAGGGAAAACTAGTTTCAGGTGAAACAAAAAAGAAAACGGTGTAGAGGCTGAAATAGACACAGCATTGCAACATAATAAGCAATTTTATTTCTAAATGGTGCCTTTAATATGTCAAATAAAATTAATTTTGTTTAATGAATAAAAATCCAGTAATGGAACATATTTTGTAAGCATTTGGGTAGTTGTGATTATTTTATCAAGACTTTGATATTAAACTCGTGAGAACACAGGCTTTGATAGAGATGTTTTTGAGAAATGCAAACTTTTTATATTAATTATATATAAGAACGAATTTCTCAAGTATTTACAAAGGTACTTTCCGAGTACACAATATAAGGAAGTAACAACAAGAACAAAAAATGAGAAAACGAGTTACAGTTTCAAACGTGGAGAATTCACATTAAGAGGAAAATAATGTAATAAACGTTTTAGACATATCCTTGTAAACATCACAGATCATTTAAAAGTTTATTTCTGGTCAATATTTCCACAGATATTTTTAGGGTGGAAAAATACTTTCAACGGTTACGAACAAGACGCTTCGAACCTTAGGGGAAAAATTGCATTTTAAAAGTGAATATTGCTTTAGCAAATTCTTCGGCTATTTTTCTTTTGTTTAAATGCCTTTACCTGTGCTCATTTTGTATGCCTAAGAAACCTAGAAAAATAGGGTACTGTTCTAAGTGGGAATGATTCTGTGGAAACAGTGAATTAGCCCAACAATTGGGGAGGGAAAAAAAGCCCCCCAAAACCTTATAAATAATGGCAAAACCTTTTAAGTCCGACTTAAAAGAGAGTGAGGAGTAAGATGGCGCAGTTATACCTTCACAGCTCTCTGACCCCAAAATTCACGTGTGTTCACCGGGAAGAGCCGGGAGAGCTGGTTATTTTTTTTATTTGAAATCACAGCTCAGGTTCAGGGGTTCCTAACACGGAGAAAGGCACGGGTCCCGAAGAGCGCCAGCGGCCATTGTGTCCCAAGCGCAGGTGTCAAACGCTGGCCGCGGCGCCCGCAGGGTACGTCCCGCACGCTCCTTCTCAAACAATGACTTTGCTGCCCAGGAGCAGAGACGCCTGAACCCCAGCGCAGTCCGCAGCGCGTTCGTTAAGGAGCCCAACTGTGGCTTCTTAGAACGCAGCCCACTTTCTAGACGCCCCCGTCGCGCCTGCCTCGAGGCCGCGAGCAAGGCCAGCTCCGGCAGGGAGCCGGAGACCGGGAAGCGCGCAGTCCGGACCTTCCTTCCCTGCCTTTCTCTTCTAGGAGGTTCACTAGAACTCCAGGAACTCCAAAACGCGACTTCGGTTTCTCTTTGCTTTTCGTCTTAAGGGAACACTGTGGGCAAAAGAAGGGAGTGCGTGTGCCGGAGGCTCGGGAGCCCCCTGCGCAGTGACCTACGAACCGCTAGCGATTTCTTGAAAAATTACTTTAATCAAGTCCGGCGCTCCCGGAAGAGGGGGAGGAAAGGCCGCACCCGCTCGGGACGGGAGAAAAAAGCCTCCAGGTCTGTCCCGCGTCTCCAACTCGGCGAGGGTCTCCGGCTCCCCAGTCCCCCTCCCTGCCCTGCTGGGGCCTGGGGCTTTGGAGAGGGAAGAGGGGGGCTGGGGTCTAAGGACCCTGGGCCGGGCTTGCGGGTGTCGGCGACCCGGGTGCTCCGCGGGCGGCTCCGGCGCTCAGAGAGCCAGTGTCCCGCGCCGGGCGCCTGGCTGGGTGCGCGCTGGGAGCGGCGAGCAGCCCCGCGCCCGCGTTTTGATTTCCTTCCCCCTCTAAGGCGCGTTTACAACTTCACCAATGAATAACCCGCCTCTCTTTTCAACCTAATCACGGCTCTTTGTGTATCTTTCTGTTGATGATTTATAGAAATAAATTAATAACACCCCAACTCCACGTGCTGCAGTTTATGTTACGTCTCAGTTGCAGCCAGCCCGGCGCGGGGCTGGGTGCGGAGGGGCGCCCCAGGTCCTTCCAGCGCCGCCCTAGAAAGCGGGCGCCTGCGGCCGGGCGGGAGGGCCTAGGCCCTGTGGCCCCCGGTGGCCGGCGGTGGGAGCCTGGTTCATCCGCCAGGTCCTGAGCGACCTCCCCGACAGCCCTGGCGCCCCAGCCGCTCCTAGGGGCCACTCTCTGGACCCCTCTTAGCCTCTGCGACTCACACCTTCCGCGTCGCGGAACTCTCTTGCAGGAGTTCTCTCCGGTAGGGGAGAAATCACCTCCGGGCGGGGGAGCGACGAGGGAAGAACCTCAAACCTATGAATTATACCAAGTGTGTTTGGGGAAAAAAAAATCTGCAAGTTCCCCTGATTGTTTTGCCTGGAGGGCAAACCGCCAGGCCCTCGGAGCGCAAATTCAAATGCAAGGTCATATCCCACCCCAAACCGCCGCTGCGGACGTGCGGCCGAGGCTCAGCCCCGAAATCGCGGCGCTTCAGTGTCCGAAGCCACGCGATGGGCTCCGTCCTAAAGCGGAGTGGCCCGGGAGCGACGTGCTGTCTCAGGGAACCGCTCGGCTCCTTAGATAATTAGTAACCAGCTGTCAAAGCCTACGGCGGTCAGGGAGGACCCACAAACGATCCAGGCCCTGGGGATACACTGCCAGCCGGCCTGACCTCCCGGGGAGAGGCCGGGGGTGAGCAGCGAGGTCTAGAAACGCCCTCCTTTCTCAGACTGAGACCAGATCCTCTGCGAACTGAGGTCTGAGACGCGTTCGCCTCCACACCACCGCGCTTGGTTTCTTTGGCCCCGCGCGGGTCCACCCCGACCCTACATGCAACATGCCCTTTGCGAATCTAAACCCGCGTTGGGGATCCCGGAGAATTCCGGGCCTTGCATGGGCGCGGTTAACAAGAGTGCCCACCAGGGAACTCGCCTCCCAGATCCCGGCTCCGGATGCCGCCTGTCCTTCGGCAAAGAACTGCAGGTCATCATGCAGGTCAATGTGTCCGAGGCCGACATGCGGCTTTCCAGGCCCGAGGCAGCGCGCAGGAAAAATGCGCGGCCTGGGGCTTGTAGCGGCGCGAGCCTCTGCTCCCGGGAAGTCGCAGCGGTTTCACTGCACCCACTCGCAACTTCAGTTGCGTGGGCAAACCTCCTGGTAAAGGGCTCCGCAGCTCCAATTCTCCCCGGCCGAGCCCCAGCCCCGCGGGGAAAAGCCCTTGGGTCTCGGACGCTGGCCTGGGCCTAGGGAGAAGAAGCCCGGTGGGCCGCAGGGTCGTCCGGCTAAGGGATTGGGAAGGGTCCAGGTGTTGGGAGAGAAGCAGAGCGCCCCCCGGGGGACTTCTCTGGTGGGAAACGGGCTTGGCGAGTGTGGTCGGGCGCAGTGTCACTCAGGCCCGGGGCCGGGGCTCCAGGGGTTCGGGTGGGTCATCTCCACCTCGCTCTGCGCCTACCTGAGCATCCGGTCCACCTCCGCCCGCTGCTCCGCCGCCTCCTCGGTGTTGAGCGCCTGCAGCTCCTTGAGGATGGGAGGTGTGTCATAGTCGTCGCCGTCCTCGGAGCCCTCGTCGCCGGACAAGCGGCCCTTGGCGTGGCCGTTGGTGAGAGTATGGAAGACCGGCTTGGTGTCGGGCTCTGCCCCGCTGCCAGGGGACAGGGGCAGCGTCTCCAGCTTCACCCCGAAGTTCGGGGATGGCAGCAACTCCTCCAAGGCCTGAATCAACACCTCCTTGGTGACCCCGGAGCTCAGCAGGGCGCTCAGGAGTTCTTGCTGGAGCGACGTGAGCTTGGACACCATTTTCCAAGGACGGAAAAAGAAGGGGGTGAGGGGGTGGGTGGGTGCGAGAGAGGAGGGTGGAGGGGAGTTTCGCAAGCAAACCCCAAATCCAGGAACCCCTCCACCCTTCAGCGTCCAGACACCTGTTACTCCCCGGGGTCCCGGAGGCTCCTCTGAGAGGAGTCAGAAAACTTCTAACTTGCCATGATCGCCACCATTAGGCCATATAAGATATGCAAATTAGTGGGAAGGGCCCAGCTTTCGGCTGGATGCAAATGATGGTGGGGAGGGGGAAACCCGGAGAGAGGGAGAGCCGGAGGGGCAGACCTGGAGAGTAGAAGACCCGGGCCGGGAGCGGGGCTTTGCCAGGGTCCACTGTACTCACGCTGGGGGGCTGGAGACCTTCTTTTTCTGGTTCTGCTTATCAGCCAAACTTCAGCTAACCTTTGGACTTGTTAAGCCAGTGCCTTGCAGCCTAGGCGCGGGGCTTTTCCACCGGTTCTCAGTTCCGCTTTAGTCCAGAGAGAAAACACTACGCTTCGGGGTTCAGGTGAGAGCCGGAGGAAGCTGGGGTGCTCGTGGAAGAAGGGGACGCAGGAGGAAGCGAAGAGTAGAGACCCTGGACGCGTCCCGGCCGACGCAGGTGGTGGGCCAGGAGAGCCTGCAGGGCGGAAGAAAAACTGACCACTTAGGAAGGGAAGCCGAGGCCACGGGGGAGGTAAGGCAGCGTTAGGTGAGGTGAGCGCGCCCTGGAGGGACTCCATTTGTTTCAACCTCGGTTACTACCTCCAGGCCCCAGAACCTCCCTGGCCTGGTCTGGCGGTTTGGGTTTGCAGAACTGCCCGCCAGAGAGCGTAGGCGAGAGTGAAGGAGTCCGGGAGGACTCTTGGAAAGAGAACACTTTATGGGCAGAGGTAGTAGCCAAAGTGAAGCTCCCCCAGCAGCCAGGCTGCACCGGCGCCCAGCCTGGCCACGCCACTGGGGAGCTGGACCCCTGGGGCTCCTCACTCTCCTGTTTAAACCCGGATGTCAAGGCGCCTCCGCCTTGGGGAAGGATGGTGAGGCATAATGGTGAGGCACTAGGATGGTGAGGCAGTGAAAGCAAAGCTTGACCTGCACTGGGTAGACATTTGCAGCCGAGTGTCCCCCCGGCCCACTCATTTCTGGTTTATTAGCAGTTCCAGAACATCTGTGGTTCCCTGGGCCTGGGACGAGCTCTGTAGACGAGGTCACCGCAGCAGTGGCAGGAATCTTGCGCTCATAGTAGAGAAGGTGTTGACAGAGCTATTGAGGGAAAGAAGTTTTTTTCCCCACTTTGGCCTGGGCCAGGTAGGAAGCCATAGGCCTTGCAGCGCTACTGGAGTTTCACCTGCTTCTCCTCTGGTGATGGGCAGGAGGGGAGGGCGGCGGAAGCGCGCCCAAACCTGCAAGCTGGGACTTGACCTGTAGAACAGGGAAAGGGGTTTCCTTGCTTCCACCACACACAGACCTAAAGCTTCTGGGGAGGAGCATAACGCTTCCCTTCTGGGAGCCTCAGTTTCCTCATCTGCAAAAAGAGGATACCACTGATACCTTTTTTGGGGGGTTGTGTATATTGACTGAGGCCACTTGTGCAACCTCTTGGTCTAATAATAAAGTTCAACACTTTCTGGTCTGAGAAGACGGGAAGCCAGTTCCCAGTAGTAAAATTGAGTTACTCTGGAAACTTAGGGTTTTCAGAATTGGTGATACAGTGCTGGGGTTGGAGGGATTGGGGGACTGGGGTTTCAGAATCAGCAGAAAAATTGCAAAGGAGTTTCTAAGCACATTTTCCTTCCTCTCCCACTCTTGAAAGATATCTAGGAGGAAGTAAGGTTAGGTTAGGGATAGAGAGGAATTTCAGCAGGAGGAGGAAGAGTCTAGCAGCTCTCATCTGCCTAGGGGCAGGATCTAATCTCCTAGGTGTGCAAGGGCTGATGGTGTAATTTATCAAGTCAGGCTGTTAAGGAGCTAAGATGCCTCTTAAATACAGGGTCTGCTACAGGTGCCTGGGCCACTTGTGATGAGAGCCAGAAGGAAGCAGGATGGTTGTGTGCATGGAGCCTGGGGAAGGTTTACACTGCCCCTCTTTCCCTGAGACAAGCAAACCCCAAATTCAGGAACCTCTCCATCCTTCAGCCTCCAGACACCCATTACTCCTCAGGGTGCCAGAGGGAGTCATAACTTCATGAAAATGTTGGCTTTTCATTTCGCCTTCTTTCCCTCTAGTTTGTTGTAATAGGTGGTAAATCTTTGCCTCTCATAATTCTGCCCAATGGAAGAACATTCTCTGCCTACCCAGAGATAATGAAGTGTTCAGAGTAAATGTCCCTGAAGAACAATCTCTTTTTCTGTCTCTCACTCGCTATCAGGTTAGAAGCATTAAGTGTGATGAAGATCAGTTTCTGCGTTAAGCTGGGAAAACCCATTTAAAAAACAGCGATCACTTCTGTTGTAACAACAAAACTTTGATTGGCAGTTCCAGCTGCTGTGTGCCCCATCTGATTCCCAAGCCTCATTCTCTCTCAAAATTCAGGTGTCAGCTAACCCATTCTTCCCCACACCCCGGCTAACTACGTGAACGTGCAGGCAATTTCACACAGAGGATAGGACAAACTTCCTATGAGTGTCCAGGTATGTTTTCCAGGTAATCTGGCTATTCATATCCAGCAACTTCCTGTAATGCTGCTTCCTAGACCTACCTTGTAATATGCCACTTTGTGCAAGATAAGCGCTCATCAAGTAATTGTTCTGTACTATAGATCTTCAAGCAGATTCACCAATCCCTTCATATGGAAATTTAAAAAGAGATGTGTAAAGTAGACCAGCAGATAGTCTTTCAGAATGCAGGTCATAATGCTAAGTGAGCTATGTTATAAAACTCTTCAGTTAAACTTCCCCCAAATAGAGGAAGATGGAGTAGGATTGAAATAACATCTGTTTATGCTTCACACAGAATAAAGTGGTGATGGACTGATAGAATAACCCCATTTTTAAAAATGGAAAAATAAGATATGGGAGAGTCTCAGGTTGCTTGTAGCCATCTCAGCAAATTAATGGAAGGGTTGAGATTGGGGCTCAGAACTTTTGAGCAGGGTTTTAGGATGAAAGGGAAGGGTCTCTAGCTGTCATTGTTTTGAGAGATGAGAAGTTGAAAGGGGGATTCTCTGGGGGAGAGGTGGAGGATACCCAGCAGAGAATAGAGGGCAGGCTTTGGAGTAGTCAAACAGAACTAAACTTGAACCCAAGATCGGCTTCACGTGCTGTGTGACTTTGGGCATGTTACATCATCTTTCTGATCCTTAGTTTCCTCAGTGCAAAATGATAATGACACTCTACTGTGCCTGTGTGAAGATTAGGTGAGTTAGCAACTACAGGTTCCTAGAATATGGTGGGCTGTCATGTATTTAGAAAGAAGAGACACATCTTGAAAATGTGCTGAGAACTGAGGCAACTGATGTCTTTAGGCTCTTATAGTCCCAGCATGTTTTTAAGAGCTACTGAATTTGAAGAGACCATATCAGTTTCATCTACTCAAACTAGATGAATTTTCAGTTCATATCCCAAGGTTTTTTGTTTGTTTGTTTGTTTGTTTGTTTGTTTGTTTTTTTATGGGAGGTGCAATCCCTGGTATAAAATAAGTTGAAATGCAGTTGACTCATCACTCTATGAAGGCATTCTGAGCACCATGCTGGTCATTCCACAGATTGGCAAATGTGGCTTCTGCGAACTCATCTCCCCTGGAACTTAGCAGCACAAGTGATATTTCTTTTCCGATTTGTGTATGCAATCTTTCCCCTACTTTTCACGGTTGCACTTCTTTGTTTACAGAAGAGATTCTGGTCATTTCTACCCCCTGCCACTCCACTCTCCCAGGCTTTCTCATTGGTTCACAGAGTATCTAGAAGGCCTCAAAATAAAATCATCTCTAGAGTAAAACATAAATACCATCCTAACCTGTTCTGCAGGAGGTCAGGGGCCTTCTTGTTAGAGAGCAGTGTTGCAACCTGGAGAACATTCTAGACTTCAGGGTCTGGAAAGAGCCTGAGGTTCTTCTTCTGGCTACAATACCCCTTTCTGGGTGATTCATCTCCCCAAAAGTTTTGGTGAGCACCTTCTCTGGGTCTCTGATTCTACCTTTGAAAAATGGCCATTGGTTTGGATAACCATTTAGGTCCTCCAAATTTTTTTATAGTTTGAAATTCATAAAAGGTCTTAAATTATTAGGGTGTCTACTTGCAGGCCTTTGGGCAGATGGGCCAAGGGCTCAGGCCAGACCTCCATGTAGTAGTGGACATGAAGCCTTGACTAGCCACGAAAAAATACACCACAGAGAGTAAACCCTATGAGGGGCAGGCATCTTCTCATGTCTTACTCCTCAGTGCCTGGAGAAGTGCTGGTGCATGGTAGATGCTCAAGAAAATGCTTACTGAGCAAACCAACATGTGATTGCCTCTGGACAATACTGTTAAAACTAAATACTTGCCAGGTGTGGTGGCTCACACCTGTGATCCCAGTGCTTTGGGAGGTCGAGGTGGGAGGATAGCTTGAGCCCAGGAGTTCGAGCAAAATAGTGAGACCCTGTCTCTACAAAAATAAAAAATAAAAAAATTAGCCAGGCATGGTAGTGCATGCTTATAGTCCTGGCTACTCAGGAGACTGAGGTGGGAGGATGGCTTGAGCCCAGGAGTCTGAGGTTCCGTTGAACTATGATCATGTCACTGCACTTCAGCCTGGGTGACAGAATGAGACCCCATTCTCTAAATAAATAAATAACTACTTTTACCAGACACAAAAAAGTATATACCGTGTGATTCCATTTATATAAAGTTAAAAAGTGGAAAAACAAATCCATGGTGCTAGAGGTTTCTGGGGTGCTAGAAAAGGTTCTATATTTTGATTGGGATGGTGGATCCATCACCAGGCTATACATGTGGGATTTGTGCATGTTGCCATATATAAGTTATAAATTCGTATAAAGTAAATTAAATAAGTAATTCCAAGTATAAAACGTAAACAGTGTAGGGCCAGGCGTGGTGGCTCACGCCTGTAATCCCAGCACTTTGGGAGGCTGAGGCGGGTGGGTCACGAGGTCAGAAAATCGAGACCATCCTGGCTAACACGGTGAAACCCTATCTCTACTAAAAATACAAAATTAGCCGGGTGTGGTGGCGGGCACCTGTAGTCCCAGCTACTCAGGAGGCTGAGACAAGAGACTGGTGTGAACCCGGGAGGCAGAGGTTGCAGTGAGCCGAGATTGCACCACTGCACGCCAGCCTGGGCGACAGAGCGAGACTCCATCTGAAAAAAAATAAAAAAAAAAAAAAACGTAAACAGTGTAAATAATCTTCTTACCCCCCTCAACGGTTCACAGTTGATGTTCAGTCCTCCAGATTTTTTCCTATTCATCATTATAGTTAATCATCATTAAGGTCTATAGCTTAGTATATTCCAGGAGTCAGCAAACTTTACCTATAAAGGGCAAAATAGTAAATATTTTAGGTTTTGTGGGCCAGACGGTCTCTGTTACAACTACTCAACTCTGCTGTTATCGACAATACATAAATGAATATGTGTGGCTGTGTTCCAATAAAACTTATTTACAAAAACAATTAGCTGGCTGCATTTGGCCCATGTGTCACAGTTTGTCAACCCCTGGATAAAGCACTTATGCCACTAGAAGTCCACAGATCCAAAAGGGACCTTAAAATCATCCCCTTTCACGTCTTCCTCTTTGGGATAAGGAAGCAAATTCAGGGAGGATAAATGACTTTCCCAAGAGCACAGGACCCTAGGAGAATCAGTTCTGGAGTCAGATGGGCCACCTGCTTTCTGGGAGTGTGTGGCCATAACTTTGGGCAAGTTACTAAATTTCTTTCAGCCTTATATTGTCACCAAAGGTAAACAGTGGTAATAATGGAATTCATACCTTATAAGGTTGTTGGAAGAACTAAATGAACACAGAAAAACACCTTGTGTGGGGTTGGCACGAACTGGGAACACATGGAGTACTTGCTTGGTCACAGCACATGGCTCAGAGGCTCCCTCATGTCCTCCCTCCCTTCCTTCAAAATGCAGAGTTTCTGGTCTGAGTTCACTGACAAACACTACCGAGTGTCTACTCTGCGTGGAGCACTCTGGGGAGCACTCTGAGGAAATAAATGGATACAGGAAGATCCCAGATCCCACCAATCCCCACCATCAGCTTCCTTTCCAGAAATCCCTTTCGGCTCTGAGCTTTTATTTCCCAGACATGCTGCTATTAGATGATCATTGCCAGGGAAACTCCTAAAGGTAAAGAAGATTTCTCTCTCATTTTGATTCAACAACCCACGTCCTTCTGCTGGGTCATTTTTTAGAAATAGGGTATTCCCAGTAGCTTGTAAAAGATTAAATTAAAACCGGCAACCTAGTATGATATTAAACTAATAAATACTACACCTACCATAGAGAGCCTTCACTCCACAGCAACCATCTACTTCTCTTTCTTTACCACAACATCCGTGAAAAATGAGATTGGCGGTGGGCCCAGCACACAGAAGGTGCCCCATGAGTGTTTATGGAGTAAATGGTGAGCCCAGCACACAGCAGGTGTTCCATAAATGTTTACTGAATAAATGATCATGGCTAGGCTGCGGTGTTTTGGAAAAAAAGCAATAATCTTTACTAGAATTTTCTG
Organism: Nomascus leucogenys; assembly: GCF_006542625.1. Taxonomy (NCBI): domain Eukaryota; kingdom Metazoa; phylum Chordata; class Mammalia; order Primates; family Hylobatidae; genus Nomascus; species Nomascus leucogenys. Next base: position 5,610,197 of record NW_022095769.1, read on the forward strand.
GAACCTGTTTTCAGATTAATATTTAAATAAACAAGTGTTATTGAGGTGACCTAGCTACACTCTCTCCTTTTTCCTCCCTCACAGACTTATGAAGTAGGCAATATCCTCCATCCTTGCTTTAATGATGAGGAAATGGAGGCTCCAAGGACCCACAAACGGTTAAGGAGCAGAACCCCGGACTTGCACGGACGACCTCCAGATCCCATGTTAAGTGCCTCGTTTGTGACACTTTGACACCTTCCGAGCCCCGAAACAGGTGGGGGCACACAGAGAAGCACGCTGAAAAGTCTCAGCACACAGAGAAATCTTGTGATTGCTTTAGAGAGGGAGAGAGAGAGGGAGAAAGGAGACAGAGAGGGGACAGGGTGAGACAGATCATAGTCTTTCCTGTCAAAGGAGATACCTGGCACATAAAGAACTATGCTATTTATACAGTATTTTATGGTGTGCAAAGAGCTTTCCTCTTTCATTTAATCTTCAAGAGTCCTGCAAAGAAGGCAAGGCAGGCACTACTACCCACATTTCACAGATGAGGAAACTGAGGCCCAGAGGAAAAACGACCCCCAAAAGGTGCCAGAATCACCACCTGAGACTTCCACATCTAGAACCCAGTGTTTCCTCCATGACATTGGGTTTGTATAATGACAAGATCAGCACAAAGCACAGCCCAGGAAGAGGGACCAGGCCTAAGAGGAAGACACAATAAGACACCCCAGTTTCTGCTCCTGATGCCCTGCTTGAGTGAGGCAAAGGCTTTTTCCTTCCTCTCTGGTAAAGATTCCAGGAAAGAGTTCGATCTGTGAGTCAAGAGCCTCTGCCCACTTGATATTATCCTGTTTCTCCCCACTGATGAGTCTTCTCTGATTCTAGAGGTCCTGGTTGCAGAGCAGGAGCGAAGTGGACTCTGCCTCCACTCACCCTATTGTGTCTGGTCGGGAGTGCTGTCCATGACCTATGCCTTGGGCATGAGAGTTACCACTCAGCCTCACACTAAGGGATGACCGAGGTATCCTTTTGTGCTCTGATGACTATGCCCTGTTTCCAGGCCTGGGGGTGAAGAGCCATGCAGGGCTGCTGAGTCAATGCAGCAAACATTTATGGAGCATCCGCTATGTGCTGGGCATGCAGTCAGTGTCTGGCACTGCTGCAGCAACCAGATTCACTTCCTGCTCTAAAGGAGTTGGTTATCCAGAGGGAGGGACAGACACGGACACACACCTCTATTGCTAGACAGAGTGGAGCAGGCTTCATCATAGCACCGTGCTGATTGCTTTACACAAAGCATCTCATTTGCTCCTCATAACTGCCCATGAGACAGTATTATTATTATTTTTTTTAGTGTTCCTAACTGACGCTTAAACTGTTGGAGTTGCACAGAGCTTGTTCTTGCTCAGATTGGGTTGAGATTCAAATGCAGCTCTCCCTGGTTTTCTGTACCAGCCAAGAGGCAGGTGCCACAGGGAATCAGCATGGGGCTTGGAGTCAGCCCAATCTGGGTTGAAACCTGTCTCTGCTGCTTTTCAGATGTGACCTTGGGTAAGCTGACACTCTGAACTTCAGTTTCTTTATCTGTAAAAAGGAGGACAGTATAGAAATTGGCAGACCAGATAGTATATGTAAACCACCCTACACAATTAATAAATAGAAGCAAATGTCAATAATAATAGGGGAACCAACAAAATTCTGTCGGGGCTCAGGGCCCTTGAAGATTACATAGAATTTTGACATCAAGGAGAAGCCAGAGAACATTTCAGGCAGAAAGAAGAGCCGAGCCAAGCATGAAAGCAGGTAATGAGGCGACGGCGGAGGAGGGCAAGCTGGGCTGCCCGGACCACGGAGGAATCTTGCTAACGATGACACTGGAAAGTAAGGACAGGGCTGGTCGTGAGCAAACACTGAATGCCAGGCCTGGGGGTCTCATCCTCTCTCCTTAGGCAATGAGGCATCTCAAAGTTTTCAATGGCATATGAGCCATTATTTAATTTGTGTTTTTTTTAAGCATGCTTGTAACAACAATAACGATAGTAGTGACTACTTATTGTGTACCTACATCACTGTGCGAAGATTTGCACTGTAATCTCATCTGATCCTTAAAATTATCTGAGGTTACCGGTTTTTGTTTTGTTTTGTTTTGTTTTGTTTTTGAGATGGAACCTCATTCTGTCGCCCAGGCTGGAGTGTAGTGGCATGATCTCAGTGCACTGCAAACTCCACCTTTTGGGTTCAAGTGATTCTTGTGCCTCAGCCTCCCGAGTGTCTGGGATTACAGGCGTGTGCCACCATACCCGGCTAATTTTTGTATTTTTAGTAGAGACAAGGTTTCACCATGTTGGCCAGGCTGGTCTTGAACTCCTGACCTCAGCGATCTTCCTACCTCCACCTCCCAAACTGCCGGGATTACAGACATGAGCCACTGTGCCTGGCCTGAGGTTACTCTTATTATCTCCATTTTACAAAACTGAGTGAAATGGTTCAATATGAAGACTGTGTAGCCAAATTGCCAGGATTCAGATTTTGGACTCACAGCTCACTAACTGTGTATGGGCAATTTACTAAACCTCTGTGGGGCTCACCATTCCCACCTTTAAAATGGGGATGGAGATAGCATTTACCTAACAGGGAGGTTGTAAAGAGTAAATGGTCAATGCATATATAAATCAATTAGGGCCGGGCGCGGTGGCTCACGCTTGTAATCCCAGCACTTTGGGAGGCCGAGGCGGGCAGAACACGAGGTCAGGAGATCGAGACCACGGTGAAACTCCGTCTCTACTAAAAATACAAAAAATTAGCCGGGCGTGGTGGCGGGCGCGTGTAGTCCCAGCTACTCGGAGAGGCTGAGGCAGGAGAATGGCGTGAACCCGGGAGGCAGAGCTTGCAGTGAGTCGAGATCGCGCCACTGCACTCCAGCCTGGGCAACAGAGCGAGACTCCGTCTCAAAAAATAAATAAATCAATCAATTAGAAGAGAGGCTGTCAATAAGCTCTCAATAGCTCTTATTTAAAGATGATGATTGCCCAAGGTGACACACTTAGAGAGAAGCGGTCCCAGTGGGTTCATTGATGGAGACCCTCCAGTGAGCCTTTGTCCACAGGAGATGAGTGACAGGAGGTGAGTGAAGGTGTTGTGGGGCAGCACAGAGGGGAAGAAACCAGGGCGGAGATGAGGGTCTCCATGGAAGGAGCCTCTTCGAGGTTGCTGATGGGTGTCCCTCAGCTTTCACGTACCAGGGCCTTAGGAAGAGTGAGTCACAGCCCACACCACATGCAGGAGGAGGCCTAGAAGTTCAGCAACTCACCAGAAGCCACAGTGGGGCAACAGGAAAGTTCAGATATAATCTATGTAAGGTTAAAAGACCCCTCTCTTATTCACCCTCTCCCCACATTTCCCCTGCCAAACCATTCTCCCTATTAGCCCCTATAGCTCCTTGCTAATTTCCATTCCTATACCTGTTCACCTGCCACTTCCTCCACCTGGAAGAGCTCCTTCCAGCCAAACCAGACTTTGCAACTTCCCTGAGAATGTGGTTTAAAATTCATGAGCGGCTGGAAGCTTTCCCGACTAGCTCTGTTCCTTCTAATCATCCCCCCTACCCCACCCCGTAACCTTCTGGGATCAGCTGAGAGCTCGAGTCCTTGAGAAGCCCCACCTGACCCTAGGTTGAGTTATTACTCAGTGGTTCTCACTTGGGCATGGTTTTAACTCCTAGGGGGCCTTGGTAATGTCTGGAAGGGCCAGCTTCATGAGTGTGCTTGGGGTTTAATGCACTGTAGTTGCCATCTTGAAATTCTTAATAGTTTTATCTTTGACTTTCTGTTTTGTAGGTGAAACTGATGGGACAACAGAGCGTATGCCAGGGGCTTAGAGTCTCAGTTCATGTGGTCCCCCCTCCTGCTGCCTCCTTGTCTTTCTGGCATGGGTTTCAGGTCCCAGCTCTCCATCCACCGATGCCCCTGGCCTGGCCAGGCCTCTCTCTTCCTACTCCCACTCAGCAACCGCCCCTGCCCTCTCTGTCCTTAGGGCGTCTTCATGTGGGCATGGAGAGGCTGAGATAGGGTGCTTTTGTGGCACGGCATCTCAGGGTGAAGCATGGCAGTGGCCATCCCTGACCCAGGCTGGCAGTGCCATGGAGCATTAGGCAATAGGCTACATGGGGGCATGCTTTTTACCCACATCTGGACCAAGGGTGTCCTTGTGCCATGGTTGTAATGCCCTTGGGGGTTGTCCATCTGCCATGGGTTGGAGCAGGGAGTTGTGGGAAGGGAGACCTGGTTTGACTTCCATGCCCTCGGAAGGGCAAATGCATGGCCCAGTGGCTGGTCAGAGCAGGGACATGGCAGCTGGTGGGTTGCATGTGTGTGTGTGCTGAGTCATGGAGTGGGGTCACCAGACACCTATAAGGGTTTGCACTCACCCTGCTAGTGTGCCTATCCCTAGGGAATGAAAACACTTTATATCTGAGTATCTTCAATGGCACTTTCCCTCTGCTTTATAAACGAAGGGTCCCACACTTTGTTTTTGCACTGGGCCTCGCAAATTATGTAGTTGGTCCTAATGTCTAGAGATGTTTTTAGTTGTCATGGCTGAGGGTGGTGCTACTGGCATCTAGTGGGTAGAGGCCAGGGATGTCACTGAACATACCACAGTGCACGGGACAGCCTCCCACAACAACGAATTATCTGGTCTAAAATGTCCATGGGGCTGGGCGAGGTGGCTCATGCCTATAATCCTAGCACTTTGGGAGGCTGAGGCAGGAGGATCTCTTGAGCCCAGGAGTTCGAGACCAACCTGAGCAACATAGTGAGACCACATCTCTATTTTTAAAAATTAAAAAAAAAAAATGTCCACGGGGCTGAGGTTGAGAAACACGGGATTTTGTATTCTTCCTTTCTGTTCCCATGCCCTCTGGGCTGATTTCTGTCCTGGCTCTTTGCTCAGGTTGTGGAAATGACCTCATCATGTGTCTAGACCAGAAGTTTCTTCAAATACAGGGTTGAATTTTTATCAATCTCAGATCCTTAGCACCAGGACCTAAGGTGGTGATGGGGCATAGTAATTCACTGACTATACTGGCCGACAAGTTGGTGAACTTACTTTATCATATTTTAACCTATTGTTTTGTGTTTGTTGGAAGTCTAAAATGATTTACAGTTGTTCTTGAGGTATTACATGATTGTTGTGTCTTTCCTAAGTGGATTGTAAATCCCTAAAGCACAGGAAATACACTTTTTTTCTTTTTCTTTCCTTTTTTTTTTTTTTTGGGATGGGGTCTCACTCTTGTAGCCCAGGCAGGAGTGCAGTGGCACGATCTCGGCTCACAGCACCCTCCGCCTCCCAGGTGCAAGTGATTCTTCTGCTTCAGCCTCCTGAGTAGCTGGAATTACAGGCGTGTGCCACCATACCTGGCTAATTTTTGTGTTTTTAGTAGAGACAGGGTTTCACCATATTGGCCAGGCTGGTCTTGCACTCCTGACCTCAAGTGATCCAACTGCCTCGGCCTCCCAAAGTGCTGGAATTACAGGCATCAGCCACCATGCCTGGCCAGGAAATAAACTTTCTAAGTAGTCTGTGTTGCTCAGTTGTGCTTAGAACAGTGCACTGTATGCAGCAGGTGCTCTGTAAGCAATAACGTCTTTTGTTGTGTTCTGTGTCTACCTTTGTGCATGTCCAAGGCCCAGATTACATTTGTTATTCATTCAACAAACAGCCAGTCAGAATTTACTATATGCAAAACACTGGAGATTTAAAGATGTTAAAGGTACAATTTCTTTTCTTTTGTTTCTTTTTCTTTCTTTTTTTTTTTTTTTTTTTTGAGATGGAGTTTTGCTCTTGTTGCCCAGACTGAAGTGCAATGGCGCGGTCTCGGCTCACCGCAACCTCTGCATCCTGGGTTCAAGCGATTCTCCTGCCTCAGCCTCCTGAGTAGCTGGGATTACAGGCATGTGCCATCATGCCTGGATAATTTTGTATTTTTAGTAGAGATGGGGTTTCTCCATGTTAGTCAGGCTGGTCTCAAACTCCTGACCTCAGGTGATCCACCCACCTCGGCCTCCCAAAGTGTTGGGATTACAGGTGTGAGCCATTGCACCCGGCTTAAAGATACAATTTCTATTCTCAAGGAGTTCAGTCTGGCCAGGGAGTTAGAAAGATGTTTGTTGATTTGTTTTGTTTTGTTTTGTTTTTTTGAGATGGAGTCTCCCTCTGTTGCCCAGGCTGGAGTGCAGTGGCACGATCTCGGCTCACTGAAACCTCTGCCTCCTGGGTTTAAGTGATTCTTCTGCCTCAGCCTCCCAAGTAGCTGGGACTACACGTGAGCACCACCACGCCTAGCTAATATTTGTATTTTTAGTAGAGACAGCGTTTCACCATATTGGCCAGGCTGGTCTCAAACTCCTGACCTCGTCATCCGCCCCCCTTGGCCTCCCAAAGTGTTGGGATTACAGGCATGAGCCACTGTGCCTGGCCAGAAAGTGTTGTAACTCCATGTAATTAAGCATCATAATTGCTGTGAAATTAGCCTTCAGAAAACTAATGATCAACAAGAGAAGAGAGAAAATACAGTAGAATTTTAATTCCGTCAGAATTAGAAAATTCTGTTTGTAACAGAGAGTTCTCAAGCTTCGTTTGGGTTTGTAACTCGGACCTTTGCAGCAGTTGGTTTGTTTGTTCAACAAGTATGTGTCTGTGTCAGGCCCTATTCTGGGTACTGGTGATGCAGCCGTGAATGAAACAGACAAAGCCCCTGTCCTCGCAGAGCTCACCTGCCAGCAAGAGCCAGGGACAGACAGCAAGTCAATCCATGGTGTATCACAAAAGAGGATGTATAATCGAGAAAAATGAAAGGGCAGGGGACAGTGAAAAGGAAGTGTGAGGGACACTGTTGAAAGTGAGGGATCTTCCTGGGGAAGGAGGTTCAAAAGTGACGTGTGGCTGGAAATCAACTTGGACTTCTTGGGATGTTGGTGTGCTCCACCCACCCTACAGGCCCTATGCATGCCCAGAAATCCCTTCTGAGTTGCAAAGACACTGACTATAAGTAGGAATGAGTTGAATGAAGTATTGTTAAGTTTTTAAAGGGCTTTTCTTTAAAGCATTTGTGTGAAAATATTTTTCCCAAGTTACTCCTCTCAATTAAAAAAAAGTTTGAACACCTCATTTCCACTGTTTGTATGAATGAATTAATTAACTTGCTACATGTGCTACCATACTAATATTTTATGCTCATTATAAGACTAACACAAGAATAAAAAGTATGGAGTTAACATAAATATAAAAATAAGGCCGGGCGTGGTGGTTCACGCCTGTAATCCCAGTACTTGGGAGGCTGAGGTGGGCGGATCACCTGAGGTCAGGAGTTTGAGACCAGCCTGGCCAAAATGGCGAAACCACATCTCTGCTACCAATACAAAAAAATAAATAAGTAATAGCTGGGTGTGGTGGCGGGCACCTGTAATCCCAGCTACTTGGGTGGCTGAGGCAGGAGAATGGCTTGAACCCAGCAGGCGGGGGTTACAGTAAGCTGAGACCGCACCATTGCACTCCAGCCTGGGCAACAAGAATGAAACTCTGACTCAAAAAAAAAAAAAAAAAAAAAACCCGAGATTTTCATCTTGTACCCTCAATATATCAGCTTGTGCTTCCCCCACTTGGGGACCCCTGTTCTAAGGTAGAAAAGTACTAAATACTATTTTATTTTTGGATAAGAAGAAACTTGCCTAGAGGTCACCAGACAGACACCTCTCAGGACTTTTTTACGATTTGGAAAATAATAAGGGAGATTGATTGGAGGTATAGGAGGAGAGAGAAAGGCAGAGAGGAAGAAAAGAAAAGGAGGATAATGAAGAAAAGAAATAAAAGAAATAAGCTTTTTTTAAAAAAAAAGAAAGCAAGATAAAAGGGAAGGAGAGAAGGAAAGAAAAAGAAAGAAATGAAGAAAGAAAAGAAAAGAAGGAAGGTAAGAAAGGGAGAGGGAAAGGAAGAAAGGGAGGGAGAGAGAGAAGGAGAGAGGGAGAGAGGGAGGGAGAGAGGGAGGGAGAAAGGCAAAAAGTAAGGAAAAAATGCCCCCAAGACGCCACCGGACAGAGGCAGTGCCTGTGCTATCTGCCCGGCCTTTGCTCAGACCTCTCAGTGTTTTAAGAATGTTCCGTCACAGTCCATAGGCTGGACCTTGGCCTCTTTCCACACGTTCAGAGCCACCAGCTAATGCAATGGAGATTGCTTTCTGGTCCAGCTCTCTTACCCGATGGCCAGTTCCCCTTCGTGGCCCTCACTTGGCAGTGGTGTCAGGGGTGACGTGGAGGCTGACCTTTTCCCATCACTGTCCCACACACCTCATTAACTTCTCCTTGCAGCTGGAGATGACCATTATGGAGTAGAAGAGCTGACAGGTTTTTCAGAGAGCAGAGGAATGCATAGTTTCCCAGAAGTTCCTGACCTGGGAGTTCTCACCTGTAGGGCATGGGAGATAATCTGGTTTATGGGGCCATCAGAAGAAAGTCATATTCCAAGCTCTTCAAGAACCCTGAGCACTTTTTCTTTTTAGACTCTTGCATTAAAAACAAAGGAATGAGACAAGGCAATTCAGTGTAGAATGAATTAAGGAATACAAAATAAAATAATAAAAAAATGCTATGCAAATAATACAAACATAAAAACACAAGCAATGCTTTTTGAATGAAATTTTTTACTTTCAAATTTGATCTAGCCCTGCACCAGGAGGCATGCAATTTGTCGAAGGAATAAATGGTGAATTTTCACGATAATTCTGTGACAATGCAAGGTGGACAGGATCTTCATGGAACCAAGGAGACTGAGGCCCCAGAACTTAAGGGCTCAAGGTCATACAGTGAGTGAGCAGGTGATCAAGACCTGTCCTCCATTGTCATCAGGGCACTGCCTCCATGCAGGCCTTTTGTTTCCTTTGGGAAGATTTGTAACTTGCCTAGCTACTCTGGTGAAGTCATTGCTTTAGGGCAATGGGATTGAGTTTAAACATATTGAGCACCTAAAGAAGACAGGCATGTGTCGGGCATGGGGTGGTGGGGTAGGGTATAAAGCTGCAAAGCTGGCCCCTGCCCCCAGGAAGCTCACAGCCCATGACAACTGCAGTGACCCTTAAGCCTGTCATTTTCACTGCTGTCTTCCTTGTCTTGTTATTGAATATTATTGTAATCTATGTGAGCATTCACTTTTTAAAAAGGCTTTTAGTTTTTGAATTACAAAACTAATAAATATCACCATATAATCTAGCAATTCTATTTCTGGGTATATGCCCCAAAGAATTGAAAGCAGGGTCTTGAAGAGATATTTATACACCTATGTTCATAGCAGAATTATTCACACTAGCCAAAAGGTGGAAGCAACTCAAATGTCTATTTTTTTTTTTTTTTTTGAGACGGAGTTTCACTCTTGTCACCCAGGCTGGGGTGCAATGGCACAATCTTGGCTCACTGCAGCCTCCTTCTCCCAGGTTCAAGCGATCCTCCTGCCTCAGCCTCCTGAGTAGCTGGGATTACAGGCGCCCACCACCACACCCGGGGAATTTTTGTATTTTTGGTAGAGACAAGGTTTCACCATGTTGTGCAGGCTGGTCTTGAACTCCTGACCTCAAGTGATCTGCCCATCTCCGCCTCCCAAAGTGCTAGGATTACAAGCGTGAGCCACTGCACCCAGCTTCAAGTGTCTATTAAGAGATTTTATATATATATATATATATATATATATATATATATTTGTTTATTCGTTCATCTCTCAATAGACACAATAATTTTCCATTGTATGTATACACATATAGTATGTATATAACATATATACATACATATATACATTTTATATATACATGTATATATGTATATAACATATATACATACATATATACATTTTATATATACATGTATATATGTATACATACAATGGAAAATTATTAAGCCTTAAGTAGGAAGGAAATTCTGGCCAGGCGTGTGGCTCACACCTCCATCTCAGAAAAAAAAAAAGAAGGAAGGAAATTCTGACACATATCTCAACAGGGATGAACCTTGAGAACGTTATGCTACTGAAATAAGCCAGACATGCAAAGACGAAAACTCTATGATTCCACTTATATGAGATTTCTAGAGTAGCCAAATTAATAGAGACTGAAAGTAGAATGGTGGTTTTCAGGGGCTGGGAGGTGAGGGATGGGGAGTTATTGTTTAACGGGTACAGAGTTTCAGTTTTGCAAGATGAAGGTTATGGAGCCGGATGGTGCTGATGGCTGCCCAATAATAACGATGTGCTTAAAATACTATTGAACTGTACACTTAAAATGGTCAAGACAGTAGATATTATGCTATGTGCATTTATCATAATTTAAAAAGATCAAATAGACATTATGATAAATTCCAATAATCAAAACTTACTAAAGCAAAAAGAGAAAGTCTGCTTTCTCACCTGTTTGTCACCTCGCCTCCTTGAGATTTATTCCCAATCTCCTCTCTTTATCTAGGCAATTGCTATTCAGTTTGTTTCCTTTGTACTGTTTTTCCTGCTTGCACAGATATACATACACACGTGCATGCACGCATGCATATATGCTATTAAAAGCCAAAACAGGGCCGAGCACGGTGGCTCATGCCCGTGATCCCAGCACTTTGGGAGGCCGAGGAGGGCGGATCATGAGGTCAGGAGATCAAGACCATCCTGGCTAACATGGTGAAACCCCGTCTCTACTAAAAAAATACAAAAAAATTAGATGGGCTGGTGGTGCGCATCTGTAGTCCCAGCTATTCGGGAGGCTGAGGCGGGAGAATGGTGTGAACCCGGGAGGCAGAGCTTGCAGTGAGCCGAGATCGCGCCACTGCACCCCAGCCTGGGCGACAGAGGGAGACCCCATCTCAAAAAAAAAAAAAAAGCCAAAACAGATCATTGATTCCTTCTTCTCCCTTGTACACTCCTCAAAGGGAGCCAAAAGGAGAACTTAAGAATGTGGGTGGTGGGAACAGAAGGCTGACTGGAATTTCCATTCCTCCCCTTACTCACTGTGACCATTCACTAGTGATTTAATTTCTCTAAAGCTCAGTTTCCTCATCTGAAAGGTGGGATAATATTATTGCTGAGACTTAATGAAGAAAACAGTGGAAGATGTTGGCACATAGGAAACATGTAGTCAGGGCTGACTGGTTATGCGCTTCTGGAAGTTTCTTCCATAACATGGGCTCTGTGTGCAGTCAGGGCTCAAGGAAGTCTGTAGCAAGAAGAGGAGAGGGAAAGGGAGAACCTCTTAGCAGGCGCTATGCTCGTGCCTAGGATGCACGTATCATCTTACCCAAAGGGTCTAGTTAAGAAGAGTGATTGGCCAGGTGAGGTGGCTCACGCCTATAATCCCGCACTTTGGGAGGCCGAGGCAGCTGGATCACTTGAGCCAAGGAGTTCAAGACCAGCCTGGGCAACAAGTGAGAACGCCTTCTCTACAAAAAATAAAAAAAATTAGCCTGGTGTGGTGGTGCACACCTATAGTCCCAGCTACTCAGGAGGCCATAGCAGGAGGATCGCTTGAGCCTGGGAGGTTGAGGCTGCAGTGAGCTGAGATCGTACCACTTCACTCCAGCCTGGGCAACAGAGTGAGACTCTTTGAAAAAAGCAGCAGCAGCAGCAGCAGCATTATTCTGTTCTTTCCAGTGATGAGAAGCAGCTGGTACATGGTGGATATCCTTTTCAAATTAGTAGATCCTGGAAGTGAAAACTCATAATATAAACTTCTAGGTACAGGTGACAGAGCAGAATCCGGAAAGCATTTAGGACCCGGGACACATGGATAAGTGATTATAGGAAGGTCTTGGGGTCTTGGAATATGTGCAGCACATGGGGTCCAGAAGTCTGAGTTCAAGTTCTACCTTATGGATATATATAACCTTGAGTCACACACACTATACCCTCTTTTTTTTTTTTTTTTTTTTTTTTTTTTTTTTTTTTGAGACAGGGTCTTACTCTCTCACCCAGGCTGGAGTTCAGTAGTACAATCTCGGCTCACTGCAACCTCCACCTCCTGGGCTCAAGCAATCCTCTCACCTCAGCCCCAAGTAGCTGGGACTACAGGCGTGAGCCACCATGCCCGGCTAATTTTTGTATTTTTTGTATAGGCAGGGTTTCACCATGTTGCCCACCCTGGTCTCAAACTCTTGAGGTCAAGCAATCCACTTGCTTCAGCCTCCAAAAGTGTTGGGATTACAGGCATCAGCCACCATGTCCAGCCTCAGTTTCCTTCCCCAGAAAATTATATATCTTATAGGGTTATTGTGAAGATTAAAATGGAATGTGCATGCAGAAGTGCTTTGCAAACCGTAAAGCTCTAGGTTGGTATAAATAACTGAACTTTTAAAAAAAATTTACTTTAAGTTCTGGGATACAACGTGCAGAGCGTGCAGGTTTGTTACATAGGTATACATGTGCCATGGTGGTTTGCTGTACCTATCAACTTGCCCTCTAGGTTTTAAGCTCTGCGTGCATTAGGTATTTGTCCTAATTCTCTCCCTCCCCTTGCCCCCTACCCACCGACAGGCCCTGGTGTGTGATGTTCCCCTCCCTGCGAATGACTGAACTTTTATATCAATGGGTTCACGTCAATGTTCTGCTATAAAGTACTGTAATCCCTTTTAACTTTTAAAAATGGAAATAACTTTTTTTTTTTAGTTCTTGGTAATATACAATCATTGTAAAAAATTAATGCAAAATGAGAAAGTGCAAGTTTCTTTAATCTCAACTGTTACTGACACTAATTCTTATTTATTTAATGATATCTCAATATATTAACTGAAAAAAGTTTCAAACATTTTTGTAGTATGGTCCTATTTATGGCTTAGGAATTACTGTCAATCAAATATTAGTGACAAGAATAAACATGCAGTAGGCTACATTAAGATTATATGATCTCTTAGAGACTTTTATAATTCTCAAATTCTATCAATTATTGCTAAAGATCCTTTATGTATTTAAACTAGAATAGAGTACTAGTTAGAATTTAGGTTCTACATTGGTAAAAATGGAGATAATGTAAGTTCAAATTCATAGTTTGAATGAAGATTAAATTAGATAATGCACAGTATTTTCATAAAGCATCAGAAATGTTAGTTGCTATGATTATCAATAATAGCACATTTAGGTTATTTTGTTACTTGCTTTTGCTAAAGGACTTGCTTATTGATGACCACAGGGTAGTTTATCTGATTAACCTGTGATTACTGGGGATAAATAAAGTAGAAGGTTTTAGGAAATAAGATTGTTGATTTACAAGGTTGGGAGGTAGGGAGGTAGTGCAGAAGTAATCATGAAGATTGTGGAGGTTGGAAGCAGTGAGTGGGGACAAGTAGGTCGTCCGGCTAGATGATGGCCTGGGACTTTCTGATCTGTGGTGTCTGGCTGTGGCTTGTTTGGTCATAAACTCTTAACTACTGTTCTTGAGATTTCATGTGCATTTCCCTATATAAATCTTTAGTCCTACTGCCAGATTGCTAATATGTGAGGAGATGGTGCTTGCTTTTTTCCTCTGACAATGACAAGAAACTTATTATATGAACCATGTCAAAATTCCACAGCAATTTTTTTTCTCCATTTGATCTAACTCCAAAGTCTTTTCCCTACCTCTTATTAAAATTTAAATGTTACACATGCAACACTTGGAACAGAACAAGAGGCACAGGATCTTTTAAAGTTTAAAGGTTACTTTTAAAAAATAACATTTGCTAAGGGAATTTCTTCTGTATCTTTGAAAAGCTGTTAAAATACACACACACACACACACACACACACACACATCTCTTTCCCAGCTGTCAATGAATGGTATAAATAACAATTGTGACTTTAACCACAACAAAAATGTTTTACTTCCTAGGTTGTCTTTGAGGTTTTCCTTTTAAGAACTGTTTCTAGGAGCCAAGTTTTGTTTTTTTTTTTTTTTTTTTTTCCTGCGCTCACGGCTGACTGACTGAGGACCTCAGGCTGTTTACGCGGGAGAGCTTTAGATATGTTTATTTGTATGGCATTGTATCAAGGCCTTCAAATATTTGCTGGGAGGTTCGGTGGAAAATGTCTAGACCAGTGCAAACACTGCAGGCCCCAGAGAAATCCAAGAAGCTCAAGGAGCCATTCAAGAACCCTTGCTTTATCCTATTGTCATTACAAGGAATTACAAGGAAATCTTCTGAATCTTTGTCAGACTGGATGAGCCCATCAAAGAGGGTCCAAGTCAATAAAGGATCTTGATTTCACCATGCCTGGTTTCATTCATTCCACAGCGATGAGAAGTAGAGTGGAAAGCCATCGATCTAAGAGGTAGGTGAGCTTCATACCAGCCCTAGATCAGCTACTCACTTGCTGGTTCAATCTGGCAAGTCACTGGCCCTCTCAGGGCTCTGGTTTTCTTAGATTTAAATGAAAGTGGTTAAGTAAAAGAATGTCTAAGCTCCCTTTCTTTGATCCTATCTATCTATTAAATAACTTTCAAGTGTAGTCATTGAACCAGGTCTGCAGTAAAAGATACAAAGAAAAAAATATAAAATGAGATCCCTTGTCTCAAGAAAGTGTGATTGGATATTTAAGCCTCTTTTATTATTTCTCAGCTCCTAGGAGTTTCTTGGAAGCTTGTAATCTCACAGAGTATATGTGGCCACAGGCAAATACATAATAAATCATTTATCAATGTTACATCACAAGATAAAATAATATCATCTATGTTGCCGGGCTTTGGGGCCACCCAGGTGGCCAACACACAAATAAATACACCTATAATAACTGTTATTTTATGTGTAATAACAGCTATATCGGGATCCTACTATGTACCTAGCTCTCTGCTAGATGCTTTAAAAGCCTTATCTCTGAAACCCTCATGACAATCTTATAAGGTAGGCAGTGCTATCTCTGTTTTACACATGAGGAAACCAAGACTTTGAGAGATTAAAAAACTTGCCCAACATTGGCCGGGCATGGTGGTTCATGCTTGTAATCCCAGCACTTTGGGAGGCCGAAGCAGGAGGATTACCCGAGGTCAGAAGTTCGAGACCAGCCTGGGCAACATGGCAAAACCCCGTCTCTACTAAAAAAAAGAACCAACAACAACAAAAATTAGATGGGCACGGTGGCATACGCCTGTAATCCCAGCTACTCAGGAGGCTGAGGCAGGAGAATCGCTTGAGCCCAGGAGGCGGAGGTTGCAGTGCGCTGAGATCACGCCACTGCACTCTAGCCCGGGTGACAGAGTGAGACTTCGTCTCCAAAAAAAAGAAACTTGCCCAACATCATGTAGCTAGGAAGGGGCTGCAGCTCTTTCGATTCCAAAGTCTAATCTCCTTTCACTGTACCTCTGCCTCTGGGTTTAATGTTTTGCATTTTTTTTTGTTTTGTTTTTTGTTTTGAGATGGAGTCTCACTCTGTCCCCTAGGCTGGAGTGCGGTGGTGCAATCTCGGCTCACTGCAAGCTCTGCCTCCCAGGTTCAAGCCATTCTCCTGCCTCAGCCTCCCGAGTAGCTGGGACTACAGGCACCTGCCACCACACCCGGCTAGTTTTTTGTATTTTCAGTAGAGACGGGGTTTCACCGTGTTAGCCAGGATGGTCTCGATCTCCTGACCTCATGATCCGCCCGCCTCAGCCTCCCAAAGTGCTGGGATTACAGGCATGAGCCACCGCACTCAGCCATGTTTTGCATTTTCGAAGCTATATATATATTCACACACACACACACACACACACACTCCCGCACACACACACTCTGGGATTTTGAAGATGAGTAGACTGAAGCACACACAGGTTGCTTAAATGATGTGTCCCAAATCCCTTCACTAGAGAGTGGCAGACGGGGGACCTGAATGAAGCCAGGTGCTCTGACTCAAGAAAATGTTCTCTTACCCTGCAGCACCGCTTGTGCAGCGTGCCCCAGCTGACATGGTTTTGTAAGATTCCTTGAACTCTCCTAGGTAGGGCAGGCATGCCACACATCCCCTCCCCGCATTGTTCATATGCTGCTTCCTATTTTCTTGCTCAACTCTCTTGCAATCTCTCTCGGTTCCACACATGGGAATTTCATCTTTCTAGCTGCTCAGGCCCCAGAACGAGAACCAATGACTTGTCCTTTTCTCTTACACCAGTATCTACTCCTTCAGCAAATCTGCCAAACTTCCTTCAACATAAACCCAGGATCTGACCACTTCTTGGCTCCTCCATCAGTCTCCTTTCAGTCACACCAGGCATCTTTCCTGTCATCTCATTTGGTCTCTCTGCATCTTCCCTTGCTCCCTACAATCTCTTCTCCACATAGTAGCCAGAGGAATCTTGTTAAGTCAGAAGCCACATCATGCCTTTCTCTGCTGATAAACGCTGGAATGGCTTCCGGTCTCACTGGGAGCAAAAGCCCTATGAGACAGACTTGACTCCCCCCATGGGGTCTCCTGGCTCTTTCTGGAACACATCAGGACACATTTCTGCCCCAGGGCCTTTGCACTTGCAGTTTTCCTGCTCTGGGACCCTCTTCCCCAAATGGCTGCAGAGCCCACTCCTCAGCTCCCCCAAATGTGTGCTAATTTGCCATCTCCTCGGGGAGGCTTCCCTTGCCCACCTTTATTAAAACTGCAGCTCATCTCCTACCCAAAGTTCTCCAGCCCCATGCTCTGCCTCCTTTCTCCTTCTAAGCACTTATCACCATCTGGCAAACGATGCATTGAACCAGTTCATTTTATTTGTCATTTATCTCCCCAACTAGAATGTAAGCCCCACAAAGGCAGGGTTTCTCTTTTGGGAGGGGAGGTTCTGGTTTGTTCACTAATATAACCCTGGTGTCTACAACAATGCCTGGCACTTTGTAGCTCTCAATACGTGGTGGTTTTTTTTTGTTTTTTGTTTTTTTTTGAGAAGGAGTCTCACTCTTTCACCCAGGCTGGAGTGCAGTGGCGCGATCTCGGCTCACTGCAGGCTCTGTCCCCCGGGGTTCACGCCATTCTCCTGCCTCAGCCTCCCAAGTAGCTACAGGCATGCGCCACAATGCCTGGCTAATTTTTTGGTATTTTAGTAGAGACAGAGTTTCGCCATGTTGGCCAGGCTGGTCTTGAACTCCTGACCTCAGGTGATTCACCCACCTCGGCCTCCCAAAGTGCTGGGATTATAGGCATGAGCCACCGTGCCTGGCCCCAATACATGTTTTTTGAGTGGATGAATGAAGGACATTCATTCCCTGTCCCCTGACAGGTCTTAGGGTCTCATCTCTTCCTGATCTGCAGACCGGATCATTTTTATCTCAGTCACATGTTCACTCTTCTGAAATGTGGTATGGCCACTCATTTATCACTGACTCTCACTTAAGTCCACTTCCTACCTAAGATGCTCTCCACAGAGGCTTGGGTGAGGCTGCAGTCATGCCAGCTTCTGCTCTCATCCCACATTCTTTGAGTTTAATGAGGAAGCCTCCCTCAGGCGCCATCCTGGACCTTTTCATAAGACCCTGCTTTCACAGACAGCACTCTCGGTTTCAGGAGCCATACAGCTGTTGAAGGTCAACCATTCAATTTACTGAGTATTAATTATTCAAATGTGTCTGGTTGTACAGGAGGCCTTCAGCCAGCAATGAAATGGAGAGTGAATCAGGATGAGGGAGAAAGTTCATATTAATGGCACCTCTTTCCCCATCTCAAAGGGTAACTGCCCTTGAAAGAGCCCCTGTGGTTCGGGGTTGAAGAGAGTGCAGGAGCACAGGAGGAGAGAAGGCTATTCAATTTGTAATTTGCAAAAAAAAAAAAAGAAGCCATTTATCAAAGTTTGTGCTTGAGATATTTAATAATAGAACTGCCCTTCAAGGTTTCCTTAAGGGTAATATTGCTGATTAAAAAGGAAACATGCTCTCTCATTTTGCAATTGAAGAAACAGCCACACAGAGTCCGGTGGTGATTCTCAAAGGACAACAGCAACCCAATCAATTCTACCCCTTGTATCAAGGGACAGTCATGGTCACCTCCATCCATGAGAATTGTGTCCCACACCGTCTTTGCAGGAGTATGTCATCACAAAAGTTACCTGCCACCAAGACAAAGAAAAAGAAGTGAAACTCACCCACTACTCAAACCCCAAACAGTGTTGGGTCAGGGGTGAGAGCAGGGCAGAACTGGGCAGAACGTTAGCACTGGTGTCCCGGCTGGGATGGCCTTTAAAGGTCAGCCAGGGCAAACTTGGAGGTCACCTGTACTTGGGGAAGCTGAGGTGCGGACAGGATGAGTGACTCCAGGGCCCTGACCACACAGGGAGGTAGTGACTAAAAAGCAGCCATAATTCTGTCACCGTGAGTCTCCACAAAGAGCTATGTCCAGGGTCCTTAAATGACTTTGGCAACCCACTGCTTTTGTACCCTTATGTTCCAGATGAGGAAACAGACCCGTAAGGCAGAAGAGCAACGAGGCCAAGGAGGCCAGAGAAGATATTTCATGTGGACCTTTACCCCGTTGGCTTCCTTTGAGTTTATTTAAGCAGGACTTTCAGTTCTTTCTCTCTTCCTTTCCTTCAGTGTCACAGCAACTTTATATCAATTTTGTCTAGTCCCTCAGGAAATGGTCTTGTGAACTTGAAAAACAAATGCCTAAATTCACTGAACCAAGTTAGTTTCTAGTACTGTCTCTTCTGTTTCATGCCAGTGTTTCTGCCCAGAAATGGGGTCAGTTTGGTCAGAGTGGAGGGAAGAGGAGAGATTCAGTGGACTTCCCCAGAGTCATAGCTTAGCAATGAGAAGACAGAGATGCATAGGATAATCTCCCCAAATTAGACTATCCCAGTGTTCTCAGCATACAGCAGGTGCTTAGCAAATAATGTTGCATTGCTTTGTTAGGTGCCACGCCAGAAAACTTACAGGCTACCAATTTTACAACAGACCAATGGACAAGTGTATTGATCACCCAACTACTCTATGTCCAGAGTTATAATCAGAATTGTCCAAAAGTCAAGAGACATATATCTTTACCCTGGGGGGCCTTGAAATCTCATTGGGAAGCCAGTTCTACCACACATAACACACCTTGAGCAAAATACAAGACAGTTCCTGTATAAGACCCTGTAACATTGGTGGGATTGTAGAGACAGGATTTAAAAGCAATCGCTCTCCATCATCACGCCCATGTAACAGTAATGATAGTAATAATCATAGCTGCCCTTTTTTGAGCAGTTAACTGTAGTTACTACCAGGCACATGCGAAGCACTTTAAAGATATCATCTCATTTACTCTGGACAACAAACCTACCAGTACTAATAGTATCTCTTTGTCCAAGGTCATGTAGCTAAAAGTGTAGAGCCAGAATTGGAATCTGGGCCCCTTTTATAAACCCTAACCCTAAAGCCATGTTTTTAGCACTGACACCCACAGCCCACCCTCAGCCACTCTAGTCCTCTGTGTGTAGGTGGCTCCTTGAAAGATGACTGTATCTTTTAAACTTTCTCTCTGCGTCCTCTGGCCACCATGTTCTGGCCCAAATCAGTGGTCCTCAAACTCTCGGACACCCACCGCATAATAGAGGGTCCTGATGAGTGAGAGAGAAAGGGGAACTGCTTGTCATCTGTGGCCCATTTGCGTCCACCCACCCCTGGAAGTGAGGGCCGCACACGCACACCCTGTCCCAATGTTGTCGCTCAGGTGGAAACAAGTTGAGAACCACAGTTTTGGGGTCACCCCTGTTGCTCTCGTCCCATTTTGCACTTTCCCTTCCTGCTTTCCTGTGGCTGACCCTGCTCTGCTGATGTCTGTCTTAAACCCCAAGGATCAAATTGTTTCTGAAGCTCAGCCAGCCAACTCTCCTTCATTTCCCAGGAGTCTCCTGGGGTCCTCAGGGTGCTCCCAGCTCCTGAGCCAGTTATTTTTTCCTGGGCCTGTTCAGATGTCATGAGTGCCAAATCATTGCCCCCGCCTTGTGGCTGTGCCTGGGAATTACAGCTCTCCTGCTCCTAAGGACAACTGCGCCCCCAGAATATAGGTTTCCATTGCATCCCTCTGCCACTGCTATACTCACCCCGTCTCCCAGAGTGGAAGCACCTTAAGTTAACAAGCCCACCTGGCATCCTCAAATGGCACCATGCCTTCAGGATACGTCCACATTAAAATCACCCCAGTACTACCACTACTTACTACCACCACTCAATTCCTGCCACCACGACTAATACCCTACTCTGCAACCACTACCATTACTACTACTACCACCACTTCTATCACTGTTAATATCACTACTGCCAAGACCATTACAACCTCTATTAATACCACAATTACTACCACTACATGACCAGTGCTACGGTCACGACTACCACCATTAATACCACTACTACTGCCACTACCACCACCACCACTAGTGTTACTATCACTACAACCACCATTAATGCCACTACTATTACCATTCTTACCACTATTAATACTGCTACTACCACTACCACTATTAATACCACCACCACCAATATACTTTTTTTTTTTTTTTAAGAGTTGGTGTCTCGCCCTGTCGCCCAGGCTGGAATGCAGTGGTACAATCATAGCTCACTGCAGCCTTGAACTCCTGGGCTCAAGTAATCCTCCTGTCTCAGCCCCCAAATAGCTTGGACTACAGGTGCATGCCAGCACACCTGACCAATTTTTAAAAATTTTTTCCAGAAATGGGGTCTTGAACTCCTGCCCTCAAGCAATCCTCCTGCCTTGGCCTTGCAAAGTGCTGGGATTACAGGTGTGAACCACAGCACTTGGCCACTATGATTACTATTAATTACACTCCTACCATTATGAATACCACCCCTACCACTGCCACTGCTACCACCGTTCACACCATTCCTAGTACCGCTACCACCACTACCACTATTGCTATTGTTGCTGCTGTTACCGCTGCTACTGAAGACTTGCTGTGTGCTTGGCTCGTGATCTTTTTCTTATATTATCTCATGTAATTCTCACAGCAACTCTTGAAGTAGGAAATATAACTATCCTCATTTTACAGATAAGATAGTCAGGACTTGGGGTCCAGGCACGGTGGCTCACGCCTGTAATCCCAGCACTTTGGGAGGCCGGGGTGGGGATCACGAGGTCAGGAGATCCAGACCATCCTGGCTAGCACAGTGAAACCCCGTCTCTACTAAAAATACAAAAAAATTAGCCGGGCTTGGTGGTGCGCGCCTGTAGTCCCAGCTAACTCAGGAGGCTGAGGCAGGAGAATGGCGTGAACCCAGGCGGCGGAGCTTGTAGTGAGCCGAGATCATGCCACTGCACTCCAGCCTGGGTGACAGAGCGAGACACCATCTCAAAAAAAAAAAAAAAAAGATAATCAGGACTTGGGAGTCCTTTGAATTGTCATAGTTCCTTCTGCCAGTAAGAGGCAAATCAGGATATGAACCCAAATTGTCTGGCATCAGAGCCCATGCACTTAACCCCCAGCGTGAGGAAGCGACACTGGCTTTGGAGTCAGAGAGACCTGGGTTAGACTCCCCACCTTGCTGGGTAACCAGGCGAGTGAGTCTTCTTTGTAAGATTGGGTTTCCACTTGCATGGCTAGGGTTCTTTTGAGAACTAAATGAGATGATATATACCGGGATGTCCAATCTTTTGGCTTGCCTGGGCCACATTGGAATAAAAATTGTTTGGGGCCACATATAAAATACACTAACACTAACGATAGCTGATGAGCTAAAAAAAATCGCAAATCTCATAATGTTTTAAGAAAATTTACAAATTTGTGTTGGACCGCATTCAAAGCTGTCCCAGGCCACATGTGGCCCATGGGCCACGGGTTGGACAGGCTTGATATATATGAAACATGTAACAGAAAGACTGCACGTAATCCGCCCTGCCTCCCAGGGAGCCTGGCCGACCTGTCTTGTGAGTCTCTGCTCACAGCCAACAACAGGCCCTCTGCAAGAACCTACTGTTGGATAACTCACGCTCCACTCAGGCCATACATACTACTTGTTAATGATTCATTCCTTCCTTCATTCACCCACATATCACACATTTATTGAACACCTCCTATATGGTAGGCATGGTGCTTGGGCCTGGGGATGTGGTCACTGCCCTTGTGTCATGCACCCTACTAGAATTTTCTGTGTGCCAACTACAGGAGATGCAAAGAGCAATGTGGAACAGTTGAGGCACAGAGCATCTGGTGAGCTTGGAAACGGGGGTAAAACAAGAAAATCAATGACTAGGCACAATGAGGATGAAGATAAACATCTTAGGAGATTGGGGAATGGATAGTCTCATCAAAGGATACAGGCATCCCACTGGTGGATGAATTGGGCAAAGTCTGGTGGCATCAGTTGGAAGGAGCGGAAGGAAATGGCAAAGGTAGCAGCTGGAGGAACATCCTGGGTAATTAGTTTTTTTCATTGAGGGGCCACTGAACTTCTTGCTCATCCTTCATTATTTCGAGAGCACTTCTAACAACCAATGATTGTCTCACAGCAGCTTCACTGGAGTGGGGAGAGCTGGACCTTAGTGGTTCCTCACAATCAATGGGTAACCACATGAAAATACTCCCACTCTAACCAGGCTCTGTGCTGGACTCCAGTCCTCATCACTGAGAGGGGGGCTCCCATTCTGCAGATGAGAAAATGGAGACTCAGAGACATTCGGTGATTTACTGAAGTTACTGAATGCAGAAGTCAGGATGCAAACCTGGATTCGTCTAGTGCCAAAGGCCACATTCTTTCCATCATGGAACACTTTTCTTTTACTGAGAAGACAGGAAGCTTGGTGAACTCTCAGCTCTGATCATGCAGGTAGAGGGCCGTGCTCTCCATATAAAGGACAGTGCTTAGAGCCACACAGGGTGTTGAGAGGCTGAAACAGACTTTGGGTGGTGTGGCGTTGTGAGAGGCTGCAGAGTGCAGCAATTGGTGTCAGGCAGACCTGGACCTGAATCTCAGCTGGGCAAGTTTTTTTTTTTTTTTAACCCCATTCAAAAATGCCAGTCCCACTATTTCCCTCTGTAATCATGTTTTAGCTGTTACACACATTTTATTGAAAATTATAATCGTACTGTAGGTTTAAGCCTTGGTTTTCTCACCTGTAAGCTGATAATGTCTATTATAGGATTGTACACGGGGATGAAAACAGTTAACACAGGAGGAGCTCCACAAAGCACAGGATACAGTAAGCACCCAATGCAGGTTTTTTACTAGGAGAAGGACCTAGAACAATGCTGAGGACATTGTTCTAAGACAATGCTGGGGTGCTCGGGACATGGCTGCTAATGTTTCATTTTTTCTGGAGCCTGACAGAATCCTGGGCACTGTACCCGTAACTGTTATAGTCAATAGGGTGTTTCATGAGCTTATGAATTTTTATAAGGTTCTACTTTTGCAATTTCATGTAATGCTCCAGTGCCGTTGGACACGTCAGCTCCTGACCTTTCAGTTGGTGAAGCACTTCCCATAAACAGAGCCATAAAAGCCCACTGGTTTTCTCCTTGGTGTGTGAGTTTGTTTGGTGCTCTCCCTTTCTCCTTCCCATTTGAATAGTGATGTCATTATTCCAACGTCCTCTCACCTCTACTGAAAAAGGCCTACCAGTGACTGTCTCCTGGGTACTCAGCAACACTCTGGGGGAAGTTGTGGTTTCAGAAAGGTGCAAGCATCATGAAACCGAGAGAGAACTGGCAGGGTGGAGAACTCACCCAAAGGTAAGAGAGAGAGAAAAACACTCACATGCTTTTATTAAGCTTCAGACAGTGGTCAAGTCCGTCTTTATTATTAATTTTTTTAAGGCTTGCTGTTAAGACATTAGTATAACACCATTTAAGGAACTATAAATAGAATAAAGCACCCACCCATTCCCCACCACCAAATGCTAGCCCTATTATTTCCATTTAAAAGTGATCACTTTTAAATGCAATACATATTTTAATAAAAATTATAATTATACTATAGGTTTAATTTAATTTAATCTCCTTCTCTTTCCCTGAATGTTATTTCAGGAAGGTTTTTTTTTTTTTGAGATGGCGTCTTGCTCCATTGTCCATGCTGGAGTTCAGTGGCACCGTCTTGGCTCACTGCAACCTCTGCCTCCCTGGTTCAAGCGATTCTCCTGCCTCAGCCTCCCAAGTAGCTGGGATTACAGGTGTGTACCACCATGCTCAGCTAATTTTTGTATTTTTAGTAGAGACAGAGTTTCGTCATGTTGGCCAGGCTGGTCTCAAACTCTTGGCCTCAAGTGATCCGCCTGCCTCAGCCTCCCAAAGTGCTGGGATTACAAGCCTGAGCCACCATGCCCGGCCCAGGAGGGCTTTTTCGACACTGCTGCTTCTTCCTGCTTATCACGGAAGCTACTGCATCATGGCTTGTTCTTGGGACTCAGTGCTCCAGCATCTTGGTTGCAAGCAATCCCAGGGGTGAATGGAACAGGCAGAGGTATCAGAGTTACAAAGCCTTGGGTTCAAGCCTTGCTTCTGGCACTTACTACTCATATGACCTTGGCTCAGTTACTGCTTTGTGCTTTGAGCCTATTTTCTAATCTGTGAAGTGGGAGGTCACACAGACGTGGCAGGGTTACTGTGAGGTTTAGAAGTAAAACATGTAGAGGCCTGGCAGAGAATTTCTTCAGCCAATGGTAGCTGTTCTTAGAGATGTGCCGTCGTTGACCGTATTGTTGGATAGTTCTTGATGACTCCATGATGGACATCTTTTATAATATCTGTTCTTTTTTTGACTTCTCTTCAGAGGAAAAGTTCCAGGAGTGGGATTTTTAGCCCAAGGGTATAGACATTTTTGTGGCTTTTGACATGTATTGCCAATTTGCCTTCTAGAAAGCTGATACGACTTCACATAATCATTGGCAATGTAATTAGTATTTGATCCAAAGCTAGTAGCAAAAGAAGGTGTGCAACTAGTGACGTTAGTAACTCAGGTCAGTAATAAGTAGGTTCTTTAGGAACCAAGAGGATGCAGTTTGTGGAATTTTGATGTTGGAAGCCAGAAATTTGAAGGCAGTATGGAAGTAATGGAAATTAGGCTGGGCATAGTTGCAGACCAGCAAAAGGCAGATATTTACCATCTGTGAGCTTGTTAACGCATGTACTCCTACAGGGCTTAAGTATTTGATATTAAAACATGATTCTTCCCAAATTTATTTCTGGTTTAAAACTCGGAGAGGCTGAGGCAGGAGAATGGCTTGAACCCGGGAGGCGGAGCTTGCAGTGAGCCGAGATTGCGCCACTGCACTCCAGCCTGGGCGACAGAGTGAGACTCCGTCTCAAAAAAAAAAAAAAAAAAAAAAACACCTAAAATGGAATTTCTGCCTAAGTCTTGCATTTAGGGTTAAACCTGTCCCTCTGATCACTGCCTCTCTAGTTCTTTTCTTGGGGGATTCATTAAACTATTAAAAACAAGTTTTTCTAATTTTGACTTTTATAATACATTGAAACTACTGGCTCACTTGATCAAACAGTAAACCTCAGTGCACAAGTCCTACTTTCCTATTTGTGTGGGGGCGAAGTTCAGTGCTATGATCTTTTCATTTATATTTTATGTTTTCTAACACATCTCTTGAGTGGGGTGGAGAGAGCACTGAGTTGAGAATTGCTTGATTTGGATTTGGGGACTGATTCTCTCATTACATCACAGTGTAATTTGGGGGAAAATCGCTACTCATTCCCCAAATTCCTATGCCTTCCACAGTGAGACTCACTGCTGTGGCAGCCATGTTCCTGGTGCCTGATGGTTTATAGCTTTTGAGCTTTCAAAGATCAGTTCTGAAGCTCTCTGTGACAATATGCCAAGGGGATTTAATAAAAAATTTCTGTATTTAATTAAATTAATTATTATTTTTTGATAAAGAGTCTTGCTCTATCGCCCAGGCTGGGGTGCAGTGGCACAATCTTGGCTCACTGCAACCTCTGCCTCCCTGGTTCAAGTGATTCTCCTGCCTCACCCTCCCGAGTGGCTGGGATTACTGGTACCTGTCGCCATGCCCAGCTAATTTTTGTATTTTTTAGTAGAGACGGGGTTTTGCCATGTTGGCCAGGCTGGTCTTGAGCTCCTGACCTCAGGTGATCTGCCCACCTTGGCCTCCCAAAGTGCTGGGATTACAGGTGTGAGCCACCATGCCTGGCCCATTGCTGTATTTTAAATGCATTAAAAATACCCTATGGATATTTGTAGTCCAGTCCTCTCTTCTCCTTCCTGGACCTTGGTTTCCCTGGAAACCAAGGGGTTGATTTAGGCAACTGTTATGGTCCCTCCTTCTCTGAAAGTACCCCCACCCCATGCTAAAGTTGAGGGTTACTGTAGCTCTTCTGTGCGGGCCACTGCTCTGCCTCTGATCGTGCACTTAGGGCCTGTGGATTTTGTAGAACTCCACTCAGTTTAGCTGCTTTCTCCTTGTCAATCTTCAAGAAAGAAAGGATTGGGCCCGGCGCGGTGGCTCACGCCTGTAATCCCAACACTTTGGGAGGCCGAGGTGGGCGGATCAGGAGGTCAGCAGATCAAGACCATCCTGGCTAACACGGTGAAACCCCGTTTCTACTAAAAATACAAAAACAAAATTAGCCGGGTGTGGTGGCAGGCACCTGTAGTCCCAGCTACTCGGGAGGCTGAGGCAGGAGAATGGCGTGAACCCGGGAGGCGGAGCTTGCAGTGAGCCGAGATCGCGCCACTGCACTCCAGCCTGGGCGACAGAGCGAGACTCTGTCAAAAAAAAAAAAGATTGAATATACAGAATTGGAGAGCAACAGAATTTGAGTGGCCCCTTCAGAGAATGTCCTTCTTCATTTTTGCTCTCTTTCCTAGCATATTTCAAAGAACTCTGGGGAGTTTGGGGTCAGTTTTGGTGTGCCCATGACACTGGGGAGCAGTGCAGACCCTGGGCACGACGCAGCTCTAAGCAGGCTCGGGGGATCCCATCTCAGTTTCTCTTGCAGGAAGTGACTACGGCCTGAGGGCCCTAGACACTTCATAGGCCTCATTCATTGCCAATGAAAGAAAAGTGCCCAGGGCAATATAATTAAATGTAGATGGGATTATTACTGGAATAGGGTTTTTTTTTCCTCTTTAAAAATAAAAACAGCAGGTTGGTAGCATCAGAGAAGTGTAGTGAAGGTGCTCTCTAGAACAACACAAGCTACAGGTATGATAATTTATAGGCAGATGGCCAGCCCCTATCATTGCAATTTCTCCCTCTTTCAACGCCATACCAACAATTCAGGAATTCTCAACCTTTCTAGGATGGTTTCTCCAAGCAGGTGGGCTCAGAGGGAACAGTGAGGCTGACATCTGTGCAATGTAATCTGATGAAATGACCAGATGTAGTTATGCTGCAGTGGCATTTGTGGGTACATAAGAAGATGGGGTTCCCCCTGCCCAGAAGGAGTTGTGACTTAAGGAGGTAGCCTTGGCGTAGTTTTGCTTCAGAACTCAGGAAAAAAAAATGTTGGCATTAGTCACTAAAGAGGGAAGTGGCTGGAATGCAAAGAAGTATATCAGGGGGGTCCTTTTCTGTGGTTCACACAGGGAAATAATTTGTTCTTCCTTTTCCTGTGCACCTAGAATAATATGTACGAACAGGCAAACCTTCACGATAACTGTAGCGTATTTTCCTGTGGTCACTAAAGCTGAGCTTTGAGAGTCTGGGTGTTCCTTTCTAAAACCTTGTTGTTCTTTTTAAACTCACCATCTCCAACCCCCTCATTGCCTATGTTCATAGCACAGTGTCTGGTTGTATTGGACCCTTGCTGGTCAAACGTGGTCCATGCACCAGCAGCACTGGCATTATCTGGGAGCTTGTTAGAAATGCAGAACGGGCACATGCTGGGCACGGTGGCTTATGCCTGTAATCCCAGCACTTTGGAAGGCTGAGGCAGGAGGATCACCTGAGGTCAGGAGTTCGAGACCAGTCTGGCCAACATGGCGAAACCTCATCTCTACTAAAAATACAAAAATTAGCTGGGTGTGGTGGCGGATGCCTGTAATCCCAGCTACTCAGGAGGTTGAGGCAGGAGAATCGCTTGAATCCAGGAGGCGGAGGTTGCAGTGAGCCGAGATCTTGCCACTGCACTCCAGCCTGGGCAACAGAGAGAGACTCTGTCTCAAAAAAAAAAAAAAAAAAAAAACAGAACCCCAGGCACCCAAGATGTATATGTAGGGATGTGCTCCTACTTCAGCCTCCTGAGTAGCTGGGACAAGAGGCATGGGCCACCAAGCCTGGCTAATTTTTTTATCTTTTGTAGAGATGGGGTCTCCCTATGTTGCCCAGGCTGGTCTCAAAATCTTGGGCTCAAGCAATCCTCCCACCTTGGCCTCTCTAAGTGCTGGGATTATAGGCATGCACCACTATACCTGGCCTATAAAAATTTGTTAAAAGAGTAATTTTGGTGGGTTTAAAAATAAGATGAAACTAAATTACTAGGACACAGTAGGCATTTGACAAGGGCAAATTAAAGTCTCCTAAGGTTTTATATTTTGGGAAAAGTCATTAGAGATATTGATTAACTTTAGACTAATTAAGACAAGTATTTATATTAAAAATTTAAGGGTTCCCACTAAAAGAGTAGAAATGGAATGTAAAACTTTCAAACCAATGAAGAACAATAATATGATCAATTGGTAGATTGCAAAAAATAAAAATAAAAAAGAGAGAGGAGAAAAGAAGTAAAGATAAAAAGAAAACACAAAATAAAATGGTAGAAGTAAATTCACAAATATCATTAACCATAATGATTCTAATTGGAGGAAACTTAAAATTTCTGAACACACACTTGATGCCAGGTACTATGCTGTGCCCAATACAAAAATAGATAAACAAAAGCTTCTGTCTTCAAAAGCTTATTGTCCAGTAGTGGGTGGGGCAGGGCTGAGAATGAGGCTAAGCAAAGCAATACCTCATTCTATTGTGCTGCTTCTCATATACTGAGTTTTTGTGTTTTTTTTAACATATGCACAACTTTTGGCAACCCTGCATTGAGCAATACTATTGGTGCCAATTTTCCAACAGCATATGCTCATTTTTTGTCTCAGGGTCACATTTTGGTAATGCTTGCAATATTTCTAACTTTTTCATATTATTACATATATTATGTTGATCTGTGATCAGTGATCTTTGATGTTAACCACTGTCATTGTTTTGGGGCGCACCACAAACCTCACCATATAGGATAGTAAACTTACTCGATAAATATGTGTGTTCTGATTCCTCCACCAACCAGCTGTCCCCCCATCTCTCTCCCACTCCTTGGGCCTCCCTATTCCCTGGGACACAATATATTGAAACAGGCCAACTAATAATCCCTGCGGTGGCCTCACAGTGTTCAAGTGAAAGGAAGAGTTGCACATCTCTCTTTTTAAATCAAAAGCTTAAGCTTAGTGAGGAAGGCATGTGAAAGCTGAACTAAACCGAAAGCTAGGCCTCTTGCACCAAACAGTTAGCTGAGTTGTGAAGGCAAAGAAAATTTCTTGAAGGAAATGGAAAGTGCTACTCCAGTGGACACATGCATGATTAGAAAGGGAAACAGCTTTATTGCTGATATGCAGAAAGCTTGAGTGGTGGGAATAGAGGATCAAACCAGCCACTATATTCCCTTAAGCCAAAGCCTTAGCCAGGGCCAGAGAAAGGCCCTCATTCTCTTCAAATTTGTGAAGGCAGAGAGAGGTGAGGAGGCTGCAAAATATTTTTTTTAAGCTAGCAGAGTTTGGTTGATGAGATTTAAGGAAAGCAATCATCTCTATAACATAAAAGTGCAAAAGAAGCAGTAAGTGCTGATGTAGAAGCTGTAGCAAGTTATCTAGGAGATTTAGCTAAGATCGCTGATGAAGGCGGCTACACTAAGCAACAGATTTTCAGTGTAGACCAAACAGCCTTCTATTAGAAGAAGATGCTACCTAGGACTTTCATAGCTAGAAAGAAGTCAATACCTGGCCTCAAAGCTTCAAAGGACAGGCTGACTCTCTTGTTAGAAGCTAATGGAGTTGGTGACTTTAAGTTGAAGCCAATGCTCATTGACTTTCTTTCTTTCTTTCTTTCTTTCTTTCTTTCTTTCTTTCTTCTTTCTTTCTTTCTTTCTTTCTTTTCTTCTTTCTTTCTTCCTTCCTTTTCTTTCTTTCTTTTTTTTTTTTGATGGAGTCTCACTCTGTCCTAGGCTGGAGTGCAGTGGCACAATCTCGGCTCACTGCAACCTCTGCCACCCAGGTTCAAGCAATTCTCCTGCCTTAGGCTCCTGAGTAGCTGGGATTACAGGCCCCTGCCACCACACCCGGGTAATTTTTTGTAGTTCTTAGTAGAGACGGGGTTTCACCATCTTGGCCAGGCTGGTCTTGAACTCCAGACCTCGTGATCCACCCACCTTGGCCTCCCAAAGTGCTGGGATTACAGGCGTGAGCATTCGAGCTCATTGACTATTTCAAAAGTCCTAGGACTTTTAAGAAATATGCTAACCCTACTCTGCTTGTGCTCTAGAAATAGAATAACAAAGCCTGATGACAGGACATCTGTTTACAGCATGGTTTCCTGAATATTTTAAGCCCACTGTTGAAAACTACTGCTTAGAAATAAAGATCCCTTTCAAAATATTACTGCTCACTGACAACGCACCTGGTCACCCAATAACTCTAATGGAGATGTACGAGGAGATGAATGTTGTTTTCATGCCTGCTAATACAACATCCATTCTGTAGTCTATGGATCAAGGAGTAATTTTGACTCTCAAATCTTATTACTTAAGAAATACATTCATAAGGCTATACAGCCATAGATAGTGGTTTCTCTGATGGATCTGGGCAAAGTAAATTGAAAACCTTCTGGAAAGGATTCATCGTTCTACATGTCATTAAGAACATTCATGATTCATGGGTCAGGGTCAAGATATCAACATTAACAAGAATTTGGAAGAAGTTGATTCCAACCCTTATGCGTGGCTTCAGTGGGGGAAGTCACAGCAGATGTGGTGAAAATAGCAAGATAACCAGAATTAGAAATGGAGCCTGTTCCCTCCTCCCTGCTTCTAAAAAAAACAGTGGAGCCTGAAGATGCAACTGAATTGCTGCAATCTCATGATATAGCTTTTTTCCCCATATATATGATACTATCTTCTCAATTTATTACAAATTGTAATAAACATAATAATCAAACTGGTGCTCCAAGCTTATGCTGTTCCCACGGAAGACACCACAAAAGAAGACACAATAGAGACTGCCTTGCAACTGTACCTTGCAATAAGAGGTACAAATTCTTTCTATAGAGATGGAGAAATAAAAGGACAAATCTAGTTGCCTAAAAGACAATCCTCTTTACACATTTTATTTACAGTTTTGTACATTGTCTTAATATGAATTGGATTGCTTTTTCTACTTGAGCCATTTTAACCAAAACAAAATAACCTAAGTAATACAAAGTGTTAAAATGCAGCATAAAAAGTAGTTTTTTTTTCTAATTGTGTGAAGAATGTCAATGGTCATTTAATGGGAATAGCATTGAATCTATAAATTACTTTGGGCAGTATGGCCATTTTCATGATATTGATTCTGCCTATCGATGAACATAGAATGTTTTTCCATTTCTTTGTGTCCTCTGTGATTTCCTTGAGCAGTGGTTTGTAGTTCTCCTTGAAGAGATCCTTCACTTCCCTTGTTAGCTGTGTTCTTAGGTATTTTATTCTCTTCGTAGCAATTGTGAATGAGAGTTCTTTCATGATTTGGCTCTCTGCTTGTTTATTCTTGGTGTATAGGCATGCTTGTGATTTTTGCACATTGATTTCTTAAGACTTTGCTGAAGTTGCTTATCAGCTTAAGAGCTTTTGGGCTGAGACGATGGGGTTTTCTAGATATAGGATCACGTCATCTGTGAACAGAGACAGTTTGACTTCCTCTTTTCCTATTCGAATACGCTTTCTTTCTCTCTTTTGCCTGACTGCCCTGGCTAGAACTCCCAATACTATGTTGAATAGGAGTGGTGAGAGAGGGCATCCTTGTCTTGTGCTGGTTTTCAAGGAGAATGCTTCCAACTTGTGCCCATTCAGTATGATATTGGCTGTGGGTTTGTTAGAAATGTCTCTTATTGTCTTGATGTATGTTCCATCAATACGTAGTTTATTGAGAGTTTTTAACATGAAGGGATGTTGAATTTTATGGAAGGCCTTTTCCGTGTCTATTGAGATAATCATGTGGTTTTTGTCTTTAGTTCTGTTTATGTGATGAATTGTGTTTATTGATTTGCATATGTTGAACCAGCCTTGCGTCCTAGGGATGAAGCTGACTTGATCGTGGTAGATAAACTTTTTGATATGCTGCTGGATTCGGCTTGCCAGTATTTTATTGAGGATTTTTGCATCAATGTTTATGAGGGATATTGGCCTGAAGTTTTCTTTTTTTGTTGTATCTCTGCCAGCTTTTGGTATCAGAATGACACTGGCCTCATAAAATAAGTTAGGGAGGAGTCCCTCCTTTTCAATGGTTTGGAATAGTTTCAGAAGAAATGGTACCAGCTCCTCTTTGTACCTCTGGTAAAATTCAGTTGTAAATCCGTCTGGTCCTGGGCTTTTTTTGGTTGGTAGGCTATTAATTATTGCCTCAATTTCAGAACTTGTTATTGGTTTACTCAGGGATTCAACTTCTTCCTGGTTCAGTCTTGGGAGAGTGTATGTGTCCAGGAACTTATCCATTTCTTGTAGATTTTCTAGTTTATTTGCATAGTGGTGTTCTTAATGTTATCTGATGGTTGTATTTCTGTGGGGTCAGTGGTGATATCCCCTTTATCATTTTTTTGTTGTGTCTATTTGATTCTTCTCTCCTTTCTTCTTTATTAGTCTAGCTAGCAGTCTTTTTTTTTTTTTCCTCAAAAAATCAGCTCCTGGATTTGTAGATTTTTTGAAGGGTTTTTTTGTATCTCTATCTCCTTCAGTTCTGCTCTGATCTTGGTTATTTCTTGTCTTCTGCCAGCTTTGGGGTTTGTTTGCTCTTGGCTCTCTAGTTCTTTTAGTTGTGATGTTAGATTGTCAATTTGAGATCTTTCTACCTTTTTGTGTTATAGCATTTAGTGCTATAAATTTCTCTGTTAACACTGCTTTAGCTGCATCCCAGAGATTCTGGCATGTTGTCTCTTTGTTCTCATTGGTTTCAAACAACTTCTTGATTTCTGCCTTAATTTCATTATTTACCCAGGTATCATTCAGGAGCAGGCTGTTCAATTTCCATGTAGTTGTGTGGTTTTGAGTGAGCTTCTTAATCTTCAGTTCTAATTCGATTGTGCTGTGCTCTGAGAGACTGTTTGTTATGATTTCAGCTCTCTTGCATTTGCTGAGGAGTGTTTTACTTCCAATTATGTGATCGATTTTATAGTAAGTGCCATGTGGTGCCAAGAATGTATATTCTGTTGCTTTTGGGTGAAGAGTTCTGTAGATATCTGTCAGGTCCACTTGATCCAGAGCTGAGTTCAAGTCCTGAATATCTTTGTTAATTTTCTGTCTTGATGATCTGTCTAATATTGGCAGTGAGGTGTTAAGGTCTCCCACTATTATTGTGTGGGAGTCTAAGCAAAAATTGACAAATGGGATCTAATTAAACTAAAGAGCTTCTGCACAGCAAAAGAAACTATCATCAGAGTGAACAGACAACCTATAGAATGGGAGAAAAGTTTTGCAATCTATCCATTTGACAAAGGTCCAATATTCAGAATCTACAAGGAACTTAAGTTTACAAGAAAAAAAACCCCATTAACAAGTGAGCAAAGCACACGAACAGACAGTTCCCAAAAGAAGACATTTATATGACCAACAAACATAAAAATAAAGGGTCAACATCACTGATCATTAGAGAAATGCAAATCAAAACCACAGTGAGATACCATCTCACACCAGCCAGAATGGTGATTATTAAAAAGTCAAGAAACAGCAGATGCTGGCGAGGCTGTGGAGAAATAGGAACACTTTTACACTGTTGGTGGAAATGTAAATTAGTTCAACCATTGTAGAAGACAGTATGGCAATTCCTCAAAGACCTAGAACCAGAAATGCCATTTGACCCAGCAATTCCATTACTTGGTATGTACCCAAAGGAATATAAATCATTCGATTACAAAGATACATGCACACATATGTCCATTGCAGCACTATTCCTCAATAGCAAAGGCATGTAACCAACCCAATGGTAGACCGGATAAAGAAAATGTGGTACATATACACCATGGAATATTATGCAGCCATAAGAAGGAATGACATCACGTCCTTTGCAGTGACATGGATGGAGCTGGAAGCCATTATCCTTAGCAAACTAACACAGGAACAAAAAACCAAACACTGCATATTTTCACTTATAAGTGGGAGCTGAACAATGAGAACACATGGACACAGGGAGGGAAACAACACACACTGGGGCCTGTTGGGGGGTGGGGGAGGGAGAGAATCAGGAAAAACAGCTAATGCATGCAGGGTTTAATACTCAGGTGATGGGTTGATAGGTGTAGCAAATCACCATGGCACACATTTATGTATGTAACAAACCTGCACATCCTGCACATGTATTATGGAACTTACAATACAATAAAATAAAAAATATGGCATAAAGATACAAAACTAGACATACTAATTCTAGTTAGAAATGTAATTATGATGTTACATTTTTATAATCCACAATTATGTTTTGGAAATTGTACAAACACAGATCACTGACTTGAATGAAATGCATAAAATTGTAGCAAAGCTTTGTAGTTACAAAAAAACAAAAAAAAATTACCAAAGAATGCACAAAATTAATGTCTATTCCACCTTTGTGTCATAATTCCTGGAATCTCATGATGTAACTTTGACAGACGAGGAGTTGGTTCTTATAGATGAGCAAAGAAAGTAGTTTTTTGAGATGGAATCCACTCCTGGTGAAGATGCTGTGAACATTGTTGAAATGACAACAAAGGATTGAGAATACCACATAAACTTAGTTGATAAAGTGGTGGCAGGATTTGAGACCAATTTTGAAAGAACTTCTATTGTGGACAAAATGCTACTAAAAAGCACTGCATGCTACAGAGAAATCTTTTGTAAAAGGAAAAGTCCATCTATGTCACAAACTTCATTGTCTTATTTTTTTTTTTTTTTTTTGAGACGGAGTCTCGCTCTGTCGCCCAGGCTGGAGTGCAGTGGTGCAATCTCGGCTCACTGCAAGCTCCGCCTCCCGGGGTTCACGCCATTCTCCTGCCTCAGCCTCTCCGAGTAGCTGGGACTACAGGCGCCCGCCACCACACCCAGCTAATTTTTTTTGTATTTTTAGTAGAGACGGGGTTTCACCGTGGTCTCGATCTCCTGACCTCATGATCCGCCCGCCTCAGCCTCCCAAAGTGCTGGGATTACAAGCGTGAGCCACCGCACCCGGCCCATTGTCTTATTTTTTTTAAATTGCCACGACAAACTCAATCTTCAGCAACCGCCACCCTGATCAGTCAGCATCCACCAACAGTGAAGCAAGACCCTGCACCAGCAAAAAGATTACTACTCACTGAGGGCTCAGATGATTGCTACCTTTTTTTTTTTTTAGCAACAAAGTGTTCTAAAATTAAGGTATGTACTTTTTAAAAGATGTGATGCTATGGTACGCTTAATAGACTACAGTATAGTGTGATCATAACTCTTACATGCACTGGGAAACCAAAACATTTGTGTGACTCACTGTATTGCCATATTTGCTTTATCGCAGTAGTCTGGAACTGAACCCACAATATCTCCAAAATATGCCTGTAAAAACAGTAGGCTAAGTGTTATGATAAAGGAAATACAGGGTGCTATGGGACTAAAAGAAGGGGCATCTAGCTTAGCCTGTTGGGAGAGGGTCAGGGAAAGCTTTCTGAAGATGGTGACCCCTCAGCTGCACTTTGGAGGATGAGTAAGAAGACAAAAGAGATAGGAAGGGTGTACCAGGCAAATGTAACAGCATGTGCAAATGCACAGAATTGTAAGAGAACATGGCACGTTCTGGTCCAACATTGTTCCATATGGATGAGGAACTTGAAGCCCAGAAAAGGTGAGGAGACTACCCCAAGGTCACCCCGTGAATTAGTAGCAGGATCAGAATTTGCACCCAAGACTTGCGTTTCCTTTTACATTCGATTTTCCACTATACCACAGTGCCTTAGGTTTGTAGCAGGAGGTTCTGTGACTAGAGCTTGTTGAGACTGCAGCCAAGTTTGAAAATGAGCTGCATGTGGGTGTGGGGGCTGGATCTGTCTCCGGCCTATCCCTGGCTGGAAACGAGCCAGGAACTTGGCAGTTTCCAGGGCTGAGCCACCCAGCTCACCCCAAGGAAGCCTCGGCCTCCAGCCACGGCACTACCACCTGGTTTAATCATTAACTCCAAGTTCACAGGGCTGGAGCTGGAATGCGCAGGAACTGGGGAGCAGACCGGGTCTCCAGGGAGCTAAGAGAAAGGTGGCTTTTGAGATGGGAGGGGACCAAAGTTTAAAATGGGGTTTTTTCATCCCTGAATGGATCTATGCTCTGGGCTCAGGAACAAGGGCGCTTGCTGTTACTCTCAATTTTGTTGGAGTTTACACAACATGTTGTTAGCTTGATTTCAGGATTTCCTTTCAACGTTCATAGCAGATTGTGCTTCCCTCTGCCACATCCCTCAGCCTGCATTCATCTACCCCACTAAACTGTGATGCTCCCCTCGGAGGGCAGGACTCAGTGCTTGGAACAATCTGGTGCATAGTTGGTGCTCATTAAATATACCCTGATTGATTGAATAAATGAGGCCCTAACTCTGCCTAAAGGCGTCCCAAAGCACATGCCTTTAAAAAAAACATTAAAAGACACAGAAACCTGACTGGGTGCAGTGGCTGATGCCTGTAATCCCAGCAGTTTTGGAAGCTGAGACAAGAGAATCACTTGAGCCCAGGGTTCAAGACCAACCTGGACAACAAAGTGAGACTCCGTCTCTTATGAAAATAAAAATGAAAAAAAAAAAAAAAAGAAATGGCAACTGATTTTGCTTTAAAATTTCAACAGAGGTTCACAAAAATCCCCGGAGATACTCTGTGCTATCATAAAATAGTCTAGCACCATGATGAGGTCCACTCTTCTGGAAGAGATGCACTGCTTTTTTTTTTTTTTTTTAATAACTTCAACTTTTATTTTAGATTCGGGGTACCTGTGCAGGTTTGCTGTCTGGGTATATTGTATGACAACAAGGTTTGGGGTATCAATGATCCTGTCACCCAAGTAGTGAGCATAGTACCCAATAGGTAGTTTTTCGGCCCTTGCCCTCCTCCCTCCCTCTCCCCTTTTGGAGTCCCCAGTGTCTATTGCTCCTATCTTTGTGTCTGTATGTACCCAGTGGTCAGCTCCCACTTATAAGTGAGAACATGTAGTATTTGGTTTTCTGTTCCTGCATTAATTTCTTTGAGATAATGGCCTCCAGCTGCATCCATGTTGCTGCAAAGGATGTGATTTCATTCTTTTTTATTGCTGCATAGTATTCTATGGTGTATATGTACCACATTTGCTTTATCCAATCCACCGTGGATGGGCATCTAGGTGACTCCACGTCTTTGCTATTGTGAATGACATGGCGATGAACATGCGAGTGCATGTGTCTTTTTGGTAGAACGATTTATTTTCCTTTGGGTAGATACCCAGTCATGGGATTGCTGGGTCAAGTGATAGTTCTGTTGGGGATGTTCTTAAGGAGTCAGCGTGTTGATGACTGAAGAGTTTGTGAGGTTGCTTTGGCATTCTTGGGAGAGGGGGGCTATTCAGATATGAGGCCATGTTTTATTGAGGAAACAAAAGCCCAGTGGAGGTCAAATTCCACCAGCATAATAAAGGTAACTGCCTCTTTTGATTTCTGAAAGCTGTAGCCTGCAATTGGAAAGACTGCATTATCAGTAGCATTGCTAAGCCCTAGAAATGCACCTTTAAAGGGATTTCTGGATTCCACAAAACAAAACTCCCCCTGGAAGGTGACGTGCAGGTGGCAGTAAAATTTCTGTTCTTTTTTGGTGAACCCAAGTTTCCTGATCTCGAAAGTAGAGACAGTCATCTCTTCTTCACAACATACTGGTAATGGTTAAATGGAATGATGGTATATAATGTCCTTGGCACCCAGGAGATGTCAGTCCCAGTGAAAATTATCTTCTGTCTCTTAAAAGTAAAAATCCTGAACCGATATACAGAGCCAGAGATGTGGAGATACATTTTGCTCTTAGATGCCATGTATGTGGTGCCCAGTGATTCGGAGACCAATCTGGAAGGGAAAGAATCCCTCTGCTGAATGCCGGCTTAAAGTGTAAATGTGTGCCGATAGTGTTGCTATAGCCAGCACCGGAGCATACTGGGAGAAGAAACTTCCCTTGCAAGAATAGTCACTCTCCTGGAAAGTGACCATTGGTTGGAATTGAGCCATAAAGGCTGCCAAGTCTCACCCTAGCAAATTCTGTGTCAGCCCAAGGTCCTGGACATTCTGGGCAAACTGGCCAATGTCAGGGAGGCTCTTTCTGTACCACCCTCTGGGTCCTTTTTTTAATTTGTGGGTTACTGGCCTATCATACAGCCAGTTTGCATTTACTTCTGTCTACCACCTGTAGTTGTCAGGGTTCTGTAAGTTCTTTAAAGTTCTAGCACTCGGTGATGATTACGTCAGGGGAGAAAATTCAGGAAGGACCTCAGGCTTAGTTAGGTTCCTCCAACTTCCCACCTACCCTTGGTCTCAGCAACAATGGAGAACAAATTGCCTTTGCAAGGAATTGGAAGATGTCTGCCCACCTGATCTCTTTTTCGCTTCCCTTTATCATTTCTCTCCTTTGCCCTAAAACCTGAGATGAAATGAGAAGTAAATTGCCAAGGGAGATCCTCTCCTGGGGCAAATTTCCTGTCCTTGCTTATGGGCACGGAGACCCTGAGTGGGAAGGCCAGTTGCAGGGCACTCTCCCAGAACCAGCCCTGGGGTGACAGGTGCAGGCAGGATCCACGCTTTCATGGGGGAGGGGAAGGATTGCAAAAGAGGAGGAGGAAGACAGACTGTGGGAGACCCCAAGGGCTGCCCCTATTTCTCTACTCCACCCCAACCTGAAACTGACTGTCAGTCTCCACCAAGCCTGAGAGAGAGAGAGAGAGAGAGGGAGAGGGGAGAAAGTGACAGGGAGGGGGAAATCAAAGAAAATTGCAAAAGTCAATGGCCTGGAACTAGAGGCAGCCTCAGCAACTGCAGTGTGACTTTGATTCCCCTATCATAACCCTGAATTAAAAATTCAGGCAATTATCTGCATGGCTTCCTTCTGATTAGAACGAGTCGGAGCCTCATTAATGCATCAGCACAGAGGAAAGCCATTAGGGTCTGTGAAATGGAATGTTTCTCTGAGAACAGGTTCCGCTTGATGTAGAATACCCAGCAAAAAGAAATTTCAC
This sequence comes from Nomascus leucogenys, assembly GCF_006542625.1. Classification (NCBI taxonomy): domain Eukaryota; kingdom Metazoa; phylum Chordata; class Mammalia; order Primates; family Hylobatidae; genus Nomascus; species Nomascus leucogenys. Next base: position 5,649,522 of record NW_022095769.1, read on the forward strand.
ACATTTTTGAGCTCAGAGTCACAGGACGGCACCCAGCTTCAGGGCTGCAGACCCCATCACCACAGTCAGCACCTCTCAGCTGGCTCTGGGTGAAAGCCACCTTTGTTTCGCTGCCTCTCTCTGGCACCTCCATCCACTGCATTGTGTGGAGGGAGGCTGAAGGAGCTGAGGGGCTGAGGGGCTTGCTGGGTCCTGAGACACTGAGTCAGCCTTCAGTCGGGATCCCCAGTTTCAAAGGCTTTGAGCCACAGGGAGCATAGGAATTTCATAGGAACACTGCCCTCCTCTGCTAGAAGAACTAGAATAGAAGCACCGTCGAGGACAGTGAAGGTCCTAGACTCCAGAAAAGGTCAAAGTATCTTCATAGCCCCCCAGTTCTCGGTACTTTCTTCACCCACGTGGTAATTTGGTCATCCCAAGATGGCCAAAGCAGGATCTGGTGAAGCCCAGTCAGCCTTGGAAGCTTGCTGCTTAAGAGAGGGTGAAGGATTGGAGGGCATCTTTTATTCACGGTCCAGGGTACCCTTTATTCATCCCTTATTCTATAAGCTCAGAGCTTCCAGAAATGCAAATCTATCGCCCAATTTCTAAGTGGGTGAATATCCCTACAATATTTGGCATTTGGAAACTCTCATGCACCCCACTTTGGGACTTCTATAGGGGCAGCTTTCTTCCCTAAATGACTATATTGCTTATGGGGAAACCCAAGAGTGGTTTTCCAGACAAGTACCTTTGCAGCCCTAGTCAGTTCATCTCTTGGGAGAGTTGGGTTCAACTTGACTTTGTCTAAATTTTCTTCTAGTTGGTGGGTAGGACTTGGGCTTCCTCACTTCAGACATCTTGACATTTCTCCAATATGGTGATTCTCAGGACACCAAACATTAATCCTTAGGATGAACAACAAATAATCTCTTTAGGAGAAAAGTCAATATTATATGGTAAGAACTGAAAAAGGTGAAAAATTTCTGTAGGAAGAGAACTAGTTAAGAGTTGATAGGATGCCAACCAAGAAAATTATATCCTTCAAACAGTTTGAGTTAGCCACGCTCTTCTCCTGGCACACCTGTTAACTCTTCAGTGTTAAGAACCAGGGCTAAGTGTCTGGGTAAATCTGTGAACAGGGCGCACCCGTGGTTAGTGTAATGGAGCCCATGTAGTACTGATGGAATTTGTATCAACAGCGCCCCCTACTGCATATGAGCAAAACTGGACAGCCCATAGTAATTTGTTTTCAAAAGTGTTTTCAGCCAATCCCACGTTAGAAGGATACATTCCTGGTCATCAGGGAGTTTTTATGAAGCATGTTTTCAATACTGCAGACAGTTTTATGGGTGAAGGCTCCTAGAGTTTATCTCACTCTCTAACACAAACAAGAGGCTTGGTGATTCAACCATGCTGTTTGTGGGCTGTGAGCATCCATCTCTCTAACACTTAGCTGGACTAACACTCGACAAAGTCAGACGCACTCGAGAATTACTTGTGACTTCAGATGATCCCATGTAAAGCGCTAACCTAAAGGCACCCCGAGTCTTGAGGAGGTGGGGTTATCTCTCTCAGCTTACGTTGGTATAGGAGTGAAAAGAGCTGGTCAAAGGTCGGGAATGTGGGCCTTCCAGGGAGGGAAGCTACTCCACCAGCTCAACAGAAGAGGCCTCCTTTCTGCCCTCGGAAATGGTCAAATCCCAGCCGTTAGTACCGTAGCACCATTCACTAATTCCTTGATATTTTAAACATAGATGCTCTTCCCAGGCAAATCATTGCTTTCTTCCCAAGATCACTCAGCTACTTTTGTAATTTGTCACTCTATATTCACATGACAAACATTTTTCGAGCGATTATGATATGCCGGACATTGTTTAGAACAGGAGTGACAGCACCGAGCAGATGGCAAATGAAGAATTTCCTGTTCTTTGGAGCATACATTCTAGTTGGGGGTACAGATGACAAACAGAAAGACAAGCAAGGGTGTCAGAGCTGTAAATGCTGTGATACACAATGCTGGGCAAGGGGGCAGAGAGTGATGGGGGGCTACTTCGCACAGGTGGTCAGGGGAAGCCTCTCTGAAGAGCACGTTAGGAAATCTTTCTAATGCTCCCTGCCAATTGATCTTCTTTCCCTCTTTTAAAACTAGAATTGCCTCTCCCATTGAACATTCCCAGTTAACTCTCCTTGTCCTTTGACTTTCCGCTCAGCTCATCTCTGCTCAAGCTTCTTCATCTTGCAAAGGGACAGGATCATAATCTCCTTGAGGACAAGGGCCCATCTTCTACTTCTTTGGCTTGCTACCAGAGTGGAGAGGAAGGGAACAAACACTGCTACTATATGCTAGAAACATGAACATATTAGTTCATTGACTCCCCACAAAGCTCCTGCCATCTCTTTATTATTTGTCCCTGTTTTATAAGTGAGGATAATGAGGCTCGGTTTATTCAAGAGTGTGAGCTGCCGAGGGGTGTTACTGGGATTTGAACCCTGCTCTAGCCTCATGGCTTGCAGTCTTCCCACTCCTAAGCATGGCATAGGGTGAGTGTTCATTAAAGGTTGTCAATGAGTCATGAGCACAAGGAAGGGATGAGCTTTGTTTCTCCGAGAACAGTCCTGTAAAGGAAATGATTAAACTCCCACCAGCTGGCTTATAAATTCTTCTTTTACCCACTAAGTGACCATGAGCCATTCATTTTCCTCTTCCTGGGCTTTGTAATTCTTCTCTGTGAACTAAGGTTAGACCAGATGATCCCCCAGGTCTCTTCCAGCTCTGACAGTCTAAGGAATGTAATCTTTTTTAAGTGGCAGGGGCGGGTGGTGAATGGGGAGGAGTCAAGTAACTTCTTTACATCAAAGATCTGAATCTGAATTTTTATTAAGAGAGAACAAAACAAAACAGTTTGTTTCCTCAGTTAAAAGTCAAAGCCTGGGCAACATAGTGAGATCCCATCTCTAGAGAAAATTTTAAAAAATTAGCCAGGTGTGGTGGTGTGTGCCTGTTTTCCTAGCTACTCAGGAGGCTGAGGTGGGAGGATCGCTTGAGTCAAGGAGTTCCAGGTTGCAGTGAGCTATGGTTGTGTCACTGCACTACAGTCTGGCTGACAGAGCGAGGCCCTTTCTCTAAAATAAATAAATAAATACATACATAAATAAAAACAATAAATCAACATGTACGGAATACCTACTGTGTGCTGGGCCCTGGTATGTGCTGAATCGGATACGGAGATAAATTTTTAAAACATTATCTCCACCCTGAAACATGTGTAATGAGAAAGACAACTATGACAACAACAAATGATAATAATCGTAATAATAACAGCTAACAATGTACAGGGCACTCCCTCTTTGCCAGAAACTGTTCTGAGCACTTCATACTCTTTAACTGATTTTAATCTTCCCAACCATTTTATGAGGTGGGCACTATCATTATTCCTACTTTACAAGTGAGTAAATTGGAGCACAAAGGGGGATTTGTCAAAAGGGCATGGTGAGCATTAATAGTGCATGAAATGTGTTTACCTATGGGGCCTGAAATGTAGACATCATAACAGGCAGGTGTTTGAAATGAAGGGGTCTTGTGTAGTGTTAACTGGTGGGTTCGTTCTCATGTCTTTTCTCTATTCCCTGCTTGACCCTTCCACTACTTAGGATCAGCCACACACACGGAGTAGGAGGGAGGGGATTTTCTGTAGCTAGCAGAGAACGCTTTAGGGTTTGGAAACTTAAAATCCATGGCTGTGAGGTGACCCAGGACCTAGAAGAAAGTGGGTGAGTTAGAACCAGTTTTCCCACCACCAGGGAAGGAGGGGAGTAAGAAGAGAAAGGAGACATGCCTAGATCTTCCTGAGAAAGGAAGTTATGACACCCTGTTCCCCATTTGAGCTAGATGTTCAGAGTTCTGGGGATCAGGCCCCAGAGCAGGAATGGCCCATGTGCATGGTCGATGTGCCCGTCTGAAATGGCCCTCCGCGTGATGAGTGAGCAGATGTGCCTGGGGTTTAGAAGTGCTTTCAGTTTGTGAGCAGGTGGAAGTAGAAGAGATCCGAGCCAGCACTGTGCAGATAGCAGAAGGCATGTCCACCTTCCTAGGAGATGAGGGGAAATAAAAAGAGAGTCACAGGGCCTGAAGGGTCCCCTAGAATGAGAGAGGAAAAAGGCAGCCTGGAGGAAATAAGGCCCCAGGACCAGGACGGGGAGTGGATGCCTCACAGCTGCTGCAAGAAACCGTGGAGTGAAGAGGCCAGAGTAGAAGCTCCTTGAGGCAGGGATTCCTTTCTGTTTAGGCTCCATCCCGTGGGCCTAGGTCAGAAAATAGGTGATCCGTCAATATTTGTTAAATGAATGACCTTAGGTGTGCTACCTCTGGAATCAGGCCTTTGGTTTTAAATCTCAGCTCTGCCTCTTCCTAGCCAAATAATCCTTTTGTAAGCCCGTTACCTTCTCTGTGCCTCATCTATGAAATGTGGGTAAAAATCGTACGGATCACTACTGATCCAAGATAACAAAAGATGGAACACAGGTGAAGCTCTTAGCATCTGGCACAGTGGAAGTGCTAAGTATTTGCTCCTGGTCTCATGAGATGACAGTTCCCCCGCCTTCTTGCCTTACACCTTGGCATTACACTAAGTGCTCCCTCTCCTGACCCCTCCTAACTTCAATATTAACCCTGAAGAAAAGATGGGGACTCTGGAATAGGCTAAGATCAAGCTTCCGCCACCACAATACAATGGAGACTCCTGGTATAACTTAAGCTAAGAGCTTTAAAAAAAAAAAGTTAATTTTCTTGCACAGTTGATGTTGCAGGCTCATTTTCATATTCAAGAATAGCGCAAACCTTTGAAAAGTAGGCATCCCTGGGAGGCCCTTGCTAGCATTTTAAGTTGAACAGTTTTCTTCCACGTAGGCGTGTGTACGCAGAGAACAACTGACCTCTCACCTTACTCGCCTTTCTAGAAAAGCACAGTTCTCCGAGGAGTTATCATTTGCAGGTGCTGCTAGATAAAACTCAACTTTAAGGCAAAGAGGCCAAGTCTAGGAAACAGATCTCTGTCCTTCCTTTCCCTTACTGTATCCTCATGAAAGACCTCTGGGCTTTCCTGAGGAAATTCAGCACAGACAGTTTTATTTCATATTAAGATATGTCCTCCTGAAGGTGAGTGATAAATGTGATCATTAATTTTTTAGTGAAAAAATAATCTGGATTTACCTGGCTTCTCAGTTATCTAAATGGCAATTGGGTGACCAACCTTCCTATTTGCCTGAGAGTGGCCTCATTTTAGCACTGAAACCCCTCAGCCCTGGACAAACAAAAATGCTCTAAATGTCCTGGACAAACCCTAAATGCCGGTGACATCTCAGGTAGACTTGCTGGCCCAAGGGAGTGTTTGGAGATTTTTGTTTTGGATGGAAAAGTAAATGTACTCCTTTGGAATCAGAAGAGCTTGCCATCTAGTAACAAAATATGACATTAATTCCTCCCAGTGCCTTCTGTACTCTGCTCAGGATTGGCAAGCCTGGCCCCGAAGACCCTGCAGAGGGAGATGCCTGGAAATGCCTCATTTGACAAGGAGGCAATGGGAGGGCAGAGAGGAGGGGACTTCTGCAAATAGGTCCATGTGGCAAGTCTGTAAACTCTGTCTTCACATCTTTCCCATAGAGTCCCTTGATTTTGGTCAGACTCTAGACCCCCATGACAAACCCCTGCTGCCTGCACAGGGTGGGCCTGTGTCCCCTCCTTTACCAAGTCAGCCTACCTGTGTGGGACACTGTGATTTGCTCCCAGGCAAAGGAGCAGCCCCTGGCATAGAGACTCCCCCCAGGACACACAGACCGGCTGCCAAGCCTGTACGACATTTTAGTGGCATTTTCAAACCACACGGAGTTGGCTCACCGAATGCCTGTGAATTTCCAGTCACAGAGAATACAGCACAGCCTGTTCTGCACCTCGTGGGCTGCTGCGAGAGCTCAGCGGGGCTGCAGACACTTGGTGCTTCAGGGTTGGATTCAGAGGCTGCAGAGCTCCTTGCATGGGTGGGTCCCTGGGCAGCCGGCCTCTCAGCCACACTCCTCACCCTGGTGCCAGTGCCTCTGCCTGGCCACAGCAGCAAAGAATATCCCTCAGTCTCTCCTTTCCTGAGAGCTGTAGGGAGGATTCCTTTTAGACACGTGGGGCACTGCCAGCCAGAGGTGGGGACGACCACCACCTTGTCCTGCACCAAGACACCTTGGGGCACACACCTCTTACCCTACCCACATCTATGCCCAGGTCCCTGTGGCAGGGCAAAGAGTGATGGCAGGGTGCTGGCCTCCCTCTGCTGATACCTCCCTGGGTGGAGGGTGGTGGCTGTTGTAGAGCAGGGAGGGGAAGGGGAGGCGGGGCAAGCGTAGCCCACCAGGGGGCAGGGAGGTGACAGACAGCAGGCAGCAGGAAGAGACTGTGAGCAGAGGCTCCAAATCCCCAATATATGCTCCACTGGGATGTCAGATTTCACTTACAAAACACAAATTCAAGGATAAAATACTGAAGAATTTCAAAATGCAACCTCAGAGCATTACTCCCAAGTATGGGGCCCTTTGGAGTACAGGGCCTTGTGCAACTGCACTGTCTGCAGACACATGAAGCTGGCCCTGACAGTGGGAATTTGCTTCCTGTGCTTCCTCTGGGACGCTCAGAGCCAAAATGAATGGCTTATTTTGAATAACTGTGGAGGACCTGGAGCTTGCATAGCACATTCCAACTTTGCTCTAGTCTTGATCTTCAGATTGTTCAACATTCTGCTTTTGACTTTTGTTTCTCATTGTCTTATTTATATACTAAAAGGATGTAATATTATAAAAAGTTTCAAATCCTTTGTCAAGTGAGAGAGGTAACAAAAAATGAGATATTTTCCCTCTTAACCTTCGCTTGGGTCCTCAATGTAAAGAGATCATTTTGGTGATGGGAGGGCAGCTGGAATATCTGCACCACCACAGCTAGTCTGATTAATTGAGAGGATATTTGCAAATGCAGAATAAAATACAATATTGATCCACCCTTGGTAAAACATGTGTATGAAATTGTTTTCCAGTAGTGATGGATTTGCAGGGAGCCAATCGCACCCTCCCAATCAATCTCCTGTGTAAACATTTTAGAAACACCTAGCCAGCATCTCCATTACAACAACATTAAGCAATTCCCATATTAATTATCTATTGCTGCATAACAAATTACCCCCACACTTAGCAGCTAAAAACATTTATTATCTCATAGTATCTGAGGGTCAGGAATCCAGGAGCAGGTTTGCAATGAGTGGTCTCTCATGAGATTGCAGTCACAATGTTGGTTGGGCTACCATCATCTGAAGGCTGGATTGGGGTTGGAGATTCAAGATGGTACACTCACAAAGCTGTTGGCCAGAGGTCTCAGTTCCTCACCATGTGGACCTCTCCATAGGCTGCCTGAGTGTCCTCATGACATGATAGTTAGCATGACCTGGAAAGAGTAGTCCAAGGAAGAGAGAACTAGAAGGAAGCCCCAGCATCTTTCAAGATCCAATCTCTTGCCATCATTCTCAATATTCTATTTGCTCAAAGCAAGTCATTAAGTCCAGCCTGCACACAATGGGAGCGGAGTTAGGGATGACCTCTTGGAGGAAAGAGTACCAAATAATTTGTGGGCATATTTTAAAACCACAGTTTCCCAAAATATCAAGTGGCTGGACCATAAATGAATTTCCACAAAGGTTGGTTCTAGTAATCACATAGTAGGAAAAACTTGGACTGTGGGTCACATCTGAGTTTGAAACCAAGACTTGCTCCTGACTAGTTTGTGGGATCTGGACAAAATGATCATCTCCGAACCTTAGTTTCTTCATCTGTAAAATGAAGATAATAATAGTAATTCTTTCCTAGAGTTATTATGCTAATAATATCTAAATGAGATGGCCCTGCAGGGTTGGATCCAACCTGAGGCTTTTACAATTTGATGGGGCTTTCTTTAAGGAAACAGGATGGAAAATTATAATAAGTTAGGTACAAAATGAGCATTTATTTATAATTAGAATTGACAAAAATTATACATTTTAAAAGCCAACAAACAGCATAAACATCACAAATCCAAGAAAAAATTAACTACCTGAACAAAGCCCTTTCAGATACTTTCTTTCTGATGAAATCATATCCTTTGCAGCGACATAGATGCAGCTGGATGCCATAATCCTAAGCAAATTAATGCAGAAACAGAAAACCAAATCCTGCATGTTCTTACTTATAAGTGGGAGTTAAACAACAGGTGTGCACGAACGTAACGATGGAAACAATAGACACTGGGGACTCCAAAATGGGGGAGGAAGGACAGGAGGGTGGGTAGAAAAACTACCTGTTGGGCACTACGTTCACCATTTGGGTGGGGTTCAAGAGAAGCCCAAACACCAGCATTACACAATATATCCTTGTAACAAACCTGCACACATACCCCGAATCTAAAATAGAAATACTTGTCCGGGCGCGATGGCTCACGCCTAGAATCCCAGCACTTTGGGAGGCTGAGGCGGGTGGATCACGAGGTCAGGAGATGGAGACCATCCTGGCTAACATGGTGAAACCCCGTCTCTAGTAAAAACACAAAAAATTAGCCGGGCGTGGTGGTGGGCGCCTGTAGTCCCAGCTACTTGGAGAGGCTGAGGCAGGAGAATGGTGTGAACCCGGGAGGCGGAGCTTGCAGCGAGCCAAGATTGTGCCACTGTACTCCAGTCTGAGGGACAGAGCGAGACTCCGTCTCAAAAACAAATAAATAAATAAATAAAAATAAAAATAAAATAAAATTGAAATACTTTCTTTCCTATGTTTTGACTAAATGCTGTTTGATCACTCCCTACAATGACAAAGATTTTGTAATATTGTCCATAGCCAGAAGAGAAGTATAATTCAGTCTTTTAATAGCACTGTTCATCAAAAGTTGGTTTTGATGACTGGGAGCTTATTATTCAGCGCCACTAATCATTATTTGTAATGTCATGCACATTTTTAGGACTGTTGTCAAATTTGGGAAAACCTCTCTGAGATTTCTTTTATTTATGAGCTCAGGGTATTTCAGGTGTTTTTGTGTAGTCAATTGGTGGCACCCATTAACCGGGGCCACAGGAGGGGCTTGAAGCTTCAGCTTCTCTGTAAATCCTCTCCTGGAAGCACGTCAGTGTGTGCAGGGACCTGGCCTGCAGTAGGTGCACAGGAAGTGGAGGAAGCTTGGAGACAACCTTCATCTTCCTGCTCCATTGCCTCGGGTGGAGTAGGGGATTTCCCACCCTGGACCCAGCTTCCTCTTTCTCCAGGAGCCCATCAGGGCCTGTGAGAAGGTGGTCATAAAAATACACCATGGCGGGACGCGGTGGCTCACGCCTGTAATCCCAGCACTTTGGGAGGCCGAGGAGGGCGTTTCACGAGGTCAGGAGTTTGAGACCAGCCTGGACAACATGGTGAAACCCCATCTCTACTAAAAATACAAAAAGTTACCCGGGTGTGGTGGTGGGCGCCTGTAATCTCAGCTACTAGGGAGGCTGAGGCAGGAGAATCGCATGAACCTGGGAGGTGGAGGTTGCAGTGAGCCAAGATCACGCCATTGCACTCCATCCAGCTCAGGCAACAGTGCGAGACTCCGTCTCAAAACAACAACAACAACAACAACAAAACAAAACAAGAAACGCTGCTTGTTATGATACAGTGGAAAGAACCCTGGACTCAGAATTTAAAAACCTGGGCGTGAGTCCTGTCTTTGTCACTTATCAGCTATGTGACTTTTGGCAAATTACCCAAACTCTCTGTGTCTTCGTTTCCTCATCTCTGAGATGGGTGAAACTGTGCCAGCCTCGTGGTTGTAGAAATGAATGGCAGGATATAAGTAAAGGTGCTTTGTAAATTGTAAAGAAATTTTACTAATGTAAATGATTTTTATTTTGGTACCTGGAAGAGTTACTGAGGAATCAGATGGGATACTATCCAATGCCTATGAGCATCTTAAGGTCTTTGTTCTCTGTGGCCTAAAGGAATGGGAAATCCAAGTGGGACTTTAATCAAAAGGATGGCAAAATTGCCAATGATTTCCACAAAAATGTACTGAGCCCCATCTGTTGGCCATAGTTTGTGCTAGAGATGGGGCTTTAAAGACAGATGAGACACAGTTCTGGCCCTTCAGGGAAGGTAGCACTGGTATACGGAACTCCAGAAGGGCATCTGGAGGGTGGATTTAGCCCCTGAGCCTTCTAACTTTATAATCTGGGCCTCCCTGCACCTCCGTGTCTCCTTCTGCAAAGGGGCACTGCTCTCTGTGTGAGCAGGTGTGGAAACAAGTTAGTTAAAGCTGGCAGATCTTGGAGGACGCTTGGACTGGTGTCTGACAAAGCCATTAGAGGGTTGAAGCCATCTGAGACTGGCTGTTCTCCTTGGGGAATTTTCAGGAAGCTTTGAAGTGCCGCCAGGACAAGGGAGGCCACCCCATCCTGGAGGTGCATTCACTTGTAATTTACTCCTCCACGTGGGCTCTGGAACTCCACTCTCATAAATACATCACCCACTCTGCCTCGAACTGAGTAAAGGCAGGCTGACAGGGGAAGGGGGGCCGGAGGGGAGGAATCACTAAATTAAGAAGGTCCCTGGGGGTGAGTGGCCTACAGACACGACTGAGAATCCTGAGTCTCTCCCGTTAGAGCATAAATATTTCCAACTAAGATCACAGACTCCCTCATCATAAAATCAATGAAACCACAAGGGAAAATGATCTCCTGCATGACTGCCCCAGAGATATCTCAGAGTCCTTTCCCCTCCTGCAGAAGTAATTGTTCCGGGGCTCAGGATTTGAAATCCAGGCAAAACTGTTGAGAATTTGATGGAGAGAGAACATCAGTTGGGTTGGGTGCAGGACTATCCCGTTCTACTGCAGAATTTAGAACAGAAGCTATGTTCTGCTATGGGTCTGTGCAACACCTACTGCAACATGAGAATTTTTCTTAAAGCCAGAAGACCTGAGTCAAGCTCTAGCCCTTCTAATTACTGGCTGAGTGTCCCTCGGCAGTAGACTCTCCAAGCCCAGTTTCCTCATCTAGTAAAGGGAGGATAATAACGCAAGGTCTGCCTGCCCTATTTAGGAGGTAACAACATCAAAAGAGGTCTGTCTATGCAAATGTTTTGTAAACTATAAAGCTCTTGATGAATAACATGTTTTATTAAAAGATAAAAAGCACCAATTGTACTAATGAACCTACAAGAACTCCTTATGCTATGACAGAAGCTGTGGCTTAAACGAGGGGATTTTCTGACTTACGTGATTGAGAAGGGCTAAGGTGGGACTGATTCAGAGAAGACTAGATTCAAACAATGTCACCAAGGCCGGCCTCTCCCCCTCTCCTTGCTCTGCCTTCTGTAGTATTAGATTTGGCTTCATGATCCAGTTTCATGGGTCTTTGTGGTCAAAAATGTCCACAGTGACTGCAAGTCACACGTCTTCACATGATGCCATCCAGGGGAAGAGAGATCTCTTTCCAGTAACTTCTGTTGAAGACAGATGGAGAGAGGAGTGAGAAACTCTTCTTTTTCCAGACTTAGCACATGTATCAAATTTCATTGGCTTTCTTTATATAGGTGGAGGATAGGGCAAGTCAATTGGCTTAAGGGAATCAAGGCCCATCCCTGGATTTTTGCATAGGACTGGGATGCCAACCCAACCACATTTGGAAGAGGCTATTTTATCAGAAGATTGAGTGGAGGCTGGGTTGCAAAAACAACATACGTCTAGTACAGTCTACCCCCTCTAGCTCCCAATAGCCACACTTACCTCTATCTTCATAAACAAGCCTTCAAAAATATCCACCCTCCACACCAAACCCAATCAACCTCTTTCCCTCAAAGAGACAAGCCATGATTTTATCTAGCTCTGGTTCTCTGGGTGATGTGTGGTCCTCATACATGGATCTCTTATTGGTCCCCTGCGGTCCACTGAGGTTAAATGGTAAATTTAATCAACACTCAGTAGACAGTGGCAGAGAGAGAACAAGGAAATTGCCGTAATAACTCTCCTTTGGAAAACGAAAGAATAGGAAACAACTCACAGTGGTCTCTGGCCCATAGCCCGTATCTGACTCTGCCAGAAATCACATGGACTTGGTCTCCTGGGAGCAGATAAGTGACTTCCCCCAGCTCTGCCCTGTGCAAGGCTCCCCTTTGTCCGTTGGCCTCTGGGGCCCCTGCTTGTCTCTCTGGGAAAATCTCTCCTATGGACTGTCCTTCATGGGACCCTGTGACATGCACATTGAGGAGGAGTACCCCTTTCTGGGAGCGGCACTGTTTCAGCAGCTCTCTCTCTGTTGATGTGAATTTGGAAGTCTGGAAATCACCATCCTAGGCCATTGTAGGCCAGGCTTGAGGATTATTTGGCAAAATGACACCCTTAAAAAGTCAACGAGGTCCTGGTCTATTTGCTCCTGGCTAATGCCATGGAGAGTACCCAGAGTCAGAGATCTTACCATGTCATACTCTTTGAAACAAAACCCTCCCTGGGAATATCAATCTCCTAGCATGGGGCCCAGTGCTCTGGCCATCCCCTGATCCCTTCAGTTTGATGCTTTTGTCTTGGCCTCAACTGGAGAAAAGCCAAAATAATAGGGTGGGTGGGGAGGACTCAAACTACTCGTTCCTCATAATAACAACAAAAATATTAGGAGTAACATGTATTGATTGCTTACTACGGGGCAGGCACTGTTGTAAAGGCTTTACATGTATTATTAACTCACTTAATCTTCATAAGCAGCCCTGTGAGACAGGAACTGTTACCATGCACAATTTGGGAAAACTATTCATGGAGCAATAAAGTAACCTGCTAGTAAGTGGCAGAGTGGGGATTCAACCCCAGGGGGCCTGGGCCGGCAGTCCTCATGGAGCAATAATCCCTGTTGCGTGCTGCTCTCGGGCTGCGTCTTGCTGCATCTTCCCAAGGGCAGTGTTGACTTCTTTGTTCAAGGCATAATAGGAGGTGCTTGGGAGGGCTGCCTCCCAGGCCTCAATCTGATTTCCTGTTTGGTTCCCATGTTCCCGCCTTTCTTTTGCTCACTTTATGTTTCATATTATATTGTATTGTATTTTACATGGGGTCTCCCTCTGTCACTCAGGCTGGAGTGCAGTGGTGTGATCGTAGCTCCTGCAGCCTTGAATTTCTGCACTCAAGTGATCCTCTTGCCTCAGACTCCCTAGTAGGGGGGAAGACATGTCACCATGCCCTAATTAAAAAAATTTTTTTTTTTTTTGTAGAGGTAGACTCTCACTATGTTGCCCAGGCTGGTCTTGAATTCCTGGCTTCCAACTATCTACCTGCCTTAGCTTCCCAAACTACTGGGATTATAGGCGCAAGCCACCGTGCCCAGCTCTTTTGCCAACTTTGAGGGTGAAGAAAGGAGCTTTTCCTGTACTCCCGGACAAATGGAACAGCAGGCCATTGGCAAAAAAGGCAACTCTTAGCAAACCTGTTATTTTCTCTTGTCTCTTGCTTTTAGATGGGCCAGTTTTGTTATTGGAAATGAGTCCCAATCCAGACCCCAAGGGAGGGTCTTTGGATCTTGTGCAAGAGAATTCAGGGTGAGTGCATACAGTGAAAGCAAGTTTATTAAGAAAGTAAAGGAATAAAGAATGGCTACTCCATAGGCAGAGCAGCAGCATGAGCTGCTGGTTGGCCATTTTTATGGTTATTTCTTGATTATATGCTAAACGAGGGATGAATTATTCATGAGTTTTTCAGGAAAGGAGTGGGCACTTTCCGGAACTGGGGGTTTCTCCCCTTTTTAGGCAGTATAGGGTAACTTCTTGACGTTGCCATGGCATTTGTAAACTGTCAAGGTACTGGTGGGAGTGTCTTTTAGCATGCCAATGCATTATAATTAGCGTATAATCAGCAGTGAGGATGACCAGAGGTCACTTTTGTCACCGTCTTGGTTTTGGTGGGATTTGGCAGGCTTCTTTACCACATGATGTTTTATCAGTGAGGTCTTTGTGACTTTTATCTTGTGCTGACCTCGTATCTCATTCTGTGAGATCCTATTCAAGATGGAGTTGCTCTGGCTCAAACGCCTCTGACAGTTTCAGTCTAATCTTACCTCTTTCTTGGAAGACCTTACTGAAGAACTTGTCGGCGCACTCCAAAATCCAAAACTTTTTTATTTTTTTATTTTTTATTTTCATTTTTTTACAATATCCTTTCATGTTAAAGCCTCAGGAAGCATACAGTCTAAATCTCAGGACTTACTAGGCAATGGTTTAACCAGCCATTTACTATAACTTAACAAAGAATTACTAAATTCTCAGATATCAATTATTTCTTTTCACTCAAATGCCTCCATTTAGCCCTGCAACATCCCACTTCTGGTATTAGATTCTGTGTCAGTGAGGAAACTTTTGGTAGCAAAAAATTTTAAGCAAAAAATAAATATGCTGGAAGGCTCCCAGAGGCTCAAAGAATCATCAGGAGACTGGAGAGCACAGCTGGAAAACCTCAGCAACCATCCTCTTGAGGAACTGCCTGGCCAGTGCGGGGCAGGGTGGCGTGGTGCTGTGGCCAATCCCTGCTTATTTTCTTTTTGCTCAAGATTCCAATGCCAGGGAAAGAACATCAGATTGATCAAGCTTGGGCCACCCGCCCACCTCTCAGCTAGGAGTTAGTAGAACCACCAACCTATGCCTGGTGCAGAAGAGGTGATTCCAATAAAGGAAACTAGGATGCTGTTAGGGATGGGGAGTAAATGTGGGGCAGCTCTAATCCAACAGACTTCCCTTACACCTAGTGATGTTGGTTACATGGCACTGTAGATTTTATTCCATTCAGTCATGGCAGTTGGATCAAAATGAGAACGAGTTGGAGAGTTCTACAGGAAGTCAAATAGTAGTTAGGTGGTAAGACTTAAGCTGTTAGGGGTTAAAATGTAGTAGAACAGGACAGGTGCAGTGGCTCAGTGGCTCACTTCTGTAATCCCAGGACTTTGGGAGGCCAAGATAGGAGGATCATGAGGTCAGGAGTTCGAGACCAGCCTGGCCAACACGGTGAAACCCCATCTCTACTAAAAATACAAAAATTAGCTGGGCGTGGTGGCACGCATCTGTAATCCCAGCTACTCGGGAGGCCGAGGCAGGAGAATCATTTGAACCTGGGAGGTGGAGGTTGCAGTGAGCCAAGATCACGCCCTTCACTCCAGCCTGGGCGACACTCCATCTCAAAAAAAAAAAAAAAAAAAAAAAGGAAAAAGTAACAGAACAAAATTTTTATTTAATTAATGTCAGTTTTGGTTTTTAAAAATCCCAGCACTTTGGGAGGCCGAGGTGGGCGGATCACAAGGTCAGGAGATCGAGATCATCCTGGCTAACATGGTGAAACACCATCTCTACTAAAAATACAAAAAATTAGCGGGGTGTAGTGGCGGGCGCCTGTAGTCCCAGCTACTCCAGAGGCTGAGGCAGGAGAATGGCATGAACCCAGAAGGTGGAGCTTGCAGTGAGCTGAGATTGTGCCACTGCACTCCAGCCTGGGTGACAGAGCGAGACTCTGTCTCAAAAACAAAAAAACAACAAAAAAAAAACCTTTTAAACATTTTTCTTTTTTTTGTAGAGACAGGGTCTCCCTATGTTGCCCGGGCTGGTCTTGAACTCCTGGGCTCAAGCGATCCTCCCATCTCAGCCTCCCAAAGTGCTGGGATGACAGCCACCACACCCAGTCTGTTTGGTTTGTTCATTTAGGTCTTTGTCTGTGAGGGGCAAATGAAAATGCATCTAGCAGCCAGCAAGGCATTATGTTCTCAGAAGCTAGTTATTCACTCCCTTACTCACCCACCCATTTAATTGATCACTGATTCAGCGCTTATTGAACAGTTTCTGAGTCCTGGGCAATGTCTAGCAGCTAAGTAGATACAAACATAGATGACATAATTTCTGTCCTCAGATGGCAATGAGTGACAGCAGTAGTAGAGATATTTTAGTCTGCTTAGAAGGCATAGTTCAATGTGAAGGCTCTGAAGTCAGACATAGAAGAGTGCAGTGCTGGGTTCAAATTCTGGCTGTGTTACTTTGAGCAAGTTACATAATCCCTTCAAAACTGTTTTCTCATCTCCATAATGGGGATAGTTACTAATTCAAAGCATCGGTATTCTTATCAAGTTGATTCATAAATTCAATGCAATTTCATTCAAAATCCCAGCATATGCTTTAATGGAAATCAATAAGCAGTGGGAGTCTAAAATATGCATAGAAATGCAAATAGCCATGATAATCCTGACGCACAACAGAGCTGGAAGGATTATACTACTGCATATCATGCCTTATTGGAAGTTACAGTAACTAAGATAGTATGGTATTATGGACCAAAAATAGACAAACGCACAAATAGAATAGAGGGTCTAGAAGTGAACTGACACATATAGCCCACTTGATATTTCAGAGCAGTGTGGAAAAGATTTATTTAGACAATGTCCTTTTATGTATGGCTTATTTCACTTAGCATACTGTCTTCAAGGTTTATCCAAGTTGCAGCATGTGTCAGAAATTCATTCCTTTTTTTTTTTTTTTTTTTTTTTTTGAGATGGAGTCTCGCTCTGTCGCCCAGGCTGGAGTACAGTGGCATAATCTTGGCTCACTGCAAGCTCCACCTCCTGGGTTCACGCCATTCTCCTGCTTCAGCCTGCCGAGTAGCTGGGACTACAGGCATCCGCCACTACACCCAGCTAAGTTTTTGTATTTTTAGTTTAGAAACGGAGTTTCGCCATGTTAGCCCGGATGGTCTCGATCTCCTGAGCTTGTGATCCACCCACCTTGGCCTCCCAAAGTGCTGGGATTACAAGCGTGAGTCACCTTTCCTGGCATTTAAGGCTGAATACTATTCAATTGTATGAATATACAACATTTTGTTTATACATTCATCTGTTGATGGACATCGGGTTGTTTTTACCTTATAGCTATCGTGAATATTGCTGGTATGAACTTTGGTGTACAAATATCTCTTCAAGTCCCTGCTTTCCATTCTTTTGGGTATATATCTAGAAGTGGAATTGCTGGATCATGTGGTAATTCCATGTTTAATTGTTTGAGGAACCGCCATACTATTTTCCACAGTGGCTGCACCGTCTTACATTCCTATCAGCAATGTACAGGTTTCCAATTTCTCCACATCTTTGCCAATACTTTTTATTGTCTTTTTGTTTTTTCAAATAATGGCCATCCTAATGGGTAAGATTCTGCTTTTCAAATTTACTTTCTGCAGTGGTAAAAAAAAAAAGTCTCACTTTGGCTCACTATGATTACTATACTATGAAATTTAACAATTAACATTTAATGGGTACTTGTCATCTGCTATGCACTGAATAGGGTTCCTTAATTTTTTATCTTATTTAATTTCCACAACATCATTTTTTGGCAACCTTTCTATTGAACTATAACATACATACAGAAAAGTGTACAAATCATAAATGTATAGATTGATGAATTTTCACAAAGTGAATATATCCATGTAATCAGCACCCAGATCAAAAGCTAAAAACATTACCAGTGCCCCAGAAATCTCACTGGTGCCCTCTCTCAGTTCTGTTCAGCCCCCACTACCCACCTACTCCAAGAGAAAGCAAAGATAGTAACTTTAAACCCGTAGATTGTTTTTGCCTATTTTTGAATTTTATATAAACGGAACAGAACATAAAATCTTTGGTATGTTGCTTCTCTTACTATGTATATGTTTATGAGGTGTATTCATGTTGTTGCATATAATAGTTCATTTATTCTCATACTAAATAATATTCCATTTTACAGCAACAGCACAATGTATCCATTCTACTTTTCAGAGATATTTGGGTAGTTTCCTGGTTTTTTTTTTTTTTTTTTTTTTGAGACAGAGTTTTGCTCTTGTTGCCCAGGCTGGAGTGCAATGGCATGATCTTGGCTCACTGAAACCTCAGCCTCCTGCGAAGCTGGGATTACAGGCACGTGCCACCACACCCAGCTAATTTTGTATTTTCAGTAGAGATGGGGTTTCTCCATGTTGGTCAGGCTGGTCTTGAACTCCCATCCTCAGGTGATCCACCCGTCTTGGCCTCCCAAATTGCTGGGATTACAGGCGTCAGCCACCGTGCCCAGCCTCCTGTTTTAGGCTATTACTAATAGTTCTGCTGTGAGCATTCTTTTGGTAAATACCTTTTGATGAAAATACGTGAACAATTCTATCAGGAATTTTTCCAGAAGTGGAATTGCCAAGTCACAGTGCATGGATATGTTTAGCTTTAAAGATGATTTCCAAAGGAAATTGATAAGTATACATATCCAGCACTGAATATGAGTCCTAGAAGCTCCAAACACTGGCTGGCATTTAATATCATTTGTCTTTTTCATTTTAGCTACTCTGGTAAATGTATAGTGATATTATGTTATGCTTTTAAATTGCATTTCTTTGAGGAGTAGTGAAGTTGAGCACTATGTTCATATCTTTGTCAGCCACTTGGATATCTTCTTTTGTGTAGTATTTGTTCAAATATTTTGCTCATTTTTCTGTTGGTATGTCTTCATTGTCTGCCTTCTTACTAATGGTCAACCTTCTTTATATATTCTGAAAATGGGTTCTTTGTGCATTGTGTATTGCAAATATCTTTTCTCATTTGTCTTTTTACTCACTTCATGATGTCTTTTGATGAACAGAAGCTTTAAATTTTAATCTAGTCCAATTTATTAAGTTTTGGTCAAGGCTTTTTATGTCCCGCTTAAGAATCTGCCATCCTACAAAGATCATAAAGATATGTTATGTCTTTTTTTTTTTTTTTTAAGACGGAGTCTCGCTCTGTCGCCCAGGCTGGAGTGCAGTGGCACAATCTCGGCTCACTGCAAGCTCCGCCTCCCGGGTTCACTCCATTCTCCTGCCTCAGCCTCTCCGAGTAGCTGGGACTACAGGCGCCCGCCACCACGCCCGGCTAATTTTTTCTATTTTTAGTAGAGACGGGGTTTCACTGTGGTCTCGATCTCCTGACCTCGTGATCCGCCCACCTCGGCCTCCCAAAGTGCAGGGATTACAAGCGTGAGCCACCGCGTCTGGCCGTTATGTCTTATTCTAGAATATTTATTAGTTTTTCTTTTACATTTAGAGCTATATGGCACCTAAATTATTTTTTATGTATGGTATGAGGTAGGTATTTGGGATTCATTTTTTTCCCACATGCATGGCCATGAAAATGAATAAAATTGTGAATTTGGCACAGTTCAAATAATACTAACTCTTTTTTGAAATATTCTGCAGAACCTCAATTAGTTTTTTTTTTTTGAGATGTGGGTCTTAATATGTTGTCCAGGCTGGTTTCAAACTCCTGGGCTCAAGCAATCCTCCCACCTCAGCCTCCTGAGGATCTGGGATTACATGCTACTGTGCCTGGCCCAATTAGATTTAATGAATGAATTAATTATTTTAAATTAACTCAGTATTTTTACACATCTAGTGTTTGCCAGTTTAGCTAGGTTGGTAAAGAAAGTCCTCGGAGAGCCAACATTTGAGCTCAGACCTGATTGATGAAATGAAGCCAGCCACAAGGGGATTGGGGGAAGAACATTTCAGGAAGAGGCAAGAGGTAGGTAAGTAAAGTTTGATATGTTCAAGGAAAAACAAGAAGGCCAGCACCGCTGAAGTGTAATGACCAAGATGATGTGAAATACAAGATAATTCTTATGAATGGGAGAGCAAAGGAAAGAGAACCAGACTGGGATCACCAGAAGATAATGGAGCAATGCTTTCAAAGTCCTGAGGGAAAATGTTTTTTTCAACCTAGAATTCTTTTTTAAAAAATTTCAGTAGTTTCTTGGTTACAGGTGTTTTTGGTTACATAGATAAGTTCTTTAGTGGTTAATTTCTGAAATTTTAGTACACCCATCACTCAAGCAGTATACGCTGTACCCTACATATAGTCTTTTATCCCTCACCCTCCTCACACTCTTTTCCCCTTGAGTCCCCAGTGTTCATTATGTCATTCTTATGCCTTTGCATCCTCATAGCTTAGCTCCTACTTATAAATGAAAACATGTGATATTTAGTTTTCCATTCTTGAGTTACTTCACTTAGAATATGGCCTCCAGCTCCATCCAAGTTGCTGCAAAAGACATTATTTCATTCCTTTTTATGGCTGAGTAGTATTCCAATATAGCACATATACACCATATTTTCTTTATCCACTTGTTAGTTGATGGGCACTTAGGTTGGTTTCATATCTTTGCAACTGTGAATTCTGCCACTATAAACATACACATGCATGTATCATTTTTATATAATGACTTCTTTTCCTTTGGGTGGACACCCAATAGCAGGATTTCTGGGTCGAATGGTAGTTCTACTTTTAGTTCTTTAAGGAATCTCAATACTGTTTTCCATAGTGGTTTTACTAGTTTACATTCCCATGAGCAGTGTAGAAGTGTTCCCTTTTCACCACATCCACGTCAACATCTATTATTTTTTGACTTTTTAATTATAACTATTCTTGCAGGAGTAAGGTGGTATCTCATTGTGGTTTAAGCTTACATTTCCCTGACACTTAGCAATGTTGAGTGCTTTTTCATGTTTGTGTGTCTTCTTTTGAGAATTTTCTATTCATGTCCTTTGCCCACTTTTTGATGGGATTATTTATCTTTTTCTTGCTGATTTGTTTGAGTTCCTTGTAGATTTTGGATATTAGTCCTTCGTCGGATACATAGTTTATGAATATTTCTCCCACTCTGTGGGTTGTCTGTTTACTCTGCTGCTTATCTCTTTTGCTGTGCAAAAGACTTTTAGTTTAATTAGGCCCCATTTATTTATTTTTGACGGGGTATACAATTTAATTAGGTCCCATTTATTTATTTTTGTTTTTGTTGCATTTGCTTTTGGGGTCTTAGTTATGAATTCTTTGCCTAAGCCAGTGTCTAGAAGAGTTTTTCTGATGTTATCTTTTATAATTTTTTATGGTTTCAGGTCTTAGATTTAAGTCTTTGATCCATCTTGAGTTGATTTTTGCATAAAGTAATACATGAGGATCCAATTTCATTCTTCTACATCTGGCTTGCCAGTTTTCCCAGCACCATTTATTGAATAGGGTTTCCTTTTCCCAATTTTTATTTTGTACGCTTTGTTGAAGATCAGTTGGCTGTAAGTATTTGATTTGATTTATGGGTTCTGTCCATTGGTCTACATGCCTATTTTAATACCAATGCCATGCTGTTTTGATGACTTTAACCTTGTAATATAATTTGAAGTCAGGTAATGTGATGCCTCCAGATTTGTTCTTCTTGCTTAGTATTGCCTTGGCTATGTGGGCTCTTTTTTGGTTCAAATGAATTTTAGGATTTTTTTTTCTAGTTCTCTGAAGAACAATATGGTATTTTGAGGGGAACTGCACAAATCTGTAGATTGCTTTTGGCAGTATGGTCATTTTCATGATATTGATTCTACCTATCCATGAGTATGGGATGTGTTTTTATTTGTTTGTGTCATCAATGATTTCTTTCAGCAGTGTTTCGTAGTTTTCCTTGTAGAACTCTTTCACTTCTTTGGTTAAGTATATTTCTTTTTTTTTTTCTTTTTTTTTTTTTTGCAGCTTCAACCTAGAATTCTATACCCAGTCAAATTATCTATCAAGAATGAGGGCAGAATAAAGGCAGTTCAGATGTACAAGAACTCAGAAATTTTACCTATAAAGCAGATTTCCTTAGTATTTTTACATGAGAATCTACTCCAACAAGGTGTGGACAGGAAGAGGAAGATAAAGCCAATGTAGGAAGACAATAGAGTGAAGGGCAACAAAGAAAGCTGTGCATGTTCTCTAGAGAACAATTGGCTCAGACTGGAGAAGGTATGGAAGATATTTTTGAGTATTTTAACTTGTTCTTGTGCCCCTCCAATCCATTTTCCATAATATTGCTCAAGCAAACTTGGTAAAGTTTTATATTACCTTGCCCTCTCAGTTGAAAATCCTTCAATGGATCCCGTTAGTTTCAGAATAAAATCCAACTTTCAAGTAGTATAAAAGGCCGTTTGTTATTGGCCCCTGCCTGCCTCTTCTGTCTCACTTCTTACTACTCTTCTTGGCCACTTCTGCCCTCTGCTCCAATCACTGATATTTTTACAGCTTTCTTAAAGCTACTTACTGCATCAGAAACGTTGCATCTGCTATTTTCTCTCTTCAAGGAAACAATTCTTCCCCTCTTTTCCCTGGAAGATCCTTCCTTATTTTTAAAAACTCATTATTTCAGGAAATCTCCTTGTGCTCGCCTTGTGCTCACTTCCACCCACCACTGGTTTAAGTTCCCTTGTTTGGTACCTCTGTGGCTTTCCTATATGATTCACCTCTAATACCACTCTGTCTCTACTTAATTATTGATTTATTTATCTGCTCTCCTCACTTAATGATAATCTCCTAGAGAAAAGGGACCACTTTTTTTTTTTTTTTTTGATGGAGTCTCACTCTGTCACCAGGCTGGAGTGCAGTGGTGCAATCTCAGCTCACTGCAACCTCTGCCTCCCAGGTTCAAGCGATTCCCCTGCCTCAGCCTCCCGAATAGCTGGGACTACAGGTGAGCACCACCACGCCCAGCTAATTTTTTGTATTTTAGTAGAGATGGGGTTTCACCATGTTGGCCAGGATGGTCTCGATCTCCTGACCTCATGATCCACCTTTCTCGGCCTCCCAAAGTGCTGGGAATACAGGCATGAGCCGCCATGCCCGGCCCAGGAACTGCGTTTTGATTGTTGTTGAAGTTTCTATAATGGGTAGGTACTCCAGCTTCTCTGCAGCCAGACTGCCTGGGTTAAAATCTCAGCTGCATCACTTGCTATGTTATCTTGGGAACTCTCTGAGTCTTGGTTTTCTCACTTGCAAAACGATGCGATATTTTCATCTGCAGCACCTGGCACACACAAGATGCTCAACAGTGTGTGAGGAATGAATCCTTGCAGACAGGCACAGTTCCTGGGGATGGGAACCTCTCAGCAGGGGAGTTAGGATGACTCACTTCAATCATTCTTGATTCCTACCCTCCCTTCCCAAGTAGGAATGCTCAGCTTCCTCCAGAACCGTTATGCTTTGAGGATTGTGAGCAAAATCTGAAAAATGTGGGGTCTTTTCCTTTGCATGTTTATCCATGTGTTAACCTAAGGAATTCAGGATATCTCACAGAGCAAAAATGTCTAAATCATGTCACTGCCTGACAATTCTTATGTGGCTGTCTAAATAGGATGTTACTTTAGGACCTAAATTTTCCTAGGTGTGAGTGTGTTAGTTAAGGATTACCGAGAGGAAGCGAAGGGATCATGTACCCATTCTGCAGATGAAAAACCTCATGATCTTCTTTAAACTCCCCTGGGCCTAACAACTTACACAACTTGTCAGGAATCTACCAAGAGGAGGTCCCCGGCCCCCAAATGTCCCCTCTTCACCAGGAAAATGAATATTCTTTTTTTTTTTTTTTTTTTTGAGATGGAGTCTTGCTCTGTCACCCAGGCTGGCGTGCAGTGGCGCGATCTCGGCTTACTGCAACCTCTGCCTTCGGGTTCAAGTGACTCTCCTGCCTCAGCCTTCCCAAGTAGCTGGGACTACAGGCGCCATGCCACCATGCCTGGCTAATTTTTTGTATTTTTATTAGAGACGGGGTTTCGCCATGTTGGCCAGGCTGGTTTTGAACTCCTGACCTCAGGTGATCTGTCCACCTTGGCCTCCCAAAGTGCTGGGATTACAGGCGTGAGCCACTGTGCCCAGCCAAATATTCTGTTTTTAGTCTTATGGGGGAGGCAGCATTCCTGTGGGGCTGCTCTACTTGGAATGGGTTTCTAGAAGCAAGAAAGTCGATTCTTCTCAATGTGTTCACAAGTTTCGGAGCATAGTCAAGAATGAATTGTATCATCTATGTTTTCTCCCATGTTACCTATTCCTGCAAGTGATCATTTTCCAGGAGAAAGAAATAGTGGAGTTGAGACTGAGCTAGCTGACCATCAAGCCTTCCTCACCCTCTCAACAGAGAGAGTAATCAGATATCAGAGTAGGCTCCAACTGTGAAGCTTTGATGCTTAATGCTTCCAATCTGAGCTTCTCCAATTCTTTTTCTTTTTTCATCTCCCTATCCTATACTCAGGGACCCCTTTGTCACACAGGTAGATCTGTGGACCACAGCTTGGATCACAAAGTGGGGACAATCAATTTTCTAGAAACATATTGAGTGCAACATTGATTCAGAGTGCAATGCCCTGAATTCAAGGTTGCGTTTCAGCTGTTCTCTATTCAGGATGCTGTAAAGATGGTCCCTTCTTGTAGAGGGCTTATGGTCAAGCAGGTCAAGCCAATGCATGTCAAGAAAGAGCTCCGAAGGCAGGTTAAGTAGCTTTTCTTCTCCACGAGTTATTAAACTTGAGGCTGGCCAAGGGCTGCCAGCTATGGGCAGGAGGTGCAATACCCACATTTACATATAGGCCGCTAAGTTTTGATCAACATATAAAAATTAGTTTTCTTACAAATGATTACTCTCTTCCCTGTCAAATTGAACACTGAGGTTCTATGCCTCAAAATAGTTTAGGTCCAACTTACTTTAAGATCTAGATGGCATAGGGCAAGGTTCCATCAAGCCATTGCCAAGGAAAGCAAGGGAGTTTGCTGGAGCATTCAAGAACTTTGCCTTGATTACATAAGAGATGTGTTCAGGGCAGGAACACAATGACTTGGGGCAAACCAGGGAGTAGCGGGTTCCTTGCTAAGGCTTTTGGACCCTGAAGACATTGTTGTGCTGTAGTTGTGATTGTGTTGTCATAATTGCTGGCTTGTTTCCTGTGGCTTTGAGTCTTTTGATCCCTCCAAGCATGCCAGCAAAAATTCTAGTGTTTGAAAAAGCTGACAGCTATCGTGTTATCTACTTATTTCCTGAAGTCCCTCCCAGTAGAGTTGCCAGGTAGAATTTAGGATGTCCAGTTAAATTAGAATTTCAGATAAACAATGAGTAGGTTTTTTTTTATTTTTATTTTTTAGCATAAGTATGTCCCATGCGATATTTTAGCTAAAATTCAAATTTAACTTTAAGCCTTTTTTTTTTTTTGAGACGGAGTCTCACTCTGTCACCCAGGCTGGAGTGCAGTGGTGCGATCTCAGCTCACTGCAACCTCCACCTCCTGGGTTCGAACAATTCTCCTGCCTCAGCCTCCCAAGCAGATGGGACTACAGGTGCCCACCACCACGCCCAGCTAATTTTTGTATTTTTAGTAGAGACGGGGTTTTACCATATTGGCCATGCTGGTCACGAACTCCTGACCTCGTGATCCACCCACCTGGGCCTCCCAAAGTGCTGGGATTACAGGCATGAGCCACTGCACCCGGCCCCTGGAAGTCTTTTATTTTGATTTGGTCAGTCTGGTAGCCCTACCTCTGATTCCCTTCCAGTTATTGCAAAGTGACAAATGCAGCTCCACTCCTGGGCTAATGTTTTGTAACGTGCACCATCTAGTGGTGACATGAACAGGAGGAAACTTCAGAAACAACCTGAAACCATGATGGGATAAAGCTGAAAAGAAAGAACTATAATTTTAAAAATTATTTAAAAATTTTTTTCGGCCAGGCGCGGTGGCTCACGCCTGTAATCCCAGCACTTTGGGAGGCTGAGGTGGGCGGATCATGAGGTCAGGAGATCGAGACCATCCTGGCTAACACGGTGAAACCCCGTTCTACTAAAAATACAAAAAAAAGTTAGCTGGGCGTAGCTACTCGGGAGGCTGAGGCAGGAGAATGGCGTGAACCTGGGAGGCGGGGCTTGCAGTGAGCCGAGATTGTGCCACTGCACTGCAGCCTGGGTGACAGAGCAAGACTCTGTCTCAAAAAAAAAAAAAAAAAATTTTCGAATTTTCTTCTTTGGATGTGGTGTTTGTGATGAGACCAATAGCTTAGATTGTCCAGTGAATATTTGAAATCCCTTAAGTCATCAAGTGTTTAAACAGCCACATCCACCTGGCTGAGGCCTTGAGCTCCTCTATTAACACGTAAATGCTAATGCACAGTGTTGGCCTTGATCTATCGTGGTTCCTAGTGCTCCAAGTGATCATTTTACAATAAGCACATGGTGTGCAGCAGTATCTGTCAAGTACAATAAATGTCGGGTTGGTGCAATTCTATTAAACCCAACTGGGCCTGGAGGAAGACACAAGAAGCAAGTATTTCCTGTTTACTATTTTACTGGGGTTGGGTGGATGGTTAAGAGCTCAAGGAATTGGCACCCCCTAATGGATCTCCCTCTGGCTGCACACTGGAACTACCTGGGGTGTTTGTAAGACATACCGATACCTGGACCTTACCCCCAGAGATGTGGATGTCATTGGTTTGTAGTGGAAATCAGGCTTGTTTTTTTGTTGTTCTTTTCTTTTTAAGTTTTCCAGAAAACTTTTTTTTTTTTAATTTGAGATGGAGTCTCACTCTTGTCGCCCAGTCTGGAGTGCAATGGCGCAATCCCAACTCACTGCAACCTCCGCCTCCTAATTCAAACAATTCTCCTGCCTCAGCCTCCCAAGTAGCTGGGATTACAGAGGCACACCACCACACCCTGCTAATTTTTGTATTTTTAGTAGAGATGGGGTTTCACCATGTTGGCCAGGCTGGTCTCGAATTCCTAACCTCAGGTGATCCACCCGCCTTGGCCTCCCAAAGTGCTGGGATTACAGAAGTGAGCCACCACGCCCGGCCCAGAAAACTTTTAAATGAAGCCAGGGTTAAAATGCCTATTAGCAGAAATGGCCGAGACTGAAAAAAGGTGTGATCTTTGAACAAGTGACTTAATTCCTCTGAGTCTCAGTTTTCTCATTGGTAAATAGGGAGAATTTAACCAACCTGCTAGGATCCTTAGGGAGAGTAAATGTAACACATGCAAAGCATTTAGCCTGTAACTAGCACTGAGTAAACCTTCTTCTTCTTCTAGACAGGAGGCTAAAGGGGTAGATTCCTACCACTCTGGAGGAGACAATCCAGATCTGGGATGAGCGCTACAATCTGGTCATATGGGCCAAATGTTATAACAAAGAGAAGGGGTATGGAAATTCTGCTAACTACCCAGGCCTAGGTGTGAATGGGGCTTCATAGTCTTGACAAGGAAGGCAGGGCCTTGGTGAATTATAATCATCTATTGTAATAGTAAGGTTCTTCTGCCTATAAAAGTGGAAAATATAGACAGCATGGAGCAACATAAAAAAGAAAATACAGGCCAGGAGCAGTGGCTTATGTCTGTAATCCCAGCACTTTGGGAGGCCAAGTTGGTTGGATCATGAAGTCAAGGATGAAGACTATCCTGGCCAACATGGTGAAACTCTGTCTCTACTAAAAACTACAAAAAATTAGCTGGGCATGGTGGCGCATGCCTGTAATCCCAGCTACTCAGGAGGCTGAGGCAGGAGAATCACTTGAACCTGGGAGGTGGAGGTTGTAGTGAGCCGAGATCGCGCCGCTGCACTCCAGCCTGGCGACAGAGTGAGACTCTGTCTCAAAGAAAAAAAAGAAAGAAAATATAAACCAATTTAGCTCCAGAGAGAGCCACTATGAATATTTGATAGTATTTATTTCCAGTATCAAATAGTGGGGCTCTGAGATTTGGCATCTCTGACATGTTCCCAGGTGCTGTTGCTGGTGTTCGTCCAGGGATCACTTTGAGAACCTCTTGTTTATAATCTGCTTCCTTGTCTGCCACCCACTCCAAATGCAGGGGGTGGGGGCAGGGACCATGACTTAAACACCCCTGAATTGAATGTCCTGTGGCTAAAGCAGAGCCTGTCACATAGTGCCCTTCTGAGTCTGGGGTCCTGAAGCCAGCCTGCTGAGGAAGAGGAATGACATCTACCCTCTGTGACCCTGAGGCTGACTGGGGCCCTATGAATGGAAGTAGCAGGGAAACTGAGTTTGGTTCTGCTGTTTCTAGCAGTCAGTAACAGAACCTATGAATGCCATGTTCAGTGATGTATTCTCTGTTACCAGAGATATTTCAGCACAGGTGGTGATGGCTCGGGAATTTTGCAGTATTTGAGGGTGGGTAAGAAACTCTACTGTCCACTTCAACCTTAAGTTTCTGTCAGTCTGAGTTCATCAAAGCAAAAGAATGGTGAATCATTTCTGGAGACTTCATGGGAATGGGGATTGGACCCTCAAGGGTGGGCAGGATTTAGAAGGCAGACAAGGAAAAGACAACCTCCAAATAGTGTTTGGTCACTGGTGGTGGTGGGGTGGGGTGGGGTGGGGGACGGGGTTGTGGGGAAGCATGTGCTAATTGATGAGTTAGGTAAATCAAACTTGGTAAACCTGGTTCCTAGAACTCCTATGTGTAATGCATCGCCCTTGATTTTCCAGAGAAATTCAAGTTAGTAGCTAGCCAAGATCAGAGCTATTTGGTGCAGAGCAGTTGCTATTGCTATTACTTACTCTCCCTCCCCCTCCTTCCCCCTCTTCCTCCTTCTTCTGTTTAAACCATGTGAGTTGCTACTTCTATCAGGTGTTAAAGTAGTGCATTCCTGCAAAGCTGACATTTTAATAAGAAATAAAGATTGAAATCAGATTTCACATGAAGCTTGAGATGTTTTAGGGCCAAAATCTTCTCAGCCTATCCACTGAGGCTGATTGGTGCTTTGTTGTATTTTGTTTTGTTTTACAGACAAGGCTGAAAGGCAGGGGAGTGGGTGTCTAAAATCCGGTGTCTGTTGTTCTGTGATTTTATCACAACATACTCATTACAAAACAGCATAGAAACTCTATTTGCAGTTTAGTCCAGGATAAAAATCCAGGGCTCAATTGTTCTTTGAATAGGTTTTAGAATACACTGGAGGATTAGAGATAGTTTTTTGATGAAAAATTTATTTTCAAATACTTTCCAAATTTACAAGGTATAATTACAATAGTAATAGCAACAATGAAAAACAAGACCTGCAGTTTATTGCGTGTCTCTTATTTGCCAGACCTTGATCAGGATGCTTTGACACACATAATCTTTGTAATCTAAAAATGACACAGTGAGGTGGGCACTAGATCCTCATATTACATATGAAGCTCAGAGTTTACCTTCCTAAGCTGACATAGCTGGGCTGTTATTACATCCAGCCTTGTGTGCCTACAAGTCCTTTGCGTTTCCACTTCTGATCTGCCAAGACTGCAGTGCTTAGTTGGGTAGATTTCTTTCCCCGCTAAGCTCATTTTTGTGATCAAGAGCTCTCTGCTGAGTCCTTTCTATATCTGTGAAAGTTTCCAGCCAGAGCTGCCCAGTATTTTGAGGTACTTGAAACTAGATTAAAAAAAATATTCACTTCCTTCTGGGTGGCTCAAGAAGTCAAAAAGCAGTTTTCATTTTTTTTTGTAATAGCACTTAGCTTTGAGTAGTCAGGTCACCGGGGGATCTTACTGGGGCCTTGATGACATTAAAGGCTAGAGCTAAGGATCTATGAAGCACTCCCTGTTGAAAGGAGGAAGAATACACACAACCATTTGTAGGAGGAATAGTGGAGATAGACCAACCCAGAAACTGTATTTCAGAATAAATTCATTCCTTTGTGCTTCAAGGCCCCTCATACTGATATGATGTCACCAAAGCTGCTCCAGGGCTGTGACCTGCTAGTCATGGTCCTGGGGCACATCCCTTTGCTCTCCTTCTCAGCATACTGCAGCAGCAGAGGCAGGGTATTAGGGGGTGTGCAGACTCATCCCTTTCTCTAGACTATGAGTTCTTGGGATAGGGGAGACCACATTTCCCCCAAGGAGTTTGTGGGTATTCAAGAGAAAGTGGTTGCCGAGCACAGGGAGTGGGGAGGTGGGCTGGAAGAAGCCACCTTTTCAGGGCTTTGCTTGGGGACTTGGAACTGCCTGGATTAGTCACTAGGGAGAGTTTTCAAAATCTTTATGGTGTCATGATTTGTTCAATCTTGTCCACATCAGAGCCTGTGGTTTTTCTGAATGCCTTAGAAAGTTAGCCGCTCTGGCCAGGTGCAGTGGCTCATACCTGTAATCCAAGCACTTTGGGAGGCCAAGGTGGGAGGATTGCTTGAGGCTGAGAGTTCGAGACCAGCCTGGGCAGCGTAGACAGATCTCGTCTCTACAAAAATAAAAAAGGCTGGGCACGGTGGTGGATGTCCGTAGTCCCCACTACTGGGGATGCTTGAGTTTGAGGCTGCAGTAAGCTATGCAGGCACAACTGCACTCCAGGTTGGGCATCAGGGCAAGATTCTGTCTCAAAAATAAATAACTAAATAACTAAATAAATAAATAAATAAAATTAGCCTCTCCTCTGTGGCCCCAGAGCTCCTGCACATATACTTGTCTCAAGACTTCACATACTGACTCCTTCATTCAGTGAGTGCTTACTGAGATCCTACCAGGTGCTGGGCACAAGAATGAACAAAACACTCATGGCTCTTACCCCCATAGAGTTTACAGACAAGGGGAGAGGCTTATAGTCACCTGGACTGAAATGGTGCCCCCAGCACACTGTGAGCTCCTTGAAGGTACAGATCGGGTTGTATTGAGTTTTGCGAATTTTCATTTATTTTATTTTAAACTTTATTATGTAATTTACATGCCATAAAATTCACCATTTTAAAGTGTACAATTCAGTGCTTTTAATATATTCACAAGGTTGTGCAATCACTTCTATCTAATTCTGGGACATTTTCATTGCCCCAAAAAGAAACCCTATGACCATAAGCAGCTGCTCCTGTTTCTCCTCCCCAGTCCCCACGGGTAAGATGGTAATCACTCATCTATTTGCTATTCTGTGGATTTGCCTTTGGACATTTCATATCTGCATATGGACATTTCATATCAATGGAATCATGCAATATGTGGTCTCTTTGGCAAACTTACTTTAACTTAGCATAATGTCTCCAAGCTCTTCCATGTTATAGCATGTATTACTACTTAATTTCTTTTTTTTTTTTTTTTGAGACGGAGTCTTGCTCTGTCGCCCAGGCTGGAGTGCAGTGGCGCAATCTCGGCTCACTGCAAGCTCCGCCTCCCGGGTTCACGCCATTCTCCTGCCTCAGCCTCTCCGAGTAGCTGGGACTACAGGCACCCGCCACCACGGCCAGCTAATTTTTTTGTATTTTTTAGTAGAGACGGGGTTTCATCGTGGTCTCGATCTCCTGACCTCGTGATCTGCCCGCCTCAGCCTCCCAAAGTGCTGGGATTACAAGTGTGAGCCACCGCGCCCGGCCTACTTAATTTCTTTTTATGGCCCAATATCCCATTGAATCCATTGCATAGAGATACTACAGTTATCTATTTATCAGTTGATGAATGGTTCTACTTACTTTTTTCTTTTTGAGGCAGGGTCTCATTCTGTCACCAAGGTAGGAGTGCAGTGGTCCAATCACAGCTCACTGTGGCCTCTACTTCCCGGGCTCAGGTGATCCTCCCACCTCAGCCTCCCAAGTAGTGGGGACTACAAGTACACACCACCATGCCCAGCTAATTTTTTGTATTTTTAGTAGAGATGGGGTCTCGTCATGTTGCTTAGTCTGGTCTCCAATTCCTGGGATCAAGCAATCCACCCGCCTAGGCCTCTCGGTGAAGGGATTACAGGCGTGAGCCACCACACCTGACTGGGTCTATTTACTTCTGTATTTTGTCCCTTAATATCTTTCTCCCTCCCTCTTGCCCTTCCTTCTTTCCTTCCTCTCTTCTCTAGTCCTCCTTCCTTCCCTCTCTCATTCTTTCTTTCCTCTTTCAAATACTTGTTATCCCACATCTACCATGTTATGGACACTGTAATGAACCTTCTGATAAAGGTTCCAGTCTAAAGAAAATGAAAATCACTATTTTAAAAAAGTTTTAAATAAATGCTTTGTTTTAAAATAGTTTTAGATTTACAGAAAAGGGCCGGGCATGGTGGCTGATGCCTGTAATCCCCGCACTTTGGGAGGCTGAGGCGGGTAGATCAACTGAGGCCAGGAGTTCGAGACCAGCCTGGCCAACATAGTGAAACCCCGTCCTTACTAAAAATACAAAAATTAGCCAGGCGTGGTGGCAGGCACCTATAATCCCAGCTACTTGGGAGATTGAGGCAAGAGAATCGCTTGAACCCGGGAAGCAGAGGTTGCAGTGAGATGAGATTGTGCCATTGCACTTCAGCCTGGGTGACAAGAATGAAACTCTGTCTTTTTAAAGTAACTCTCTTTTTTAAGAAACTCTCGGCCGGGCACGGTGGCTCACGCCTGTAATCCCAGCACTTTGGGAGGCCGAGGCAGGCGGATCACGAGGTCAGGAGATCAAGACCATCCTGGCTAACATGGTGAAACCCTGTCTCTCCTAAAAATACAAAAAATTAGCCGGGCGTGGTGGCGGGCACCTGTAGTCCCAGCTACTTGGGAGGCTGAGGCAAGAGAATTGCTTGAACCTGGGAGGCAGAGCTTGCAGTGAGCTGAGATTGTGCCACTGCACTGCAGCCTGGGCGACAGAGCAAGACTCCGTCTCAAAAAAGAGATTTACAGAAAAGATGCAACAGGAGTACAGAGTTTGTGTATCTCATACCCAGTTTTCCCTATTGTTAACATTTTACGTTACTCTAGACAAGTTCAGGGTGGTGTGGCCATAGGCTTACATTACTGTAGTGCATTTGTTGCAACTAAGGAGCCAGCATTGTTACACTACTGTTAACTAAACTCTATACTTTATTCATATTCCACTCATTTTTCCTAATGACCTTTTCCTATTCCTGGATCCCATCCGCGGTGCCACATTGCACTCAATCATCCTGTCTCCTTAGCCCCCCAGTCTGTGACAGTTTCTCAGGCTTTCCTTGGCTTTGGTGACCGTGACAGTTTTGAGGAGTAGGGGTGAAGTTCTTTGTAGAACATCCCTCACTTTGGGTTGTTCTGATGTTTTTCTCCTGGTTAGGCTGGGGTTACGGTTTTCTGGGGGAGGACCACCCTAGAGGTGAATAAAGGCACCATTTTTAAATTGCTGTGAGGTGCCCTGAACTAAGAATTGAGACCAAATCTGCCAGGGCTATTCAGAAAAAAATCAAAGAAATCTTCCTTTTGAGATCTTTAAATGGTAGTGGTGGGGTATAGAAGGATTCCTTGGAAATGTTTTCCTAAGGAAGTTGTTTGTTGCCTATCATCATGGTCATGACTAAATGAGCCTTTATCTGACATATAGACAAGATTTGACATTTGTTCTTTTCCTCCCCGTTGGCTCTAGAGTGTGGCCTTGGGTGAGTCAAGCCTTCTTCCATGGCCTCTATAGAATTAGGAAGTTGGAACTAATGACATTGGAGGCCTCTTCCCACTGTGATGGCTTATGCTCTAATAGGTGGCCCATAACTCCCCTCAACATCTGTGAATTCCAAAGTTGGGCTCCCCTTTGCTCCTCTATCAGTCCAGGCGGTTTATATTCAGGTGACATGTGCCCCTAGGGACATGGCCCACCCCAACCCCCTTTTCAAAGCCTTCCTTGCAGACAAACACACACACAAAAACAAGCCCTAGATATTTGCAGCATGGATCTCCACTTCAAGGGACTCAGTGAACATTCAGGGCAGCAGTGCCCAGAGCCGGACCCCTGCCCTGGCCATCCCTGCAGCCCTGCTGACACAGCGCAAGAGCCAGCATGGCCAGGGTCACAGACAGACCTACACGCCACACCATGCTGGAGGCTCTTTCACCCCAGGGGGCTGTTTCGGTTCAGCAGCTCCTGTGGCTTGAATAAGTTAATCACTGATGACAAGAGATTAATTTATAACTGGACAGCAGACAAGATAGTCCAGGCTTTGGCGGGGTGGCACTGAACTGTGGCGCGGGGCATTGCTCAAAAGACACCTGGGTCTGCAGCTTGGTGCAGAGGCTGGGAACTTCAGATCCTCACTGGTTCCCCAGAGGCCACTTGGTCCAAAGAGAGGAACCATGTGCTGAGGACTTCTGTTTCCTCCCTCCAGCATATTTACTTGTAGAAAACATGTCCAGGCAACAGGCAGACCTGTTAGAAAAGTCCAGTGAAGAGAGAGCACCGGCATGCCAACCCAGCCCAGGCCCCTTGGAGGAAGAGGGAGGGGATGGGGAGAGAGGAAGTGGGAGGGGATGGGGAGAAAGGAAGTCATGGAAAGATGTGGAACGATGGATGGGAGCCTGGGGTGAGAGCTCATTCCTGTAGCCTGAGTCACCCAGCATGTGGATTCTCCCCTCCAGCTCAGGCAGGGCTCAGGCAGGTCGTTGAGGATCTGCCCTCCCATCCCACAGGCTTCCTCTCTGTTGTTTCTAATGTTAGCCTCCTCATTCTGGGCTCAAAAAAAAAAAAAGAAAAAAAGATGGAAGTGCAGCATGATGTGTAGGCCTCTGGGGCCTGACCTTCATGCTCCAGATACTGCTTTTATATTAAGTAAAATGACCCTTCTCTGCCACGCTGGAGATGCATGGCTGTAGATATTGGCTTTAGGGACTACTATTTTTGCCAGCTTCAGCAGTCTCCTATATCCAGCCAAGATAGTTTAGAATTCTTAAATAAGGCCTATTTATCAAAGAAGTCCACGGCAATACTACCCTGATGGCCATGGGACCCCAGGAGCCCACAATCTAACTGGAGAAAGAACATGAGAAAGAGGGAGACAGGAAATGGGACTGAAAATAGGATGGAAGCTGCATGGAAAATGGGGGTGCAGAGAAACTCCTCTGGGGGCTGCCAAAATGTGGGCTTCTTACCTAAAAGGGCTCTGGGAGCCCAGCCGAGTGGTGGGTGACTTATGCTTGATTGTCCCCCAGGAATGGATTCTTGTCATTTGGATTCAACCCTGCTACCCTGTCCCCATTTGTTCACCCTATGTGCACCAATGTCTCTGTCTCTGTCTTTATGTCATTCCCTTGACCCAGAATGCCCTTCCCAGCCATCAAGACCTGGCTGGGACATCATTTGCGCTGGAAAGCCTTCCACAGATCTTTATGTGGGACCTCAGGATCCTTCTCTTTGGTCCCCGTGCTTCTTTGTATCTATTGCAACAGTATCTGTTGGTTCTGATAGGCAGATTCGTGTCACCTGGGCCACCTTGTTAAATACACAAATCCTAGCCCTGAATCACAATGTCTTGGGATGGGTTTTGGGAAGCTGTTTTCATTGGTCTTCATATGTGTTTTGAATGCCTAGCCAGGGTTGGATATGTCTTTTCTGGACTGTATCTCCTGGGGGTGGGCACAGAGCTTACATCATGGTGACCACATGTCACTGTGCCCAAACAGCCTCCTAGGCCTGGCAAAAAGGGATGCAGAGTGCAAGGCCCACACCTTTAATTCACACCATTTTAATTCATTCATAGTTCCTGCTTCATGCCCCAGACACTATGCTGGGTCCTGGGGATACAAGAGCAAAACCCAACATAGTTTGCCTTCACACGGCTTCCAGTCTAATGGGGGGAGAAGAGAGGTGACTGAAATTCCCTACACCCACATAATTACGAAGTGCAGCTTGGGTGTTGTAAAGGAAAAACAAAGGTGCTCAGAGAACCTGCAACGGGGGCTCTGATGTAGGCTGGGAGGTCAGGGAAGGCTGAGCAGAGCCCCAAAGGAGGGGCAGTAAAGGAGGGGAGGGGCTGGAAACAGTCTCTTACTGGGGTCTTCTCAGAACTGTTCATTTAGGCCAGCTGGGAGGCATTAGGGTGTAAGCTCCTCTACAGACACCCAAGATGGTTTCCCCAACTTTCCCCACGCCTGCCCCGCCACCCAGCCTTCACTTCTGCTTTCCTGCCATCTGCTCTTGCTGTGAGCCTTTGGGAGCTGTTGTGTTTGTTAACAAAGGAAAGACCCATTTTTCCATGCCGAGTGGCTGCCTGCTAGCACATGCAGTGCCTCTACTGAATTACCAAGAGGTGCACCTCCATTTGAACTGACCTAACCTTGCACTGAACACATGACTCGGCCGGTGGAGCTCAGGCTGGATTTAAGCAGCTACTCCTGCCTCCCCTACCCGCTCTTGGCCCAGTGCCCTTGTGCAGTGAACAACTTGGACAACCTTCTGTAGTGGTCCTGCTGCAGTCTCCTCTTAGGCAGAAAGTTCTCACTTTTTGGCTCACCCTCACAGCTAGAAGATTCCTTTATCCCAGAAGGAGATAATTACATCTCCTATGCCATAAATCTGTTTGGACATTTAGAGAAGAATT
Organism: Nomascus leucogenys; assembly: GCF_006542625.1. Lineage (NCBI taxonomy): Eukaryota > Metazoa > Chordata > Mammalia > Primates > Hylobatidae > Nomascus > Nomascus leucogenys. The sequence continues at coordinate 5,685,627 of NW_022095769.1, forward strand.
TATATGTATTTTCTGAAGGACTGGGTATTTTTCTGATCTAAATTGAAATGATGATTCTTTTAAATATGATCCAAGAGAGTCCTTTCATATGGTAATTCACACACACTCTGGCTGATAAGCCCTAGACTTGGCAAAAGGTTCAAAGCAGAAATTGGGTTCAGATGAGGCACAGGGATGCTTTTTGATCTGATTTTCTTCTAGCCACTGACATGGGGAGAATTTTGGCCTCTGAGTGGCAGTGGGCCCCAAAAAGCCTGGTAAAATAAGATCCTTTTTTTCTTTCTTTCTTTCTTTTTTTTTTTTTTTTTTTTGAGACAGTCTTGCCCTGTCGTCCAGGCTGGAGCACAATGGTGCAATCTCGGCTCACTGCAACCTCTGCCTCCCAGGTTCAAGTGATTCTCCGGCCTCAGCCTCCTAAGTAGCTGGGATTACAGGCGCACACCACCATGCTTGGCTAATTTTTTCTTTTTTTTTTTTTTGTATCTTTAGTACAGACGGGATTTCACCATGTTGGTTAGGCTGGTCTCGAACTCCTGACCTCGTGATCCACCCACCTCGGCCTCCCAAAGTGCTGGGATTACAGGCTTGAGCCACTGCGCTGGGCCAAAATAAGATCTTTTTAAAGAAAGTCTGAAATGCCTAAAAAGGGTAGAGGAGTCCTTGCTACACAAGGCTTTAGAAAAAGAAGCCTTTTCTGGGAGATGATAACTCTCATCACACACTAAGCAAGTCAGAGGATCTGAGCTGGAGTGGCCCTTGAGAGGTATCTCATCTAGAGCCTTCTTTTTACCCTTGGGAAAACTGAGGCTCAGAGAGAGGAAGTGGATTGGCTTAGGTCCCACAGTGAGTGGCAGAGCCAGGATCACACCTGACAGGTGCTTGCTTCTGCACCTGAACCTTGAGGGTCGCTGTTCCCCCACATAGTGGTGCCAAAAGGGTCCCCTATGAGGATGGTGCAAGCTCAAAAGGTGACTGTGTGTCGGAATGGTGAGAAGGGGACATCATCCAGGACCATAAATCATGGTGTCTCCTCAAGCCCGGTGTGGCCCCTCCTCTTCCAGATACAGAAAGCTGCTTCTGCTACTTAAGGGACAGGCATCATCTTCAAGAGGTAACACTAGGAATAGAGTGAGAACTGGGAATGGCGGAAGCGGAAGACAGAAGCTGATCTTGTGGACACAGAAGAGTACGTAAGTGAATCACAGGCCATATCACAGTTTCATCAGTGATTATAATAATTGGTTTTGGGCTGGGGGAGGATTGGTTGTCAAAGTGACATCCTCTTTCAGGTGCCATATTTTTCCATGTCTGACATCAGAAAAAGCACTTTCAGTTGTGAGGATAAGATGAGCTCACGGGTGCTCAGGAAATGGCAGCATCTCTTGAGAGATTCTGTTAAGGAAAGTGGGGGAGGAAGGGAGCTAGATATAAGTCTTCTCCTTTAATACTTTCAGGAGGTATGGTTCTCCTTATCTCACAGATAAGGAAACAGGGCAAATTTCCTGCCCAAGGTCACACAGCCCAAAGGCAGCAAAGCTCAGCTCTTCTGGTTCTGGGCCGTTCCCCCTACTTCACCTTGCAGTGCCATGCTAGCTTCTCTTAGACTTCCGGTTAATTTCCATCAGTTTCAGCTGATTCATCCTTTCCTCCCAGGCCCTGCCCTCCCTCCTCAGAGGACCTGGGGCAGACACGATCCCTGAATTCACGTGCATGGAATAGAAGTGTGGCGCCTTGCCTGTAAGCTTGGACTTTGGGAGACGAGTGTGTTGGTGGCTTAAGCATTTGAGAATGCTGGAAATGGCAGTCCTTTTTCCAAAGCTGTGAGATCAGGGGATGTTCTGAGACCACACCCAGGGTTGTTTGTTTTTAACTCTAAGATCATCCTGTTTTCCATAGGCCTGAGCTCCATCAGCAAGCCAGGACCCTCTTCTGATCCATACTCCAAAGTCAGCATAAATTATCTCCAGCCAAAGCTGTTCCTTGTTCTGTCAGTAACACAGTTCCCGAGGAGACCAGGGCCTCTTTCCTTCCGTTGTCTCCTGGTTGCTCCACTTCTGGTGACGACACAGGGGCAGCGTCAAATGAAGACCATCATCTGTCCTACAGACTAGGCAACTGTGAATTTTTCATCAATCCTGATTTCTCTAATGAATTGCAACATAATCTAACTCCAACATGCAAAATTCAACATTTCCATTCCCTATTTGTTAAGGGTGCAGGTGAATATGAAAAGGCAAATTCAAAAGGTGAACTTTCCTATCTCTGAAGGGCATGTGCAGGAGCCTGAACCCGGCTGGGAGCCAGGAGACCTGCATTTTGGTCCTGACTCCCTCCCTGCTGCCTGTGTGCTCTTGGGCAAGTTGCTTAATCATTCTGGGTTTATATGCTTGTTAAGGACTCTTTCAGTGCAAATATTTTATAATTATAAACACTGAGAAGATCCGCTCAATAATGTAGTTCCTTTGTAATGCTAAATGTCACACATGTATCATGGCCTATGATACCTGATGAGTTTATAATTTTTTCTTGATTGGAACAGGGATGGCTGTTTAAAACAAAAGACTTGAGTCCTTTCCAGCTGGGGCCCTGAGTCTGTGGGTTTGGTAAGTCAATTAGGCTGGAGAGTCACAAGCAGTTTACCCTGTCAAAATACTAGCCATTTGTTTAAAATCAGATCCTCAAGATGGAGGGGTATTTCCGAACTCCACTGAGTTGGAGCCTCAGAACTAGAGAACTGGATATGGAGTTAGTCCAGCACATACTTCTGCTTTGCTAATACCTTCCATTTTTGTCTAGTACCCCTTGGTAGTGAAATATCTGTTCTGGGTCTTTCCAAGGACAACCACATCCAAGTGGGGAGAAGGCCGACATTCAGGGTGCTGGAAGGGTGGGGTGACAGGATTCAGATCAACAGGGCTGACTTTCCACTGTTTCACCTCACTTGCACTGTAGCCACCAGTTCTGGGACTCCTCAGTTGACAGATGTGGAGACCCAGAGTCAAGGAATGATGTCCCCTAGGACCCCTAGGGAATTTGACACAACCAGAGTCAGTACCTGGCTGCCATCAGCCTAAGGCTGCCACTCGAGAGGGCTTCCTCCTCAGATGAATACAAGCTGACCTGAAGAGTAAAAGAGTCTAAAAAACATACCGTTATCTTAAGAACAACTTTAACACATGTAAATAGAGACCCAAAGATTTTTATTTCTATTTTCAGTCAAACACATATCAAAACCCGGCATGTTTTCTAACACCATGGTGGGCACTTGATTTGTATTTCCTGAAGCCACCCCAGTGAGCCACTCTGAAATAAATTAAAAAGAATGGTCAAGGCTGAATGCACACTGAGGTTTCCATGTGCTCAGCTCAGCAGATTCAGGTATGACCCCTACAGAGCTTGGACTCTGAACTGGCACTGACATTCTCTACGCTCAGCGACCATTTCACACAATGAATTCATCTGTGTAATTGTGCCTAGCTGTCCCCAGATTAACTCCATGTTTGCATGAAGATCAAAATGCTTACTTTTCAAAGTTTGGTTTTCTTCCATTTCTGTCTTATCTGGGGAGGCATTCATGCTTGGAATTTCCTGGGCTTTTCTTTTTTAAATCTCATGGAGAGATTGAGAGTGTTAAGGAGGAAAGAGTAGGGGGCAGGGGCAGGGGGCTTGCCTTTTATTGTTCTTTTTTTGAAACAACAATTGGCAATTTTTCTTCACTGTTTTAGTGTTCTCTTGTTAAAGACAACCCAGAGCTCAGAGTAATAGCATTCTCGCTTGCCCCCACCCCTAAATCCTACCTTAGTCAGAACATGAGCTAGAATTCTGCATCATGAAAAACAAGTTCAGCCAAGGCAGGTAGATCATGAGGTCAGGAGTTCGAGACCAGCCTGGCCAACATAGTGAAACCCCGTCTCTACTAAAAATTCAAAAACTAGCCAGGTGTGGTGGCACGTGCCTGTAGTCACAGCTACTTGGGAGGCTGAGGCTGGAGAATCACTTGAACCTGGGAGGCAGATATTGCAGTGAGCCGAGATTGTGCCATTGCACTCTAGCCTGGGTGACAAACGAGACTTAGTCTAAAAAAAAAAAAAATTCAATTGGGTTGTCAGTTACATAAAGAGTGCACAACTGAAGTACCTACCTTGATAAGTACTTATGTCTGCTTTGCTTATACCTTCCATTTTTGTCTAGTACCACTTGGTGATGAAATATCTGTTCTGGGTCTTTCCAAGGACAACCACATCTGAGTGGGAAGAAGGCCGACATTTGGGGCGCTGGTAAGGTGGGGTGGCATGATTCAAATCAACAGGGCTGACTTTCCACTGTTTCACCTCACTTGCGCTGTTCTAGGAGAAATATTGGAAGGCACGCTGCACCTTTCTTCACAATGGGATAGGCAGGTGAAAGCGAGACGTTTGAATGGAGTGGAGCGTTTCACTTAATCATTAGCACTGCTGACATCAATGAAAAATAAATAATGTGTGTCATCGGCATGAGCACCTACAGTGAGTGGAGAGGAGGCCAGGTTCTTAGTAAGCTTTATGACGAAGTAGGGGACAGATGGGATTCAAAGCGGAGCCGAGGAAGCAGTGTGGCTTGTATTTCAGCTGCAGCGTACAATTGTTTTTGTGGTCAAAGAATCCAAACTGCGCCAGCTATTTCAAAACAGCATCAGGAGGGCAGAGGTGTGTTTTCCAGCATCCCTAATGGGTGCCAGGAGACAGCCTTGAGAACAAACACATCTTTTCTTGAAATAGGAAGCCAACTACTTACTTATGCAAGTAATACTATAAAAAGGCATTGTAAGTTGAGTTGCAGCTCCTGAGCTTTGGACCGACCCCTAGACTTGTTTCAAAAGGCTCTTTCTGGAGGAAGAAAAGTCCTGAGGCTCTCAGGTCAAGCCCTGGCTCCAACCACAATTTAAATCAAGTAAAAGCCTCCTTCGCCTATAGGTTGAACCAGCCCAGGCAAACACCATTAAGACAGCTTCCAAACAAACATGACAATGTTACCATTTCAGCCTGAACCTGGTTTCAAAATCCATTTTGTGAAATGGTTGAAGCTGGACAAGCAGAACTATAGCATTAATGGGACCCTAATGAAAATTCATGCATTCAACTCATTCATTCAACAAATATTGAGTGGGATGTGCCAATGTCTATTGACTGGGAATGTGTAGTATGACTCCCTGGCATCATTAAACGTGAATGTAAATGCAAGAGCAGCTGGTATGGTTGTGCTTTCTTCACAAATTTTGTTCAGCTACACAGGGTCAGGTGCTAAGTAAGCAGAGTTGGATTTAACCAGGGCTGTGGTTTTGGCAAAGCAGCGTGAAGTGAAGGAAGAGAGAGTTGAGGATATGCAAGGAAGTGATGGAGATGAATAAGTATGGGATGAAAAGTGAATTTTATTTTATGTTTTTGAGACACGATCTCTCTCTGTCATCCAGGCTAGAGTGCAGTAGCGGGAATATGGCTCACTGCAGCCTTGACCTCCTGGGCTGAAGTGATCCTCCCACCTCAGCCTCCTGAGTAGCTGGGACCACAGGTGCGTGCCACCACTCTTGGCTAATTTTTGTATATTTTGTAGAGATGGGTTTTCATCACATTGCCTAGGCTGGTCTTCAACTCCTGGGCTCAAGTGATCCGCCTGCCTTGGCCTCCCAATATGCTGGGATTACAGGCGTCAGCCACTGTGTCTGGCCTGAGAAGTGAATTTTATTGAAAAATAATTTTGTTTTTTAATGAGAAATAGCTTTGGGTCCAGAAGACTTGCATTCTAAGCCTAACACTGCCATCTACTAGCTAAGTAATCTGAAGCAAGTCACGCTTCCTCTCTGGGACCAAGTCACTTCTATAAAATGAGGTGGCTGGACCAGGAGCACTAGGAGATAGAGAGGATCTGCATATGACTGAATGAGTCATATGAGGTCCCTCCTGCTGAAGATCACGGGTCCAGTTTTCTTTCTGCTTTAGTAGACTGGGAGCAATGAGTATAGGATCAATTTTGTTTTGTTTGTTTGTTTCTGTTTTTGGTTGTCTTTTGTTGTTGTTGTTGTTATTGAGATGGAGTCTCGCTCTGTCGCCCAGGCTGGAGTGCAGTGGTGCAATCTCGGCTCACTGCAAGCTTCACCTCTTGGGTTCATGCCATTCTCCTGCCTCAGCCTCATGAGTAGCTGGGACTACAGGCATCTGCCACCACGTCTGGCTAATTTTTTGTATTTTTAGTAGAGAAGGGGTTTCACCATGTTAGCCAGGACGGTCTTGATCTTCTAGATCTTCTGACCTTGTGATCTGCCCACCTTGGCCTCCAAAAGTGCTGGGATTACAGGTGTGAGACACCGTGCCCAGCCTCCTTCTGTTTTTTTTAGACAGAGTCTCTCTCTGTTGCCAAGCTGGAGTGCAATGGCCCGATCTCGGCTCACTGCAACCTTTGCCTCCTGGGTCCAAGTGATTCTCCTGCCTCAGCCTCCTGAGTAACTGATATTACAGGCGTCCACCACCATGCCCAGATAATTTTTTCTATTTTTAGTAGAGATGGGGTTTCACCAAGTTGGCCAGGCTGGTCTTGATCTCCTGCCCTCAAGTGATCCACCTGCCCCAGCCTCCCAGAGTGCCAGTTGCTCTTTCTGACCCGTTTGAGAGCAAAGCTGTGTGAAGGTTTTCCTCTCAGATCCTGAATTATCAGGAGAACCATGTTTGGAAAGACCAGAGTCAAGCATAGTAAAAAATAACAAACTTGAAAATAATGACTCTTTGTGTTTTGATTTCTCCTAAATCCGGCTTCTGTAACTGTACAGTAACAGAGCAGTGCAGGGAACAGCACCAGACAACAGAGTCTCCAAATCCTTAATTCCATTCTGCCCTGCCCCTGACTAGCAGTGTCATTGGGGTGAGTCATTTTTCCCTCTGTAGGCCTCAGTTTGCTGATCTGTAAAACGGGGATATTTAATGCCTTACAGAGAGCTTGCCATGTGCCTGGTCCAGTACTAGGTAGGGAGACAGGTGAATAAGACAGGATCCTAACTCGCTTTTTTTTTTGAGACAGAGTCTCGCTCTGTCGCCCAGGCTGAAGTGCAGTGGCGTGATCTCAGCTAACTGCAAGATCTGCCTCCCGGGTTCACGCCATTCTCCTGCCTCAGCCTCCCAAGTAGCTGGGACTACAGGCACCCACCACCATGCCTGGCTAATTTTTTTGTATTTTTAGTAGAGATGGGGTTTCACCGTATTAGCCAGGATGGTCTCGATCTCCTGACCCTGTGATCCACCTGCCTCGGCTTCCCAAAGTGCTGGGATTACAGGCGTGAGCCACCACACCAGCCTAATTTTTTTTCAAAATTTCGGTTTTGCTTTAGGAGAACTGCTTGAACCTGGGAAGTGGAGGTTGCAGTGAGCCAAGATTGTGCCAATGCACTCCAACCCAGGCAACAGTGCAAGACTATGTCAAAAAAAGAAAGAGGAAGGAAGGAAGGAAGGAAGGAAGGAAGGAAGGCAGGCAGGCAGGCAGCTAGCTAGCTTATTTGGGAGGTGATCCCCGGAAACACTGGCGGAGAGAGAAGTCAGGTAGGGAAGTGAAAGCAGTCAATGCAGACTGCAATTTCAAGCCAGCTACCATTATGGGCAACTGAGCTTCATCCCAACAAGGAGCTCAACAGCTCTATCCAGTGACTTCTCTCTCCTTTCCCACAAAACGTCTGTGACCAGACACTTGGCTCAACCTCCACGTTTCTCTGCATCAGTATATAGCTTCTCCTCCTTTTATGATAACTCAGAGGAGCGGATATCCCCTTCCACTTCAACTCTTCATCTACTCCCTTTCTACCCCTCCAAAACCTTGCTCCGCCAGAGGCCCCCTGCCTTTCTCTACTCCCGCTCCCTCTGTCCCCATTCCTTGATAACACTTTGCAACCTGACTTTCATTTCCCCTTCTCCCTCCCATGCCTGAGACTTGTGGGCTTTACTGAGATGCTTTTCCCAAAGGATCCTTCCTCGAGTTTCCGATACACGTCTATCCACCTTGTTTCAGAAAGTCTATTATCATTCACTGCTAAAAAATTATCATCTCAAAATGTAAGGATCATCACAGGTACATAACAGAGTTGTGGTAAGGATTCAAGGTTAAATACACTGTTTAGCAGAGCCTGGCACAAAGAGGCAGTCAGTACACAGCAGCAACCAATACCGTCACCAAGCTTAATTACTGGAGCTTGCAACCCGTGGGTGATCAGGACAGAATATGACAAGAAGGAGAGCTGTTAGAGGCAAGAAGTGACTGCGGATGACTTGACACCAAGGGAGGAGACAATAATTTCAAAAAGCAGGAGAACAAAAGAGTAGTAGTTTGGGATCATTTTGCAGTACTGCAGGAAGTCAGTGCCGTCAGAATTCTTGAGATTTCCCCGTCTCTTGGACATTTGTGGTGATGGGCATTCTTAAGGATGATGACTGTAGTTAGTAAGAAGAGCTAGTTCCACAATCATCACAACAGCTTTTCCCTCTTAAATAGAAAGTGCTGGTTTTCCATGTCAGTACTAAATGTTCAGTAATAACTGGCTGCAGATGACATTCCCAAGCAAAAGCGGGTGTCAAGCCCTATCCAGTAGAGGAACCAAAGCAGAACCAGCCTTGCGTGGTTGGTCATCCGACCACTGAACTTTCTGCTACAAAGTCAAAGAGGTTTGGGACTAGCATGAGAATAGAACAGCAGTGGGATGAGTAGACAAGGGAGCCCACACACAGACCTGCAGGAATGTACGAATGAAGTACATGGGCACCGAGGCATTTCAAAGCCGTGGGGAGAGGATGTCTTGATTATTAAATCAATGGTGCAGAGATGACTGACTAAGCACTTGGAAAGGCATAAAGTTCCGTCTGTGCCTCACATCATATGTCCAAATAAGATTCAACGTCTGAAGAGCTACACGTCAATCAACCAGAAATTGGAAAACAAGTGCCTGGCTTATTTCACTTAGCATAATGTCCTCCAGGCCCATCCATGTGGTTGCAAACGGCAAGATTCCCTTTTTTTTTAGGGCTGAATGGTATTTTCTTGTATGTATACACCACCATTTTCTTTCTTTTTTTTTTTTTTTTTGAGACAGAGTCTTGCACTTCCACCCAGGCTGGAGTGCAGTGGCGCGATCTCGGCTCACTCCAAGCTCCGCCTCCTGGGTTCACGCCATTCTCCTGCCTCAGCCTCCTGAGTAGCTGGGACTACAGGCGCCCACCACCACGCCCGGCTAATTTTTTGTATTTTTTTTAGTAGAGATGGGGTTTCACCGTGTTAGCCAGCATGGTCTCGATCTCCTGACCTCGTGATCCACCCACCTCGGCCTCCCAAAGTGCTGGGATTACAGGCGTGAGCCACCGTGCCCGGCCACACCACCATTTTCAATAAAGAATTGGTTAAGTGATTGTATATTGATACAATGGACTTCTACATAGTCATGAAATCATGTTTTAGAATAGTCAACGCTCATGATGTATTCTTAAGTAAAATAGTAGGCTAAAAAACCATATAGCTCCAGGAGCTGAGCAAGAGAGTCACCCTGTCCGCTGGCCCTGTCTGCTCCCCTGAGTTAGGCACTCCAGGAAGGGGTTGAAAGCATCTGAGTCTTGGGGCCCAGCCCTGAGGCCCTCAAACTTTCCCTGCCTAAGGGGCCCTCAGGAACAAAAGCAGAGCCAAGGAGTTGTACAGCTATAGAGTCCAGTGTGCTAACCCCCTCAGTGTGTGATGGAAATAGGCCCAGAGAGGGCAGATGACCTGCCCAGGGCCTTCCAGCCCTCACACAGCTGGAACCAGGATCCACAGCCCCCAGCCTGGAGCACTGGACATCACATTTCAGGGGAAGTGGGGTGCTGGGCTCACACGGGAGAGGTCTTGCTAGCTGCCAGCCTGGGGCTCACCCGCCTGCTGTCCACCCCTTCAACATTGGTAGCAAGACTCACAGGCACGAGGCTGGGGCCTTCTGCTGCAGACACAAAGCACATCACCACCTGAGGTCCAGGGTCATGATTCGAAACCCACTAAGTGCCCATCAGTCCTTTCCCAGGTTGCAGGGAAAACAGGACCCCAGCCCCCACGTAGTGCCTGGCCACCTGCTGCTCATGAGGCCTTGTCTCCCCATCTTTAGGAAGGCTTTGGGTGTGTGAAAGTTTTTGCATGCACTTGTCTTAAGCATCTTCACAGTCCTGAAAGGTGGGTTTGATTGTCATCCCCATCTTACAGGTGAAACAGGTTTCCAGAGTCTGAGTAGTTTACCAAGGCAGGGAAGGGGTGATCCAGGACTCAAACCCAGGTCCTCCAACTGCCACATTCTCTGACTTTCTGGGGGTCAGTACCCCTAGTCTCTTCTCTCCTGGCCTGTCAGAGACTCAGCAGAGACCCCAGGTGGAGGCTCAGTGAGCTCTGGTGTGTGATAGGGACCTGGGGTCTTGTCACTGTCCTGACACCTTATCCTCTAGGTGGCTTTGAAACCATTCCTGTCACTTTGGGCTTCCCCAGAGTTGCCAATCCCGGCCTCAAAATTCAGCCACCCCACCCCAACCTCTGGGGGCTGAGGCAAAGGCTCCTCTCTTCTCCACAAAGCTAGAACGAGGACCTTCTGGGGGCCTAAGATAAGAAATGGTCTATTTCTAAAGGGCCTTGTGTCTGGGTAAGCTCTGTGTATTTTCTTACGTTTGCTTTTTGGGGAACTTCATTCAGAGGAGACTTGGCAGCCTCTCTGAAGACGCGGAAGTGATGAATGGCAAAGCTGCAAGAGGCTGTAAGCCCCACCTAGCATGACTTCCTTATTAGGCACATGGGGAAACTGAGCCTCAGTGGGTGGAACAGGCCTGCAAGGGCAGTTGGGACAAGAACCCCGAACTCCAGGGCCCCCTATAGCTCAGGCTGTGCAAACGGGGCTGGTCCCGAAAGATGGTCCAGGCTGATGCAGGGACAGTCAGGCTGGGAGGCGGGGCTCACTGGCCAGTCAGCCCAGGGGCAGCGTAGGCGCTCCGGCAGGAGACCCCCACAGGAAGTTTTGAAACCTTCATCAGGATTTCAGAACTGTTCTAGACCCCATGCAGATTGTCTGTGTTAAAGAAGGCGCTTTGAGAAGCTGCAGAAGAGGCTCTGCCTTTGACCCTCAACGGGCATCTTTCCTTTAGTCCATCAGCCCACAAAGACAGGAAATCTGATGGGGGAAAAAAAAATAAAGTCATGCCAAAGTCGGGTGTTGGTAACTAGGGGGGCCGCCCGAGGCGCCGCATCCAACCCCGCCCGGGTTTCCGCCCGGGGCCAGCACTAGCCAATCCCCGAGGGCCCATCTTCCAGCCCTGAAGCGGTAAACGCCTCACCTCTAGTGGCCAGCGCGAGGAACCACACCCTGGCCCGCCTGCCTGTGGAGCCCCGGGCGGTGCCCGTCCTGCCTGTTGTTCCCTCTCAAACCAAATAAACCTCCCGAGGTATGGACTCTGGCTGTCGTCGATGCAGACTCTCCTGCACTGCTTAACACCGTTTTGCTACCATGTGACGGCTGCAGACACTGTCCTCAAACTGCAGCCCCACAACGCAATTTTTGTGCTTTCGTCTGACCTACCCGAAGGTGTCCTTTTTAAGTCTTGTTAATATTCATAATGACGTATAATTCAAAGTAAATGGAAACATCATATTGCGATTGCATTGCCTTGGCGAGACTCTCGTCCTAACATTTCGAGGGGGCGCGGACTGTGGCTCACACCTGTAATCCCAGCACTTTGGGAAGCCAAGTTGGGAGGTTCGCTTGAAACCAGGAGTTCGAGCCCAGACTGGCCAACATGGAGAAACCCGTCTGTACAAAATCAGAAAACACAAAAAAACACAAAACCAGGGCGTAGTGGCATGCACTTGTCGTCCCAGCTACAGAACTGAAGATGGCTCCCCATCTCACACACGGTGAAAGCCAGTCTTTATCAAGTTCTACGTGTAGCTGGTGCAGTGTTTCACGCCTATAATCCCAGCACTCAGCACTTTGGGAGGCTGTGGTGGGTTTCACTTGAGCATGGGAGATAGAGGTTGCAGTGAACCGAGATCATGGCATTCCAGCCTGGGTGACAGAGTGAGACCCTGTCTTAACAAAAAAGATTTGGAGGGGCTGGAGGGGAAGGTGGAAAGGCAGAGGAAAAGGCAACTGGAACTTAGGATATGGTCTTGTTACTCTTCACCAGGAACCATTTGAGGTAGGCCCCCAAGTTACAGATGGGGAAACTGAGGCCCAGAGAGGTTAAAATACTTGTGCAGAGTCACACAGCTGGTTGATGACAGAAGCACGATTCAAACTGAGGCCTCCCAAGACTGTTTGCACCAGGACCAGTCAGCCATGCTGTTACCTACTCATTCAACAAACAGCTGTGGAGTATTGACTCTAACGTCAGCCCCCGCCTGGGCCCCTGAGAGACAGTCATCAGTGAGATCATCCATGAACAGCAGACACAATAATGGTATGTTAGAAGGTGACCAGTAGCAAAAACTATGAGCATAAAGGAACCGGGTGGGCAGGCAAGGTTGTGCTTAATAGGGAGGTCAGGCGGGCCTCGAGGTAAGTGTTGAGCTAAGACTTGGAGGAGGGGCGGAAGGGAGCAATGGAGACATCTGGGGAAAAGGTTCTGAAGGCAGAGCCATGCTTGGCATGACTGAGAAAAAGCAAAGTGGCCAATGTGGCCAGAGCAGGATGGGGCAAGGGAAGAACAGTGGATGAGGGCAGAAGATTGGACCCAAGTCATGTAGCAACTTTTTTTTTTTTTGAGACAGGTTCTCATTGTATCTCCCAGGCTGGAGTGCAGTGACGTGATCATGGCTCACTGCAGCCTTGACCTCCTGCTTTAGCCTCCTGAGTAGCTGAGACCTGGCTATTCTTTTAATTTTTATTTTGCAGAGATGGGGTTTTGCTATGTTGCCCAGGCTGGTCTTGAACTGCTGGGCTCATGCAATCCCGCCACAGCCTCCTAAAGTGCTGAGTGCTGGGATTACAGGCATGAACCACTGCACCAGCTACATGTAGAACTTTATAAAGAGTGTGGCTTTCACTGTGCGTGAGATGGGAAGCCATCTTTAGTTCTAAAAGACGTCCAGTAGAAGACAAACCTGTAATCTGGGGCAGGTCAGCAGGCCCAGGTTGAAGGTCCCTCTGTTGAGGGCTTGCCAGAGGGTCCCGCCTTCAAGGCCCAAATGGCGTCCAGTATCCAGGGTGGCAGCAGCTCGGTCCCCACCAGATCCCTCTGCGGCATGACTCTGCTGAAGGTTCTGGCTGCCAACTCCCTTAGGAAGCCCCTGTGTGCTGGCCCAACTCTCCAGGCCTCCAGCTCATTCTCTGAACCACCTGACACCCCTTCCCATGCGTTCCTTTTCTGCTTATGTTAACCAGAGTGGGATCCTGTTGTTTGTGACAAAGAGCCCCGCTTGGTGCTCTGATGCAATCTATCGTCCAGGTCTCAACTCAAGTGCCATTGCCCTGTGAGGCCTGCCCCGCCAACCCCAGGCACTTCCACATCTCCCTGCTTTCTGTCCTTCAGGGCGTTCATCACCAAAAGCATCTTGTATAGTTATTTCTTCCTTTCTCTCACCACTAACCTTCATGAGAGTAGGGGCCATACCCACCATTACCCCCAGTAACTCCAGGGCCTACACCAAGGCTGAGGGAACAGGAGCCCACTAATGAGTATTTGTTGAACAAATCGGTAAAAGCTGCTGATGTGGACGTTTTATGAAAAGAGTCAAAGCCATGTGTCTAGAGCATCAGTTCTGATGATGTTGTGTCCAAGCCCAGATGTGTGTGTGCAAGAGCCTTGGTTCAGCTCCAGAAGACTCCTGGGGTACAGATGAGAAACAACCCCAGGGACCACTGGTTTATCCTGAACAGAAAAAGGGAGAGAGAGGAGGCCAGGCGCGGTGGCTCACGCCTATAATCCCAGCACTTTAAGAGGCCGAGACAGGAGAATAATTTGAGCCCAGGAGTTCAAGAGCCTGGGCAACACATCGAGGTTGCATCTCTACAAAAAATTAAAAAAATAAAAATTAGCAGGGCGTGGTGGCTACTCTGAAGGCTGAGGCGGGAGGATCACTTGAGCCTGGGAATTCAAGGCTGCAGCGAGCTATGATCGCACCACTGCACTCCAGCCTGGGAGATAGAAGGAGACGCCGTCTCAAAAAAAGAAAAAAGAAACAGCCTTATTGAGGAATAACTGATATGCACAGAACTGCACATGGTTAATGTGTACAATTTGGTAAGTCTGGACATTTGCAAACACCCATGATACTATCACTACACTGAGGGAATAGACATAGCCAACACCTCCCCAAGTTTCCTTGTGTCTCTTTGGTTTTGTTTTTGTTTTGGGTTTTTTGGTGTGGTAACAACACAACCTGAGACCTACCCACTTAACAGATTTTGAAATGTACAGTATTGTTATTCATAGGCCCTGTGTTGTACAACACATCTCTAGAACGTATTCCTCTAGCATAACTGAAACTTTGCACCCATGGAACAACACCCCGTTTTGCCCACCCTCCAGCCCCTGCTAACCACTATTGTATGCATTGCTTCTGTGAGTTTCACTGTTGTAGATACCTCATAAAAATGGAACCATGTGGCCAGGCGCAGTGGCTCATGCCTATAATCCTAGCACTTTGGGATTGGGAGGCCGAGGTGGGCAGATCACGAGGTCAGGAGATCAAGACCACCCTGGCTAACACGATGAAACCCCGTCTCTACTAAAAATACAAAAAATTAGCCGGGCGTGGTGGCGGGTGCCTGTAGTCCCAGCTACTCAGGAGGCTGAGGCAGGAGAATGGCATGAACCCGGGAAGCGGAGCTTGCAGTGAGCCGAGACTGCACCACTGCACTCCAGCCTGGGCGACAGAGCGAGACTCTGTCCCCTGCCAAAAAAAAAGGAACCGTGCAGTATTTGTCCTTCTTATTTGCCTGGCTTATTTCACTTGGCATAATGTCCTCCAGGTCCATCCATGTTGTTGCAAAAGGCAAGATTCCCTTCTTTTTTAGGGCTGAATGTTACTGTCTTGTATGTCTATACCACCATTTCTTTACCCATTAATCTGTAACTGACGCTTGAGTTGCCACAACACGCTTTCTAGGCTGATCCATCACTACATGGGTGATCCAAAATGGTAGCCTCCGGGCACCATGGCTGACACCTTTGATCCCAGCACTTTGGGAGACTGAAGCAGGTGGAGCAGTTGAGCCCAGGAGTTCAAGACCAGCCTGGGCAACATGGCAAAACCCCGTCTCTATGAAAAATACAAAAAACTAGCCAGGCATGGTGGCATCCACCTGTGATACCAGCTACTCAGGAGGCTGAGGTAGGAGGACCGCTTGAGTCTGGGAGACAGAGGCTGCGGTGAGCTGAGATAGTACCGCTGTACTCCAGCCTGGGTGACGGAGTGAGATCCTGTCTCAAAAACAATAAAATAAAATGAAATCGGTGGCCTCAGCCCCAAGTGTGAGTGGCTTTCCAGTCTGGCTCTCCAGGGCTGCTCAGGAGCACTTCGTGTATCTCTTAGTTTAGCTTCTCAGGAGAGAAATGACAGCACAAGTTATGACTCATCTCCTTAAGTCAAGTGTCAGTGATGTGGTGACATCACATGGTAAAACCATGGCTATAGGCAAGACACACAAAGCCAGATGTGTCTTTCCCAGGAAGTCCCTGACCCAGTGGGAGAGGAGGAGGGAGAGGTGGCAGCCAACGGAAAGAAGGGGCAGGAGCCAAGCAGGGCCACAGGACCTGAAGCAGAAATGATTCAGAAAGCAAAGATAATAAACAGCCAATAGCAAGACACTTAAAAAAAAAAAAAGAGAAATGACCTACATGACCAAGAAAGGGTGAATAAATTCCACTATGGCCATCTGAAGGCTAGAAAATTATGCAGCCATTGCTATGTTTAATGACGAATAATGGTGTGGTATCTTGCAAATGTGTAGGGAACACAGAAGGATGAAAATTGAGTTTAGACTGAGTTCTTTTTCTTTTTCTTTTCTTTGAGACAAGGTCTTGCTCTGCTGCCCAGGCTGGAGTGCAGTGGTGCAATCATAGTTTATTTCAAGCTTGAATTCTTTGGATTCAGGCAATCCTCCTGCCTCAGCGCCCCACCCAGAGTAGCTGGGACCACAAGT
Organism: Nomascus leucogenys; assembly: GCF_006542625.1. Lineage (NCBI taxonomy): Eukaryota > Metazoa > Chordata > Mammalia > Primates > Hylobatidae > Nomascus > Nomascus leucogenys. The sequence continues at coordinate 5,701,774 of NW_022095769.1, forward strand.
GTGCACCACCATGCCTGGCTGAGTTTTATTTTACTTTTTGTAAAGATGGGATCTCACTATGTTGCCCAAGCTGGTCTCAAATTCCTGGATTCAAACCATCCTCCCTCCACCATGAGCCACCGCCCTGGTGTGATCAGCGACGTGGAGCTTCTTTTCATGTGTGCCTGTATTCTTTGGGGAAATGTATAAGCCTGTTGCCCAGTTTTGAATTGGCTTCCTTGTTTTTGTAATTGTTGAGTTGTAGGAGTTTTTTTAATATGTTCTCGATATTAATCCCTTATCAGACACACAATTTGCAAATATATTTTCGCATTCTGTGAGTTGTCTTTTCGCACTTTTTTTGGTCTTTTCTTTTGAGATACGGTCTCACTCTGCCACCCATGTTGGAGTGCGGTGGTGTAATCATGGCTCACTGCAGCCTCGACCTCTTGGGCTCAAGCAGTCCTCCCACCTCAGCCTCCCAAGTAGCTGGGACTACAGGCACATGTCACCATGCCCAGCTAATTTTTTATTTTTTATTTTTTTTATTTATAGAGATGGGGGTCCCCCTGTGTTGCCCAGGCTGGTCTCAAACTCCTGGGCACAACTCATCTTCCCACCTTAGCATCCCAAAATGCTGGGATTTACAGGCATGAGCCACCCCACCTGGCCTCTTTTCACTCTCTTCATAGTGTTGTTTGATGAAAGTTCTTCAATTGATGAAGATCAATTTATCTATTTTCTTGTGTTGCCTGTGCTTTGAGTGTTATATCCAAGAAAACATTGCTGAATCCCATGTTTTCAAGGGTTTCCCCTATGTTTTCTTCTGAGTTTCATGATTTTAGCTCTTATGTTTTTGATCCATTTTGAGTTAAATTTATATATGGTATATGGTAAGAATCCTACTTCATTCTTTTACATATACTCAGTTTTCTCAGCACTGTTTATTAAAAAGATTGGTTTTTCCCCCATTAAATGGTCTTGGCACATCTCTCTTTCCTTTCTTTCTTTTCTCTATTTCCTCCCTCCCTCCCTTCCTTCCCTCTTTCCTTCTCTCTTTCTCTTTCTCTCTCTCTTTCTCTTTCTTTCTTTCTTGTCTCACTTTGTCACCCAGGCTCAAGTACAGTGGAGTGATCTTGGCTCACTGCAACCTCAACTCTCTCTCTCTTTCTTTCTCAGAGTCTCACTCTGTCACCCAGGCTGGAGTGCAGTGGAGTGATCCCGGCTCACTGCAACCTGAACCTTCTGGCTTCAAGTGATTCTCGTGCCTCAGCTTCTCGAGTATCTAGGATTACAGGCATGTGCCACCACACCTGGCTAATTTTTGTATTTTTGGTAAAGACAAGGTTTTGCCATGTTGGCCAGGCTGGTCTCAAACTCCTGACCACAAGTGATCCTCCTGCCTCAGCCTCCCAAAGTATTAGGATTACTGGTGTGAGCCACGGTGCCCAGCACATCTTGGCACCCTTTTCAAAACTCAACTGACCACTGACGTGAGGGTTTGTTTCTGGGCCCTCTATTCCATCCCATTGATCTAGATGTCTGTCCTTATGCCAGTATCACAGTTTTTGGTTTTTCTTTTCCTTTTTTTTTTTTTTTTGAAAAGAGTCTCACTCTGTCACCCAGGCTGGAATGCAGTGGCATTATCTTGGCTCACTACAACCTCTGCCTTCTGGGTTCAAGTGATTCTCCTGCCTCAGCCTCCTGAGTAGCTGGAATTACAGGTGCATGCCACCCTGCCCAGCTATTTTGTATTTCTTGTAGAGACCGGGTTTCACCATGTTGGCCAGGCTGGTCTTGAACTCCTGACCTCAAGAGATCCACCCACCTTGGCCTCCCAAAGTGCTGGGATTACAGGTGTGAGAGCCACTGCACCTGGCCTGTTTTTTTTTTGTTTTTTTTTTGAGACAGGAATCTTACTCTGTTGCCCAGACTACAGTGCAGTGGCATGATCTCAGCTCACTGCAAGCTCTGCCTCCCCGGTTCACGCCATTCTCCTGCCTCAGCCTCCCGAGTAGCTGGGACTACAGGTGCCCGCCACCATGCCTGGCTAATTTTTTTGTATTTTTAGTAGAGACAGGGTTTCATTGTGTTAGCCAGGATGGTCTCAATCTCCTGACCTCGTGATCCACCTGCCTTTGCCTCCCAAAGTGCTGGGATTACAGGCGTGAGCCACCATGCCCGGCCAAGTTCTCCAACTTTTTTCTTCTTTTTCCCAATTGTTTTGATTATTCAGGGAGGGTGCCTTGAAATTCCCTATGAGGTTTAGGATGACTTTTCTATTTCAGAAAGAAAATCAGACATGCCATTGGAATATTCAGAAGGATTACATCGAATCTGTAGGTTGCTTTGGATAGTCTTGACATCATAACAATATTAAGTCTTCCTTCATAAACACAGGATGTCTTTCATTTACTTATGTCTCCTTTAATTACTTTCAGCAAGGTTTTATCATTTTCAATGTATGAGTCTTTCACCTTCTATTAAAAACATGCCCACAAGACTGAACACTAATATACAAAAATTAAGATAATTCTATTATAATTTTCTCTCATTTCCTTCCTCTAGTTATATTAACATGTTAGATTTCTTTTCAGTTTACTAACAACAACAATATGCCACATCAAAATAATTATCCTGACTGCTATGCTACTGGGTTGAGATAGGTCTGTTTTAATACAAAGCAGCTTCAATAAGAGCCGTAAGAATTACTATGCAGCCAAGCCTACAAAGGCAGTCCCAAGAAACAAGACGGAACACTCAAATAGCTATCCTTCTTCACTTTCACACTGACAGCTTGTGTTCTTCCCCACAACTTACCTGCAGGCAGGGTCAGGGAAATTCAGAATTTCACAGGAGAATATGGAAAAATTGAGAGCAAGACATAAGTGAATGGGATGCGTTGGTGAAAGTTCTCTCACTGCAATATCACTAGCAGCTTTGTAAGCCACTAAGCTGTTCTCCGCCGCCTCCTTCTTGTCATTTCCTGTGGCAAATTCTGCCAGATACCTGTGGTAGTCCCCTTTCCTAAAGCAAAATAAAAAAAAAAAATTAAACCAGGAACAATGATTTTCAAAGTAAAATAGCTAAAATTGTTCTATATAATATAAATATGTGACAAAAATATATGTAACAACTAACAAGTGTACTTCAATAATTTTAAACACTTTCAGGAATATTTGGCTTCATTTCATTTTTTTCTTAGACATTTCATACTATCTTCCTTATTAAATATAACCAAAACTCCCACAGAAATTAACTGAGGAGCCTCTAAATATCAACAAAACTATCACTTGATAGACTAGAACTAAACAAGCAAGTGGCTCCAAGAAATGGCACAAGTGTATTAATCATAAAATAAAATTTCTACATGAAACATTCAGCCAGCACTGTGCAATATGTGGCCGTTTGGGGGAGGGGAATGAGATAGGTCCCATGAAAGCAAAAGAATATGAGTAAGTAAAGCAAAAGCTAATGCATTTTTATAATAGCCTGACCATCTTTTTATTCCAACATCAACTATCCTTCTAACATTAAACAATTATTTGTAAATAAAAGTTGGAAACCTACATAGAAGAAAGTCATGATTCTAAAAAGGGCAACTTTTAATCTTACATTTTCCTTTCTAGTATAGAACCTACATTTCATCATAGAAAACCTTGGACTTGCCAGTGGTAGCTGCTGGAATGAGGTGTTTGTCAAGTGCATCCAGAACGTCACCACAGATTAACTTTAGCTCAGTCTCAACGTGAAAAAATAAAAATAAATTTTAAAAAATCAGATTGTTTCAGTCTAGAAATTCTGCAAATTTATTACACATTCTATCTACCTCTGTTTTTGTGGAAGAGAGCTTAGTGTTACAGAGAATTCGTTTCCCTCTCCAAACTCCCTTCTTCCCTTTTGACACAAAGTCAGAGAAAAGCTGCCTCTCGGTTATCAAAAGTATCTTTTCCTTTCTGCATGCAATTAAGTGCTAGACACACACACCACCCCCCGCCCCAGCACCCGCTCACAATCGAACTACAGAATCACCAGTGACTGAAACTGAACACTGATGCTACTTGGTAAATGCTGGTCAATTACATTAATCTTTCACAAGGTAGCAACTATTGTGTCCATTTACTTGGGAAAGCAGATCCTAAAAAGAACTTAATAAGCAGAGCTAGGATTTGAAGCCAGGCAGGGTGCAAGGGACAGAACAAAATTCAAATCCAGGCAGTTTGCTTCAGTACTTACATTCCTAACAACGTTCAACAGGCAATCCCTTTAGTGGAAGAGATCCAAAACAAGTTAAGATACCAAAAATCTATGGACCAAAGAAACTATTGCCACTCATCTCTATTCATTTCTAATACTGAAAACGTACAGCACCTCTAAACGCACATACCCAGCTTGCTTCCTTTTTTTTTTTTTTTTTGAGATGGAGTCTTGCTTTGTCCCTCAGGCTGGAGTGCAGTGGCACCATCTCAGCTCACTGCAAGCTCTGCCTCCTGGGTTCACACCATTCTCCTGCCTCAGCCTCTTGAGTAGCTGGGACTACAGGCAGCCACCACCATGCCCGGCTAATTTTTTTTTTTTTTTTTTTTTTTTTTTTTGGTATTTTTAGTAGAGACAGGGTTTCACTGTGTTAGCCAGGATGGCCTCGATCTCCTGTCCCCATGATCTTCCCGCCTCGGCCTCCCAAAGTGCTGGGATTACAGGCGTGAGCCACCGTGCCCGGCCGCTTGCTTCCTATTTTCTATGAACTCATGCTCATGGCACTACAGTTGAACCTTTCTAGGTTCCTCTCATGCCCCTGGAACCTCCTTTCCACTGTAAAACATTCTCTCACTCTTTCTTCCATAATAGCATTCTTATCTTAGCTAAGCAAAACAATTTTCTGAATAAACTGTCTTCCTGATCACTTTTCAAATAGAGACTGCTGTAGGAGACTAAAGGTTTCCATGTTCTCCTAGCTCCTCACATACTCAATGACTGCTCTCCTGTTACTCCAAATCCTTCCTCCTCAAAAGCCGATATTCTACATTCCATTTCTCAGTTTCTGTCATCAATAGATCTCTAGGTCCTTATCCCACATCCACTGACTATCTACAGCCAAGCTATCCAATACCTGAGATCACACCAAGGTATGGTGTGGCCACGTTCCATTCAACAGAGTTCTTTGCTTTCTACTCCAACACTTGCAGTTATCCATACAGCTAACTGTGCTGCTCCATACTAGAAGTCTTACACTGCAATGCTCCACTCTTGGCCGTGGCTTCCTCTTTTAGTTCCTTTTCTCTTCTTGTTTCTACTTAGGGACTCATCAAGACATCTCCTCCCTCCCTTCCTTCATCTCAAGACATCCAGACTGGAACTTTCCACATCTTCTCCCAGTGTATCAGTTGCTCTCTTTGCGTCCTGCTTCCCTATCCTAGCTAGCCCAAGTCCCACAGTGTAGCTCATGGACTTCTTTCTTCAGCACTTTCAACTTTCTCACTTCCTCATTCCTCTGGGACACAAAACTTGTCTATTGGTCATTGAAATTCTTTGACCCAACGTATTTCATGGAAATGGTAACATCAACCCCAGCTTACGACTCTATTTTTAGGGACAGGGTCTCACTTTTTTTTGCCCGCTACTGCAGCTTCCAGGAGAAAAAGTTATTCACCTCCGCCCTGAAATATTCTGTAGCCTAATCCACAAGAGCAAAAGATAAAAATCTACCAAGATATAAAATGTGTACTACATATACAATCCAGTGAGCTACTAGGCTGTGACCTCAAATGCCAATGACTATGGCCAAATTATTGACAGACATAAGCCTGAGAACTAAGCCAGATGCTCAAAAGAAACAAGCCTCCCTTTTCAGAGACATTTTCTAAAACTATAAAAATAAAAGGCCAAAATTAGGACATATTCAGGTGACAACAACCTCCTTCCCCCAGACAATTTATGTTGTATAAAACCCAAAGATTAAAAACTATGGAATTGGATTTAAAAAAACCTGATCTTTCAATAAAAAGAAGAGTGGAACAAATTTAACCAAAAACACTCATCATTTTTCTTGAAAATACAGGAGTTCCCTTTTATCTGAGAGGGATCCATTCTGAGACTCCCCAGTGGATACGCTGAAACCATGGATAATACCAAACCTTACATATACTGTGTTTTGTTCTATACATACATACTCATGGTAAAGATTAATTTGTAAACTAGGCACAGTAAAAGATCAACACAACAATTATAACATGCTCTAACAGAAATTATATGAACATCGTGTCTCTTTCTCTCAAAATATCTTATTGTACTGTACCACTGGTAACTCAAACTGCGGATAAGAGGAGACTGTGGTACAACAGTCTCACCACTTGCCATACTTTTGAATCATTTTCCCTTGTCTTCTCCTCTCTTGTTCCTTCTTTCTGTTCAAGGCTGCTGACTATTCTCTAGGAGGCTCTTCTAGCTCCAGTCACATTCTTATATGTAACAGATAGGAGGTTTCTTTCTTCAGCTGTCAGCTCCACATCCATCCCTGCTAATTTCTTCATTGACTTCACCATTTCTATGAGGGAAAAGCAAAATCTGTACACCTGCAGAAGTAGCACCACATAGATGCTGCTGAAGGGTTTTCTGCCTGTGTCCTCTGGAGTGGTGACATCACGTCCCCCCTGGATTGGAGCCCATTAAGCAACACTTGGAGCAGTCAAGGAGTGCCACACCAGAACGTGGGGACCAGTGACTTCAGGGAGTGCTGGGCAGCAAGCCCCAAGGTCCTCAGGGCACCCCAGGGCCTTCCTTGGAAACCATACTGCCATCAGTGCCCTGGCACCATGGGCCTGTGATGAGACTGCAGCCTGAGCGACCTACACAGTGCCTTCAGGGTCGCTCTTCCGTTGTCCTGGTGAAGAGCACAGCCCTGATCCATGCAGGCCTCCTGACCCACACCCTCGTGTTCTCTCCCAAACACACTTTCTTATCTGTTCAAGATGGGCAGGCTGAGACGGCTAAAAATTTCCCAAATTTTTAAGTTCTGCTTCCCTTTTGATTATAAGCTCTGTCTCTAAATCATTCCTCTTTTCTTTCATTTTCCTAGAAATATTCAAGAGAATGAAGCTGCTCCTTCAATACTTTGCTTAGATATTTCTTCTGCCAAATTTCAGGTTCATCGCCGGCAAGTTCTGCCTTCCAGAAAACACTTAGGAGCACAATGTGGCCAAGTTCTTTGTCACTTTACGACAAGCGTCACCTTTCCTCCAGTTTCCAATAACATGTTCTTCATTGCCATCTGAGACTTCATCTGAATGACTTTTCCCTTCCATATTTTTACTTTTTTAAGAGACTGGGTCTCCCTATATTGGCCAGGTTGGTCTTGAACTCTCATCCTCAAGCAATCCTCCCATCTCGGCCTCCCAAAGTGCTAAGATTCCAGGCATGAGACACCATGCCCGATCCACTCCATATGCCACCAACATTCTGTCCAGCTCTCCTCTTCTGAGCCCTCGCCAGAATCGCCCTTTATGTTTTAAAATAAATGTTTCCTGTTGAAATGATTTTAGATACACAGAAATATTGAAAAGGCACTCTGGTGTCCTCCTACACCTTCCATCCAGCTGCCCCTAATAATGACATTTTGCAGTACCGTGGCACATAAGAAATTCATGCTGGGTGTGGTGGCTCACACCTGTTAATCCCAGCAATTTGAGAGGCTGAGGCAGGAGGTTCAGGTTCACTTGAGTCTAGAAGTCTGAGACCAGCCTGGGAAACAGGTGAACCCTGTCTCTAGAGAAAAGTCAAAGAAATTAGCCAGGCATGGTGGCGTGTGCCTAGTCCAACCTAGTCAGGAGGCTGAGGCAGGAGGACTGCTGGAGCCCATGAGTTCCAGGAAGCAGTGAGCCATGATTGCACCACTGAAGAATAGAAAGGTAAATATTTGAAATGTTACTTTATGCCACTAGGAAAAGCAAGAAGACTTTTAATCTTATACCATCAGTATTAAGGTATACAGTTTTCTTTTTTTTGAGACGGAGTCTCGCTGTCGCCCAGGCTGGAGTGCAGTGGCGCGATCTCGGCTCACTGCAGGCTCCGCCCCCCGGGGTTCACGCCATTCTCCTGCCTCAGCCTCCCGAGTAGCTGGGACTACAGGCGCCTGCCACCTCGCCCGGCTAATTTTTTGTATTTTTAGTAGAGACGGGGTTTCACCATGGTCTCGATCTCCTGACCTCGTGATCTGCCCGCCTCGGCCTTCCAAAGTGCTGGGATTACAGGCGTGAGCCACTGCGCCCGGCCAAGGTATACAGTTTTCTAAAAATTTATCTCTGCAGTTCAATAAGAAAAAATTCCTGCATATTATATTTGATAGAGCAAATAAAGAAAAAAAATTAAAAATTAAAGGAACTGTCAGTATTAGACTCATGCATTTTCAAAGCATTACTAAACAGCATCACACATTTCTGTTTAAAACACTTGTACCATTGCATAATTAAGTATGAAGGTGAGAGTTATTTGAGGTGCTTAAAAGTTGGTGGTACCACATCTAACTGGTGTAGACTGGATAAAAATGACTATAAAAAAGTTCAAATTCCATGCAAATGTAAAGATTATACAATCTTATTAAATTATTAAACAGACATTTTTTCCCAACTATCAAATGGGATAACATCATGTCTGTAATTAGCAATAAGAAAATCCTATTTGCACGATCTTCGAAGTCCTTTTTTAAAATTTTATATACATCATCTCTCATTTAAAAATGAACATTACTATATGCTTATTACACCTAGGAAGAAAAATTTTCAATTTTTTTTTTTTAGACAGAGTCTCACCCTGTTGCCCAGGCTGGAGTGCAGTGGTGTGATCACAGCTCACTGCAAGCTCCACCTCCCAGGTTCACACCATTCTCTTGCCTCAGCCTCCCCAGCAGCTGGGACTACAGCCACACGCCATGCCCGGCTAATTTTTTGTATTTTTAGTAGAGACGGGGTTTCACTGTGTTAGCCAAGATGGTCTCGATCTCCTGACCTTGTGATCCACCCGCCTCAGCCTCCCAAAGTGCTGGGATTACAGGTGTGAGCCACCACGCCTGACAAAAATTTTCAATTTTATAATCTCAAAATTTTTGTTAGTCATTAAAATAAATCAAAGCATTCAGCATCAAAGGATATACAGACACACGCTCTTAGGTAATTCATATACAAGAACCAGAATATTAGAGGCCTAAGCTGCTCATTTCATAAGACAGGGGCCCCTTGTAGTATTTATTTTAAAAAGAAATAGCCCCATTCACAAGGGAAAGATAATAATTTAAAAATTAGAAACTAAAAGCAAAATAAAGAAGCCTTAAACCTTCAGTGTATGCATATCTACCATTACAAAGAATGAGAAACAGACACTCGGGACATCAGACATACTGACCCTTCAAAGGAACACGGATACAGATATGTAACAGCCAATCAGATGGTACTAACACCATGATCCTGTGTGACAGCAAGTAGTGAGCAAATCTAAAGAATTCCCAAAGTTGTATTTAAATATATTTTTCTGAAGGTTTTTAGGTGAGTTACAAAACAGCCCTACTTCAGTTTTACTATTTCTCAGTAAATAAAAATGAAAATAAATAAATGGGTAATGTAATTAAACAGAAAATGAGAAACAAAGTGATAATCACAAAATGTATAATTGGTGCCAACAATCCAATTAACTAAAGATGTTAAAAATATAAAGAGTTTCCTACAGATCAATTTTTTTGACTAAATGTATACCAACATTCACTACCAATATTAATATATATTCTTTTTTTTCTTTTTCGAGACAGAGTTTTTGCTCTTGTCGCCCAGGCTGGAGGGCAATGGCATGATCTCAGCTCACCACAACCTCTGCCTCCCGGGTTCAAGCAATTCTCCTGCCTCAGCGTCCCAAGTAGCTGGGACTACAGGCATGCCCCAGCACACCCCGCTAATTTTGTACTTTTGGTAGAGACGAGGTTTCTCCATGCTGGTCAGGCTGGTCTCCAATTCCCAACCTCAGGTAATCCGCCTGTCTCGGCCTCCCAAAGTGCTGGGATTACAGGCATGAGCCACTGCACCCAGCCTGGTTTTTTGTTTTTTGTTTTTTTTTTTTGAGACAGGAGTCTCACTCTGCTGCCCAGGCTAGAGTGCAGTGGTGTGATCTCATATATAATGTTTATTATAATAACAGCAAAAGGGGGAAGAGGGCAATGGAGCTTTACAGGAGAAAACTGCTTTCTGCAAGTCTATCTTTTTGCTGGTAAAAAGTCCTGCCTCAGTGTTGATGGCTTCTAACTCACTGAGGTGGTGGTTGTGGCACTTTCACTTCACTCTTTTTTTTTTTCTTTTTTTTTTAGTAGAGACAAGGTCTTGCTTTGTTGCCCTGGGTGGTCTCAAATTCCTGGCTTCAAGCAATCCTACTGTCTTTGAAAAGGTTGTGATTAAAGGTGTGAACTACCACATCCAGCCATTTTTTAAAGTAACAATGAAGTTGGCTGTATCAATTGACTCTTCCTTTCACAAAACATTGCTCTATAGCACGTGCTGCCATTTGACAGCATTTTACCTACAGTAAAACTTTCTTCAAAATTGGGGCCAATTCTCTCAAACCTTGCTGCCACTTTATCAACTAAGTATAGGGCATATTCTACATCCTTTGTTGTCATTTCAACAATGTTTACACCATCTTCACAGGAAACAGACTCCATTTCAGGAAAGCACTTTCTTTGTTCATCTATGAGAAGATATTTTTTCAAGTTTGACCATGAGATTGCAGCAATTCAGTCACATCTTCAGGCTCCACTTCTAATTCTAGCTCTCTTGCTATTGGCCACCACATCTGCAGCCTCCATCAAAGTCTTGAATCTCTCAGTCATCCATGAAGGACAGAATCAACTTCTTTTCAAAATCCCGTTCATGTTGGTATTTTGACCTCCTCCCATAAAACACAAATGTTCTTAATGGTACCTAGAATGGTGAATTCTTTTCAGAAAGTTTTCAATGTACTTTGCCCAGATCCATCAGAGGAATCACCCTCTATATAGCAGCCATAGCCTTTCAAAATGTATTTCTTAAATAATAAGACTTTTACATCAAATTGACTCCTGGATCCAGACTGCAGGATGGATGTTGTGTTAGCAGGCATGAAAAGAACATTTTCTTGTATATCTTCATCAGAGCTCCTAGGTGACTATGTGCATTGTCAAAATTGATCTGTAGGAAACTCTTTATATTTTTAACATCTTTAGTTAATTGGATTGTTGGCACCAATTATACATTTTGTGATTATCACTTTGTTTCTCATTTTCTGTTTAATTACTATTACCCATTTATTTATTTTCAAAGTAATATGTGTTACTAATTGGCTTACATTCAATATTGCTGTGTCTTAAGGAATAGGGAGGCCTGAGGAGAGTAGAGAGAGATGAGGGAACAGCCAACTGGTACAGCAGTCAGAACACATACAACATTTATTAACTTCACCTCATAGTAACATCAAAGGTCACTGATCACACGTAACTATAACAGATGTAATAATGAAAATGTGTGAAATATTATGAGAATTTTAAAAAGGGACAAAGAGTCACTAAGTCAGTACATGCTGTTGGAAAAATGAAACTGATAGACTTCCTTACTCCAGGGTTGCCACAAACCTTCAATTTGGTAAAAAAGAAAAAAAACATGCAATTCCTGTGAAGTACAATAAATAGGAGCCCAATAAAATGAGATATGCTTAAGAAAAAAAAACAGATATGCTTATACATCTTACTAAAATTAAGTACAGTCTAGCAAGTTAAGATAAAGACAGTAAGCCCTACAACAACCACTAAGAAAATAACCCAAGAAAAATCGTTTTAAAAATCATAAAGAAGGCCAGACCAGTGAGCCAAACACCTGTACTTCCCAGCACTTTGGGAGACTGAAGCAGGAGGATAGCTTGAGCCCAGCCTGGGCAACATAGCCCATCACTACAAACAAGAAAAAACTTAGGCATGATGGCATGTTGTTGCGGCAAGTCAGGGACCCCGAACGGAGGGACCGGCTGAAGCCATGGCAGAAGAACATAAATTGTGAAGATTTCATGGACATTTATTAGTTCCCCAAATTAATACTTTTATAATTTCTTACGCCTGTCTTTACTGCAATCTCTGAACATAAATTGTGAAGATTTAATGGACATTTATCACTTCCCCAATCAATACTCTTGTGATTTCCTATGCCTGTCTTGTCTTTAATCTCTTAATCCTGTCATCTTCGTAAGCTGAGGATGAATGTCGCCTCAGGACCCTGTGATGGTTGTGTTAACTGCACAAATTGTTGGTAAAGCATGTGTGTTTGAACAGCATGAAATCTGGGCACCTTGAAAAAAGAACAGGATAACAGTGATGTTCAGGGAAGAAAGGAGATAACCTCAAAGTCTGGCGGCCTGTGGGCCAGGCGGAAGAGAGCCATACTTCTCTTCTTTCAAAAGCAAATAGGAGAAATATTGCTGAATTCTTTTTCTCAGGAAGGAACATCCCTGAGAAAGAGAATGCGTTCCTAAGGGGGGGTCTCTGAAATGGCCGCTTTGGGAACGTTTGTCTTTTATGGTTTTGATAAGGGATGAAATAAGCCCTGGTCTCCTATAGCACTCCCAGGCTTATTAGGATGAGGAAATTCCCGCCTTATAAATTTTGGTCAGACTGGTTGTCTGCTCTCAAACCCTGTCTCCTGATAAGATGTTATCAATGACAACGCGTGCCCGAAACTTCATTAGCAATTTTAATTTCGCCCTGGTCCTGTGATCTCACCCTGCCTCCATTTGCCTTGTGATATTGTATTACCTTGTGAAGCATGTGATCTCTGTGCCCCACACCCTATTCGTACACTCCCTCCCCTTTTGAAAATCACTAATAAAAACTTGCTGGTTTTGCGGCTTAGGGGGCATCACAGAACCTGCCGACATGTGATGTCTCCCCTGGACACCCAGCTTTAAAATTTCTCTCTTTTGTACTGTTTCCCTTTATTTCTCAGACTGGTTGACATTTAGGGAAAATAGAAAAGAACTCACGTGAAATATCACGGGCTGAATTTCCCCCGACAATGTGGCAGTAGTCCCTGCTGCTTGCGAGGCTGAGCGGGGAGGATCACTCGAACCTGGGAGGTTGATGTTGGATTGACCGTGACAGTGCCACTGCACTCCAGACAGGGTGACAGAGCAAGACCCTATCTGAAAAAAATAAAATAAAATAAAAATGAAAAATAAAAGAAATGAAAATGGTATACTAGAAAGTATCTATAGGTGGTATCCAACTTAAAATCATTCTACTTACAGTTTCTTAACTTTACCACCATGATGCAAACCTGATACACATTAGTACAATATTCTCTTGCGATGCTGGGCAGTGGCAGCAAGCCACAACTCCCAGTCAGCTACGCCATCAGAGACTAAACAACCAATGCTTGCTTGACCAGTGAACCATGTAGCCAGATGATTTTTTCCCAATTGTAGGCTAATGTAAGTGTTCTGAGCATGTTTAAGGTAGGCTAGGCTAAGCCAAGATGTTAGATAAATAAGGTATATTTCTTTCTTTTCTTTTTTTAAAGAGATGGGGTCTCACTATATTGCCTAGGCTGCAGTGAAGTGGCTGTTCACAGGTGTGATAATCATGCACTAAAGCCTCAAAATCCTGGGCTCAAATAATCCTCCTGCCTTATCAGAATGTAAGCTCATCATAACTCAAGAAGCATCTGTACTTAAGATTAAAAAGGTAGAAAACAAAACAGGAACTAAGTAGTCATAAGAAAAAAAAAAGGGCAGGCTGCCAACCCAGGACCAAGGGGTAAGGCCATGCCAATGGGCCTAGAGAACAGAATATCAAGCCACAGAGAACTATTTTCAAGTCTCAGAACTGAATGGAATTTGTCCTGCAGACTTACAAACCTGCTTTAAGCCCCTTTTTTCCTTCCAATTTATCTCTTTTGGAATGGGACTGCTTCTCTGCCTGTCCCACCAGTGCATCTCAGAAACAGATAACTTGTTTTCTATGTATCACAGGTTTAGAAATAGAAGCTTTTGCTTGTTTGTTTGTTTTTTAAGACAGAGTCTCACTCTTGCCACCCAGGCTGGAGTGCAATGGCGCAACCTCAGCTCACTGCAACCTCTGCCTCCCAGGTTCAAGCAACTCTCCTGCCTCAGCCTGCCGAGTAGCTGGGACTACAGGCGTATGCCACCACACCTGGCTAATTTTTGTATTTTTAGTAGAGACAGAGTTTTATTGTGTTAGCCAGGCTGGTCTTCAACTCCTGACCTCAGGTAAGCTGCCCGCCTCAGCCTCCTGAAGTGCTGAGATTACAGGCGTGAGCCACCATGCCCAGCAGAGATAGAAATTTTGCTTCAGGATTAACCAGCGTCTTAACCCATTGCCAATTCAGATGATTCAGAAGATGAGATTTGGGACTTTCTGAGTTTATTCTATTCAGGTAAGATGTGAGACTTACTTATAGAGTTTACATCAAAATGGATTAACACTTTTGGGGGATACTGGGATACAGCACATCTATTTTGTATGTGGAAAGAACATAAATTTTGGGGAGCCCAGAAGGCAGACTGCTATGGGTTGAATTGTGGTCCCCAAGAAATGCATGTGAAGTCCTTAACCCCCAGTATCTTAGAGAGTAACCTTATTTGGAAAAAGGATCATTGCAAATGTAATTAGGATGAGGTCACGTGATGGAGTAGGGCAGGCCCCTAAGCCAATATGACTGATCTCCTAATAAGAAGATGGCCATATGGAGACAGAGACAAAGGAAGGATGGAATGTGAAGATAGAAGCAGAGGTTAGGGCAATTAAAAAAAAAAAAAAACCTGTCAATCATTGACACCCATCACCAGAAGCTAGGAGGCATGGAACAGATTTCCCTTAAGGGTTCTCAGAAGGATCCAACCCAGCTGATATCTAGATTTCAGACTTGTAGCCTCCTTAATTGTGAGAAGAAATTTCTGCTGCTTTAAGCCACCAAGTTTGTGATATTTTGTTACAGCAGCCCTAGGAAACTACTACAGGGGGTGTATGAAAAACTGGCTATGAGCTGTTCATGTTTTAGCATCGGGTGATGAATGTATGCGGGGTGTTTGTTATATTATTGCTTACTGTTTTATATATTTAACAATTTCAGAAATAAATTCTTTTTTTTTTTTTTTTTGAGACAGAGTCTCACTTTGTGGCCCAGGCTGGAGTGCAGTAGTGCGATCTCGGCTCACTGCAAGCTCTGCCTCCTGGGTTCACGCCATTCTCCTGCCTCAGCCTCCCGAGTAGCTGGGACTATAGGCGCCTGCCACTATGCCCGGCTAATTTTTTTGTATTTTTAGTAGAGACAGAGTTTCACTGTGTTAGCCAGGATGGTCTCGATCTCCTGACCTCATGATCCACCCATCTCGGCCTCTCAAAGTGCTGGGATTACAGGCGTGAGCCACTGCACCCAGCCCAGAAATAAATTCTTAATAAACAAAATAATGTCACAGTAAGTAGAGTAAGTATTAAAGCTTTAAAAGCAGAAGCAAACAAATTAGAAAACAGTTGAATAAAATTGGAAATAGGCCCCAAAGCTGTTCTTTATATCAGGCATAAAAGAAATCAATCAAGGCCAGCACAGAGGCTCGCACCTGTAATCCCAGCACTTTCAGAGGCCAAGGTGGGCAAATCACCTGATATCAGGAATTCGAGACCAGCCTGGCCAACATGGTGAAACCCCGCCTCTACCAAAAATACAACAAAAAAAATTAGCTGAGCGTGGTGGTGGACACCTATAATCCCAGCTACTCAGGAAGCTGAGACAGGAGCATGGCTTGAACTCGGGAGAAGGAGGTTGCAGTGAGCCAAGATCGCACCACTGCACTCCAGCCTGGGCAACAGAGTGAGACTCCATCTCAAAACAAAAGAAAAAAATTTTTTGGTTAAGAGTTTAGATAAAGGAAAAAACTCCATTTAAATGTTTATGTGAAGAAAAACAATGGATTTCATGGCACAACAACAGCTTCAAAAAATTAAAACCAATTTGTAAACATTAATCATCACAGTTACTTATATGCCCTTGAAAATGATCTATATGCTCCTAGTGTCACATAAGACACGTTAATCTAGGAGTCTACTTCAATCATACTTTTGCAACTAACATGCATTCCTTTGTTTGTTCATCACTGTGGGGAAGAGGCAGTACATACAAAAGGTTCTTGACATAACCCTATAAAAAGATGATCACATGGTGTGTTATCTGGGAATTTAAATGGTCACAATTCCAGGATACATCAATGCTATCAACTTTCAAAAAAAATAAATTTGACCTATAATGGGGGGACCAGCCGGGGGTAGGGAAGAAAGACGCAAACTGTGTATCCTGGAACTTTGTAGCTGGAAAAAAATTACCAGCAGCAGCAGCCTGATCAAAACTGCAACTTCTTGCTTACCTGGACAACCCAGCTCTCTTTTCTAGAAATTAGCATCTATACTCAATTTCTAATAATGGAATGGTGCCTAGGTACTCATGTCTGTCTAGGTGAAAACAGCTTCTAAATCCAGGTGCTTACATCAGAATTGCTCTCCTGGAAATTTAGGACTGAGACATTGAGTCAGTTACCTGTAGGGTAACCTGTAGAATCAGAGATTTCTCAAATTTGACCTGTCTTATTTTGATACCATGTTGCCCAGCAATGTAACCTCCCCTTAAGTATCAGTTTTTGTAAAATCTCCTAATCAATTTCTTATCAGATTATATTATATAAATACCTATCTTCTAGAGTACTCCAGAAGCTAAATGAACATTAAAAAAAAAAATACTGAGATAGGGCCAGGCATAGTGGTTGAGTGTAATCCCAGCATTTTGGGAGGCTGAGGTGGAAGGATAACTTGAGGCCAGGAGCTCACGACCAGCCTGGGCTATAGAGCAAGACGCTGTCTCTCTACCAATTCTACCAATATTTAAAAAAAAAAAACTGGGTGTAGTGGTGGCACCTGTACTCCTAGCTACTTGGGAGGCTGAGGTGGGAGGACTGATTGATTGAGGCCAGGAGTTTGAGGCTATCGTGAGCCATAATTGTCCACTGCAGTCCACCCTGGGGTGATGGACTAAGACTCTGTCACTAAATAAATAAATATTACAAAAAGAAAAGCACTGAGATAGGCAATGTTGGTCAGTGAGATTATAGATTTCAATCTCATGAACAATTTTAAGTTAGCTACTGTACACTCCCATTTCCAAAAGTTTAGACTGGAATGTTTGCTGCCTTTGGTAGCTAGTTTGCTGCCTTTGGTAGCTAAGAGAAAAGAAATAACACTGAGGGATATTGTAGTGCCATTCTTCCACAGTCCTTATCAGATAAACAGGCCTTTGAGTCTTGGAATTGTTGGGATCAAGAAAGCAAATAATATATAAAGTTGACAAGCACAAAAGACACAAAGAGGCCAGGCGTGGCGGCTCATGCTTGTAATTCCAACACTTTGGGAGGCCAGGGCAGGGGGGTTGTCTGAATCCAGGAGTTCAAGACCAGCCTAGGCAGCATAGTGAGATCCCATCTCTATAAAAAATGAAAACAAAAGTAGCCAGACATGATGGTGAATGCCTGTAGTCCCAGCTACTCAAGAGGCTGAGGATCACTTGAGGCTGGGAGGTCGAAGCTACAGTGAGCTGTAATTGCACCACTGCACTCCAGCCTGGGGAACAGTGAGACCATGTTGGAAAAAAAGAAGAGGGGAGGGGAAGGGGAGGAGAGACCACAAGAAACAAATATAATGAATAATAGTTTACTATTCCTGAGAAAAAGAGAATACCAAGTGTGAGAGAATGTGTAACTAGGGTTGGGGACAGGGGACAGGAGAGAGAGAGCACACAAAGACAACAGAGAGAAGTCAAATAGGAAATTTCAAAATGAGAATCAGCTGATGCATCAAAAAGAGAAAAAGAATTTTTTTACCGATAGAACTGCAAGATTTAGCTTTCCAAAATGATTCAATTCTCCAGAAAAGAAAAATTAATTTAAGCACTCATCTAAGTAACTAGTATAAAGTGCCAAGCAAAAATAAACATTTATTAGATATAGACAAATGCAAATATATTCAATGCTTTCGTACAAATGTGAATATCTGGGGGCCTTATTATCATCTTATTAATATATGCCAGTGAACAATTTGTAGACACAAGATTTGTTTTACAAACAGGGTAATATGTTCCATGAACATAAGCCAGGAATTTAAAACTTAGTGTCTATCTCTTCATTCTAAGAAACGTTTCAATTAACTCACTGTGTGTGTGTGTGTGTGTGTGTGTCTCTGTGTGTGTGTGTGTGTGTGTGTGTGTGTTCTATCTCAGGTGGTGGTGATGCGCCTAGTACTTATATTCTTGAAATGGAAATCCCATTCTGATATTTCTTCCTCCCTCTTCTCTGTCACATTAAACTGATCACCAGGCTGGTCAGCTGAAGCTCTTACATATTACCGAATGTCTCTGTCCCGTTGTTCCTACTACTTCAGATCCTCATTCCAGTGTCTGGGACACTGTCAGAGTCTAAATAGATTCTAGGTCTCTTGTCTCTTCTATCTTCCATCTCCCAATCCTCCTTCCCCCGATCCATTAGAATGACAGACCTAAGCATATCCTTCCTGAACATAAAAACCCTTCAATAGGGATAAACTTTAGGCTCCTTAACATGATGCATGAGGTGCTTGAATATCTGACCCTTGACAGTCCCTCTCAGCATTCTGCCTCGCACATTCAGGGTCCTAACAATACTACCCTTCTCCCTGCCACCATCCCAGATCCCTCCCCCTGCTCACCACTCTCCTTGTTATTTCCCACGTCAAAGCTTTTGCTCCTTCAATCTGTAAAATTAACAGCCACTCACATGCTCCTTCCTTTCTCCTCTCTTCACAGCCAGCACCTGGAGGTTTCTTACTCTTAGGAAAAACTGCGACCTTTTCTAAGATACCTCCTCCCTCTTTCCTCAGTCCTGTTAAAGGTTAGGTGGACATCCACTGTACCTCGAAAATCCTTGCACATATTATTGTTTAACAATCACCGATTGATGCACGTCTATCCACCATACAGACCTGGTACATGTAAGAAGACATGCCAGAAATGAGGACAAGATGAATGGGCAGACAGATGAAATGTTTAGCTTCCCTATTTACCTGAAACCTCATTTGTGGGAGTCCTAAACCCATAAAGAATATTTAGTGCTTTCAAAAACATCTTTTACTTGGCCAGGCACAGTGGCTTACACCTGTAATCCCAGCATTTTGGGAGACTAAGGCCACTGGATCACTTGAGGTCAGGAGCTTGAGCCCAGCCTGGCCAACATGGCAAAACCCCATCTCTACTAAAAATACAAAAATTAGCTGGGCATGGTGGTCCCGCCTATAATCCCAGCTACTCAGGAGGCTGAGGCATGACGAGAATCGCTTAAACCTGGGAGGCAGAGAGGGTGCACTGGGCCAAGATCACACCACTGCACTCCAACCTGAGTGATGGAGTGAGAATCTGCCTTAAAAAAAAAAAAATTAGCTGGGTGTGGTAGTGGATGCCTGTAATCCCAGCTACTCGGGGGGCTGAGGCAGGAGAATCGCTTGAACCTGGGAGGCGGAGGTTGCAGTAAGCCGAGATCTCAGCACCACACTCCAGCCTGGGTAACAGAATGAGACTCCATCTCAAAAAAAAAAAAAAAAAAAAAAAGTCCTGGCCAGGCGCGGTGGCTCACGCCTGTAATCCGAACACTTTGGGAGGCCAAGGTGGGTGGATCACGAGGTCAGGAGATCAAGACCATCCTGGCCTGTAGTCCCAGCTACTTGGGAGGTTGAGGCAGGAGAATCGCTTGAACCTGGGAGGTGGAGATTGCAGTGAGCCAAGATCGAGCTGCTGCACTCCAGCCTGGGCCACAGAGCAAGGCTCAAAAAAAATCTTTTACACAGACGCTAAATATAAAAACTTAATTGCTATCCACTACTATTACTTTTGGAAAAAAATAAAGGGGAGACAGGTTAGCAATTTCTAAGACTTCCATGAGGTTTAATCTTACAATTAGATGACATCATGTTTTTTGATGTTTTTGTTTGTTTCTTTGGCCTATGATCATCCTTCCTATACTTATAAACACTCTTTACTTCAGGGCTATCCAATAAAGAAGGACTATTAAAAAAAAATATATATATATGTTGTATATATATGTTGTGTATATATATATGCTGTATATATATGTTGTGTATATATATATGTTGTGTATATATATATATATACACACACACACACACACACACACACGTATGATATACTCATCATCTGCTAACTACTCTCTATGGAAACTGTAGCTTTCTAAAATGAATGCTTCCTTGACTCTGAAGAATACAAGCTTCTACCCCAAAAAAGTTCACAAATCCCTTTGTTGCCACAATCTTCACTTTTCTGAGAACTTATTAAAAGGTAATTTTAACAAAACATGTCAGTGAAATGATGAGTTACCACATGTTACAGAAGAAAATATTAGCAGTCAAAAATATAAAAATAGGATACAATGATTTAAATTGTATAAAAACTGGCCACTGGCCAGGGATGCTGGCTCACGACTGTAATCCCGGCACTTTGAGAGGCTGAGATAGGAAGATTCCTTGAGACCAAGAGTTAGAGACCACCCTGGGCAACATAGGGAGATCCTGTCTCTATAAAAAATTAATAGACCAGGTGCACTGGTTCACACCTGTAATCCCAGAACTTTGGGAGGCAGCCAAGGCTGGCAGATCACTTGAGGCCAGGAGTTCAAGCCCAGCCTGATCAATGTGGCAAAAACCTGTCTCTACTAAAAATACAAAAAACTAGCCGGGAGTGGTGATGCATGCCTGTAATCCCAGCTACTTGGGAGGCCGAGGCACGAGAATTGCTTAAACCCAGGAGGTAGAGGTTGCAGTGAGCCAAGAGTGAACCACTGCACTCCAGCATGGGTGACAGAGCAAGACTCTGTCTCAAAAAAAAGAAAAAAAAAAAAACCAACCAACCAAACAAACAAATAAATAAAAAGAAGTTAAGCTATGAGGACACAAAGGGATCAGAATGATATACAATGAACTTTGGGGACTTGGGGGAAAGGATGGGAATGGGGTGAGAGATAGAAGACTACACACTGGGCACAGTGTACACTGCTTGGGTGATGGGTACACTGAAATCTCAGAAATCACTAAAGAACTTAGTCATGTAAGCAAGCACCACCTGTTCCCCAAAAACCTACTGAAATAAAGAAATAAATATTTTGGCCGGGTGCGGTGGCTCACGCTTGTAATCCCAGCACTTTGGGAGGCCGAGGCAGGCGGATCACGAGGTCAGGAGATTGAGACCACAGTGAAACCCCGTCTCTACTAAAAATACAAAAAAAATATTAGCCGGGCGTGGTGGCGGGTGCCTGTAGTCCGAGCTACTCGGAGAGGCTGAGGCAGGAGAATGGCGTGAACCCGGAAGGTGGAGCTTGCAGTGAGCTGAGATCGCGCCACTGCACTCCAGCCTGGGCGACAGAGCGAGACTCTGTCTCAAAAAAAAAAAAAAAAAAAAAAAAAAAAAAAAGAAAAGCTATAAAAAGGAAAGAAATAGAAAGAAGAAAAAAGTAAACTTGATAAACAGATACACCATGCTTCTGGAAGGAAGGATTCAACACTGTAAAAATACATTCATCCCTAAAACAGTATTTCACTGTAACTCTAATATAGTCTAAACTGTGCTCTTATTAGTCCTAATGTTCATCTAGAAAAATACATGACAATATTTGTCTTACCATATACTAAAATGTATATAAAGCCATAATAATTTAAAATAGTGTGGCACCAGGATAAAAATAGACACACCAATGGAACACATAAAAAGTCCAGAAACATACTCACGTATTCAAGAATTTAGTAATGATTCAAACAATATTTCAAATCACAATGGAAAACATAGATTATTCAGCAATAGTGTTGAAAAAGTTGACTAACCAGGTGGCGGGGAAAGTTGGGCACGAATCTTACCATATTCTAAAATTAATTCTAGGCTAATAAAATATTTATATCTAAATAATTCCTTCTTTGGTCCACCCTCGCTCCTTTTCTCCTTCAACACTTTAGTCTTAAAGCCATGAGATGGGGCTAGGCATAGTGGCTCATGCCTGTAATCCTAGCACTTTGGGAGGCCAGAGCAGGCAGTTCACTTGAGCTCAGGAGTTCAAGACCAGCCTGAGCAACATGATGAAACCTCAACTCTACAAAAAATACAGAAAACTTAGCTGGGTGGGATGGGTGCGCCTTGTAGTCCCATCTACTTAGAGGGCTAAAGTGGAAGGACTGCTTGAGCCCAAGAGGTCGAGGCTGCAGTGAGCCAAAACTGCACCACTGCACTTCAGCCTGGGTGATAAAATGAGACCCTGTCTCAAAAAAAGAAAAAAAAAAGCCATGAGGTGAGTTCAAGCATAGTAATTATCCATGCTGGGGAGGAGAGGGCAGTCCAATACTAGTATAAGAGCCTGAGTAAGGTTGGCTCCCCTAAGGGGTTGGGGATAGGGGTGGGGACAATCTCAGAGCAAGGTGAAAAGATCAACAAAAGTGGAAGCAGTGAACTGAAGCTGAATATCAAATCCCAAGAGGAGTGAAAAGGACTGGCATGCAGGAAAGTAGCAGCAACCCTGAACTGGGTTAGAATAGCATCGGCCTTAAGTGGAGCAGCAACAGAAGGTACGTCAAAACAGGAGAGATTGATCAAATAAGTAAACTATTAAAAATAGTGAGAGTAAGGTTTCTGTCTGAGAATCATAAATATGGGGGAAAAATTAAAATGAACCCTGTTTTGTTGGGTTGGATTTGGAGAAGTTACTATGAGCATATGGAGTTCAATATATAGAGATAGATACAGTAATAGAGATGTAAGTGTGTACATGTATTCACATAATGAATCAAAAGTATTGTGACCTCACAGTTTGTTCTCTTTTTTTTGAGACAGAGTCTCATTCTGTCACCCGGGCTGGAGTGCAGTGGCACAATCTCAGTTCACTGCAACCTCCGACTCCCAGGTTCAAGCGATTCTCCTGTCTCAGCCTCCCGAGTAGCTGGGATTACAGGCATCCACCACCATGCCCAGCTAATATATATATATATATAGAGAGAGAGAGAGAGAGAGAGGAGAGAGAGAGAGAGAGAGAGAGACGGAGTCTTGCTCTGTTGCCCAGGCTGAGGTGCAGTGGCACAATCTTGGCTCACAGCAACCTCTGCCTCCCGAGTTCAAGCAATTCTCCTGCCTCAGCCTCCTGAGTAGCTGGGATTACAGGTGCCCGCTACCATACCCGACTAATTTTTGTATTTTTTAGTAGAGACGGGGTTTCGCCATCTTGGCCAGGCTGGTCTTGAACTCCTGACCTCATGATCCACCTGCCTCGGCCTCCCAACATGCTGGGACTAGAGGCGTGAGCCACTGGGCCCAGCCAATTTTTTTTTTTTTTTTTTTGAGACAGAATCTCACTCCGTCATTCAGGCTGGAGTGAAGTGGTGTGATATTGGCTCACTGCACCCTCTCTGCCTCCAGGGTTCAAGTGATTCTCATCATGCCTCAGCCTCCCAAGCAGCTGGGATTACCGGCGTGCCCCACTATGCCCGGCTAATTTTTGTATTTTTAGTAGAGACAGGGTTTCATTAGCCAGGCTGGTTTCGAACTCCGGACCTCAAGTCATCCCACTGGCCTCGGCCTCCCAAAGTGCTAGGATTACAGGTGTGAGCCATCGCACCTGGCCCACAGTTTTCTACATAGATATAAAAACAATATAAGATGTGAATTAATAGAAATATGTATCTCTGTAGGAATACACACACACACACAATTTCCTAGCCATGCTGACTGAGAGTAGCAATAACCCACACCTAGCACCCACTTTGGCTTCTAAATATTATTCTCACCTAAAAGGAATCAAGGCTCCTCAGAGAAATGGTGATTTCAGAACTACAGCAGGAATAATATAAGATGAGCCTAGATTATACTGTTGCATCAGAGTAGAGAAATGCTTCTCTGAAATGATAGGTCAAAAGACACAGAAGCCGGCTTAAAGAGGTCCCACCAGGCAAACCTGAGACAGTATGAACATCAAAATAAATGACATTAGTGGAATATGACCCATTAAAATAAAATAGCATAAGTCCATACTAATACAAATAATCAGGGAGTAAAGAAAGCTTCACCTTACAGTGGAATGTCAACTGATGAATGTGAAAGAAAAGGTGAAATTAGAAAATCACTACTTGCCATCAATCCTAGTCATAAATTAGGTCAAGAAACATCAATGAATGCTAAAATTAGTGAGGAAAAGGCGCAAGGAACAAGATGTTTATATGCGAAGTACTTCCCCCACAAAATCCATACTGACTATAAAGAGAAAAATGTTTAACCTCACAGTGGAGAAACCTGACAGACACACCTTAATCAAGTGGTGAAGGAAAAACTGGAATCATGTACCACCTGATGGGATGCAAACAAAAAACACAGAATCACATATGTGATACTCCTGCTAAAAACATAACTGTATTTAATCATGATGAAACATCAGGCAAATCCAAATAGGGGGTCATTCTACAAAATAACTGGCCTGTAATATTCAGAAGTATCAAAGTTATGAAACTCAGGGAAAGACTGAGTTACTACTTGAGATTTTTTTATTTTTTTTTTTGAGATGGAGTCTCGCTCTGTCTCCCAGGCTGGAGTGCAGTGGCACAATCTCGGCTCACTGGAAGCTCCGCCTCCCGGGTTCACGCCATTCTCCTGCCTCAGCCTCCCGAGTAGCTGGGACTACAGGCGCCTGCCACCATGCCCTGCTAATTTTTTGTATTTTTTAGTAGAGATGGGGTTTCAACCGTGTTAGCCAGGATGGTCTTGATCTCCTGACCTTGTGATCCGCCCACCTCGGCCTCCCAAAGTGCTGAGATTACAGGCGTGAGCCACCGCGCCCAGCCACTATTTGAGATTTAAAAAGACTAAAGAGGACTGGGCATGGTGGCTCAGACCTGTAATGCCAACAGTTTGGGAGGCTGAGGCAGGCAGATCACTTGAGGCCAGGAGTTCGAGACCAGCTGGGCCAACATGGCAAGAGCCTGTCTTTACCAAAAGCACAAAAAAATTAGCTGGACGTGGTGGTGCACACCTGTAATCCCAGCTACTCGGGAGGCTGAGGCACGAGAATCAGTTGAACCCAGGAGGTGGAGGCTGCAGTGAGCCAAGATTGCACCAATGCACTCCAGCCTGGGTGACAGAGTGAGGCTCTGTACAAAAATAAAAACAAAAATAAATAAAAAGACCAAAGAGTTAAAATGCAGTTTGTGATCCTTTTGCTATAAAGAATATGTCTACAAAAACATGAATGGGTTCCAAAGATCAGACAATAATAATGCATCGCTGTTAATTTCCTTATTTTGATGGTATATTATATATTCCCAGGAGAATATCCTTCTTTATGGGAAATTCTGAAGTATTCAGGGGTGACAGCATATTATATCAGTAAGTTACTCTCAAATGATTTAGGGAAGAAAGAGTTCTTTTGTACTATTCCTGAAACCTGTTTGTAAGTTTTAATGCTTTTAAAATTAAAAAGAAAAACAAGGTTTTTAAAAATGAACTTCCAGGCCGGGCGCGGTGGCTCACGCTTGTAATCCCAGCACTTTGGGAGGCCGAGGCAGGCGGATCACGAGGTCAGGAGATCGAGACCACGGTGAAACCCCGTTTCTACTAAAAATACAAAAAATCAGCCGGGCGCGGTGGCAGGCGTCTGTAGTCCCAGCTACTCGGAGAGGCTGAGGCAGGAGAATGGCGTGAACCCGGGAGGCGGAGCTTGCAGTGAGCCGAGATTGCGCCACTGCACTCCAGCCTGGGTGACAGAGCAAGACTCCGTCTCAAAAAAAAAAAAAAAAGAACTTCCAAAGTACTAAAAAAAAATGTGCATTAATATAAAGATTTTCTTTGCACAGCATCAAAGGCAGAAACAATAAAGAGTATTTGCGTAAATTACCTCAAAAATGTAAATTCTGCATTAGAAAAAATTAACCTGCTAGAATCCCAATAACAAAAACTATGAAGACGTAATAAAATTAAACACCAAACGTTAAACTATGGGAAAAAACACACACGGCAAATATACAAGACAAAAGAATATGATCTCTAATATAAAACACTTTGTAAAAAAAATTATAATATTAAAATAAACAGATATGGAAGGTCAATTAACATACATGAATAATCTTCAAAAAAAAAACTTTAAAATAACCAACCTTACCAGTACTCAAAGAAACTCATTCAAACATTTTAATATTTTTTTACTAGAAAGAATGGCAAAGATTTTTTTCAGGGTAACACAGTGTACCTAACATAATATAGGGTTATGAGCAATCTCACATACAGCTAATGCAGTGTAAGTTCTAGAGCACAATTTCACACAATGCATTTCTTGAAGCTTCCAAAATGTTCACACACTTTTAAACAGATGCTAGCGGTGTATACTACATGCCAGACACCAAACTAGGCCCTTCAACCACAAAGGGTTGCTTAATTTACAGTTTATTGAATCTCATGATATTCTGTATTACAGACTAAGTATCTATTAAAAATACAGCGGAAACACAATTTATTCACACACAAAAGATGCTGTGTAATTTTCAAAAGCAAACAAAAAATTCAAGCAAAATGATTCAACTTTTTTGTAAGTATATACCATAAGCAAAAATACACAGAAAAAACCCCATCTCTACTAAAAAATAGAAAAATTAGTCGGGCGTGATAGTGGGCACCTGTAATCCCAGCTACTCAGGAGGCTAAAGCAGGAGAATTGCTTGAACCCAGGAGGCAGAAGTTGCTGTGAGCCGAGATCGTGCCACTGCATTCCAGCCTGGGTGACAGAGTGAGACTCTGTCTCAAAAAAAATAAAAATAAAAAGTAAAATAAAATAAAATAAAATAAATATTAATTACATAATAAAAAGTTTTTTTGCACAAAAACATTTAAAATCTTAAAGCTGGCTGCAATTTCTTCCACAGTTGGAACGTGTACCTTCAATTAAGTGGTAAAATTGTATTTAAAGGCACATTGGGTAATGGTGAAACCTAAAACGCAGAGGAGAATAAAACAATAACATACTAAATGAAGAAAAATATACAGGAAAAAAGCAAACTGTTTTTTTTTTTAAGGCCAACAATAAAAACCGTATCTTGGGGTACAAATAACTTTGGGGGGGACAAGTAACATTCTAATATAGGACTGCTTTTCAAAAAAGAAGGTATGATACATTGTAATGAATATTATGCAAAATAATAATTAATTCAAATTTAACAGACTCTTGATACCTGAAAAAGCAAAAGAGGTGAGTAATTCATAAAAGGCCAATCTGTAAGGATTAAAATATCCTGTAAATCGTAGAATACTAAATACCTAGGTTACTATGAAAGGTAACACAGTTTTGCTTGCTTTGTACTCCTGTGACCTTAGTAACATATTAATAACATTTTAATAACTGTAGTTTGGCATAGTCATTTTTTTCCACATCTCCCTGAATTTGATGGAGACCTATAATTTTTTTTTTTTGAAACAGAGTCTTGCTCTGTTGCCCAGGCTGGAGTGCAGTGGTGCGATGGTTCACGCCATTCTCCTGCCTCAGCCTCCCGAGTAGCTGGGACTACAGGCGCCTGCCACCACGCCCAGCTAATTTTTGTATTTTTAGTAGAGACGGGGTTTCACCATATTAGCCAGGTTGGGGAGACCTATAATTTTAAAAACACAAAAACTTCCTTTCTACTTCCCAGCAGTGATATTCAAACAGTAATAAAATAATATCCACTGTACCTTATTACAATGATCACGGGGAATAGACTGTAAAACAATTGGTTCCGTTGTGGAAGCATTGGCAAATTGTACCTATGGAATATACAGGGCACACACTTCATGGGCCCAACCTAAAAATAAATAAATAAATGTCATCTTTTCAGTTTTATCAAAAGCAAATTAACATCATTGACTTCCTTAACAGATCCCTTCAATGTCTATTGAAACAAACGCACAACAAGGACATTAACAAATTCTCATTGCTGTCTTACTTCCATTGCTTGAGAATACTCAAACCACTACTAAAAAAAGCATTCTTAATCCTGTCCCCAGTTATGATGTACAGTAACATAAAGGGAAACATTTATAAATTCAGATGTTGGCACTAACACTTCTTATACAGGCACACTGAATATTCAGATCAACACTACTAATGAGAACCACTATAAAAGGAGTTTTTAAAAGTTTAATACTTATGATAAAATTTAATAATCTTAATCATTTTAAATGTCAACATGAAATTATTTTTATCTTAGTGTCAATATTTTTAATATTAGTAATAACAATCTTTTCACTATTTTAATTTGAAATGTTTTAAATTTGATATTAAATATGTATATTTTTTGAGATGGAGTTTCGCTCTTGTTGGCCAGGCTGGAGTGCTGGCGCGATCTCGGCTCACCGCAACCTCCACCTCCCCGGTTCAAGCAACTCTCCTGCCTCAGTCTCCCGACTGAAGGTATTGAGCTGATGTGATAGTGAGGAGTTTCTGGGCTAAAACTGGAAAAGAATGTAAGTCCCAGGTACAGTTTTTGGCCACTTTTGCCCAGGGAACATTTGCCTATTTCAGAGAAAGCAGTGGTGAGGATGGAGGGTACATTTTCTTTTCTTTTTTTTTTTTTTTTTTTGAGACAGAGTTTCACTCTTGCTGCCCAGGCTGGAGTGCATGGCGCGATCTCGGCTCACCACAACCTCCGCCACCCAGGTTCAAGCAATTCTCCTGCCTCAGCCTTCCGAGTAGCTGGGATTACAGCGTGCGCCACCACACCCGGCTAATTTTTGTATTTTAATGGGGTGGGTTTCTCCATGTTGGTCAGGCTGGTCTCGGACTCCTGACCTCAGGTGATCCCCATCTCAGCCTCGCAAAGTGCTGGGATTACAGGCATGAGCCACCGCGCCCGGCCTGAAGGTACTTTTGACAAACTCAGAGGCCCAACAGTACAGGGATGTACATTCACAAACACTCTCCTCCTTTCAGATGCAACACTGAAGGGCAAACCAGGGGTAAGCATACACTAAAATTACACAGACCCTCAAAGAGGCGACACCAGGGCTCTGACCATCTCAAACTCTGAAATTTGACGAAGGTAATCCGAAATACAACCCCCAAGGCACCAAGCAGATGCAAATATACATCCTCTCTAAAAGAAAATAGTATCTTGGCTACAAATAATTTCTACCTTTTTTTTTTTTTTTTTTTGAGACAAAGCCTTAGTGTGTCACCCAGGCTGGACTGCACTGGCGTGATCTCGGCTCACTGCAACTTCCTCCTTCCAGTTCAAGCAATTCTCCTGCCTCAGCCTCCCAAGTAGCTGGGATTACAGGTGCCACCACCACACCTGGCTAATTTTTGTATTTTTAGTAGAGACGGGGTTTCACTATGTTGACCAGGCTGGTCTCGAACTCCTGACCTCAAATGATCCGCCAGTCTCAGCCTCCCAAAGTGGTGGGAATACAGACATGAGCCACCATACCCAGCCTAAAATTTCTTAATTACTTATAATTTCCAGCACAATAAGTACCAAACACATGACAGACAAGACAATATAAATGAAAATAAGGAGAAACAAGAAGATCAAAACAGATCAGTATTTTGGAGTTACCAAATGATTTTAAAATAAATATGCTTACTATGATCAAGTACACACAAGACAAAATTCTAAATTGATGCAAAGAACTGAAAACTATAATAATAAATTAAAATTCCAGAAGTAAAGCGGAAATTTAGAAATCAGCCACGCACAGTGGCTCACACCTGTAAGCCCAGTACTTTGTTTGGAAGGCTGAGGTGGATCGCTTGAGACCAGGAGTT